>NC_056743.1:1015478259-1015795759 GCF_019279795.1 Protopterus annectens
AAAACACAAAACACACCTCTCAGTAAAGCTGTGATGGATGTCATTTTGGAAGCCAGACGGCCTAGTGCTAGAAAATCGTATGCTGGAAAATGGAAGAGATTCTTTGCTTGGAACCAGGCACAAGGAACAGATACAGCTGTCCCCAACATTCCTCAGATTTTGCAATACTTCTGAGATGCTGGACAAAGGCCTATCTTTTTCATCAATTAAAATTCATGCCTCTGCCATTTCGGCTCATTACAATACAGAGCCACCAGTCTTTTCCCATCCTTTATTAAGGCAGTACTTCAGAGGAGCCAACAACTCAAGGTCTCCAAGGAGAGCACCAGTGCCTGCATGTGACCTCAACTATGCCTTGGAAAAACTCACCCTGCCTCCTTTTGAGCCAGCTGCTACTGCTGACATAAAGTTTTTATCTTGGAAAACAGCTCTGCTCCTAGCAATAACTTCTGCAAGACTGGTTTCAGAGCTGCAAGCACTCATGGCTGTGGAACCTTTTATCATGTTTTATCCAGACAGGGTCTCTCTGAGGACAAACCCAACATTTATGCCTAAGGTGGTGTCCAGTGTGGCACTTAACCAAACTATTCATCTGCCAACGTTTTATCCAAATCCACAGAACAAGGGGGAGATAATTCTGCATTCTTTGTACGTACACAGACAACTTAGATTCTACTTGGACAAAACCAAAGTTTTCAGAAAGACGGAGCAATTACTAGTGGCATATGCTGCAGGATCACAATGAAAGGCTATCTTAAACCAGACTATTTCAAAGTGGATAGGCCACTGCATTCGTTTCTGCTATTTACACCATGGTAAGCCAGTGCCTAAGGGCATTAGGCCTCACTCAACCAGAGCTGCAGCCACTTCAGCAGCCTTTCTCAGGGGAGTACCAACCAAAGACATTTTAGAGGCTGCTACTTGGAGTTCAGTTCACACCTTTACAAAGCACTTTCATCTGCCACTCTACTCTAAATCCATGGCAGGCTTTGCCACTACAGTTCTGCACGGCCTCATAGCCGCTCCTAATGCTGTTTAGCTCCAGCCTCCCAACCATTGCTTTGGGACTCTACCCAAATGTAATGACTGCAACAGTAAAACACGAAGAACATAGTACAGTTGTGTACACTTACCATAAATGTAGATGTTCGAGTGTATTCACTGTTGCAGTCCAGGTTACCCACCCGCCACCCCCCTTTTTTCTTCTGGAACTTTTCTTTCCTTCTCTGATTTATTCAACCTATGTGGTGTATTTGCTTGTAGATGAAGGTAGTTTATATTGGTGTATGTATTTTTATATATATATATAAATTTTGGCTAGCCTTTTAGGGGGCACCTGACATCTGGGGCAAGAAAAACTGAAAAAAATGGCGTCTGCTGCTTCTTTTATACTCCTGACGTCACTGAAGGGGCGACAGCAGCCGATGCAGGACCCAAGACTTTGGAATTCAAGCCGACTGAGGGCAACCTGCCAACAGGATTACCCAAATGTAATGACTGCAACAGTGAATACACTTGAACATCTACATTTATGGTAAGTCTACACAACTGTACTTTCTGGAGATATCCCTATCTTCAGAACCGGTTCTTTCTTAGAGGTCTTCTGTTCAATTGGATTATGAAACTTTCCAGGGCTGAGTCTGTTCTGTTGGCTCCTGGGTGGGGGTGGGAGTGGGGGGGGGGCTTTCGGACCAGTGTCTGTACCTTGAAGCATCAGCACTGATCAGCTCAGCTCTTCGGTCTCAGAAGCCGTCTCTTTCTTCCTTCCCCTCTGTGGGGGGGGGGGGGGGCGCAGCTTTTGAGGTGATGGAGAGATCCCTGACTGCTGCAATCAGTCGGGCCCTTCTACTTCAGAGCTAGTGTCCCTTTCCTCCTCACGCCCAGATAGTCAAACTACACTCCCACTGGGTCAGTGGTTGCTGAGATCGCAAGATTCCTACGTAACAGTTCTGTCCTCTTCTGATGCCTCCCCAAATCACCCCACTGAGGAGGTCCCTAACAGGAGAAAGTGCAAGTGGAAGCACTTGGATTCCCCAGAAGAATATTGCGTAGAAGGTCACCCCCCCCCCATTGTTGCCATTGGCAACATCCTGGAAATATTGAAAGAGAGGGACAATTGGAAGTCACAAAATCCTACTTCTGAGGAGTCAGTGTACCTGCAGGCCTTCAGCACTCAACTGTGTACCTCTTGGGTGACTCCACCCGCTGAAGAGCTCATTCATTTGATCTCTCAGCAGGTGTGGAAGGCCCCTGATACTACTGAACCTCTCACCAGGGAGCCTGACATAATTCAGCAGCCACAAAGAAGGAACTGGCTGAAGAGAGTTCCTCTTTCCATCCACCCAATAGTCTGGGGCAGTGGATAGATTTGGGAAATGGGCCTGTGCATCATCGATCTTTGCATTAAGGTCTTTGAATTTTTTTGGCACATTTTACCAGACTTCAGAGGGGATCTGGTCAAGGGGTTATTTGATACCCTTGCAGGAACTGTTTGAGGATGTCCAAGAAAAGGTGGCTTCCCAGTTGTCTACCCTAGAGTCTGTGTCAAATTCGTCCATGAGGCTCATTGCTCATGCAACCGAAGGGACCACAAGGGCAGCAAATTCAGGTGCTGCCATTAGGAGACTCACCTGAATGCATCTATGTGACTTTGCTGAGCCATTTAAGTCTTCATCTGTCTGTGCATCCTTTGGATCATCCCTGTTTGGCCCAAACGTTAGAGACTTTATCCAGGTATGAGAAAGATGTAAAGACACTTTTTGCCATAGGCATATGTTTTTGCACACTCCAACTATCCTTTTCCAGGAATCAAAAAGGTAGTGGAAAAAGGTGGTTCAAAAAGTTCTAAGTGCCTTTTTAGGACACATGAGGAGATAGTTCCCCCAGGAGCAGAGTAGGAAACTTTAATGGAAGACTCCGCCCACATGGCAGAGGTGGCCCGCAAAACCAGGGTTTTAGGAATTCTTTCTCTGGTAAATCCTGCCAGCGATCCTGAAAAGGAGGCCAGATTGCCTTCCTCTGGAGGCAGCTGGATGCTTATCCGTGCGCCAAAATGCCTGGCTACAAATAACATCTGATGCTTGGGTGCAGAGATTATATCCAGAAGCTATACAACTCCCTTTTCCCTTCCTCCTCCTATAGGCAAGAAAATCCCCGACGTTCTAGCCAGTCAGAGGGAACAAGCAGTTGTAGAAATCTGAAAACTGCTAGTCATCCAAGGAGTCCCAACAGACCAGAAAGAGTCCAGAATTTACTCAAGATCTTTTTTTTTTTGTGTGCCAAAAAAGATCCAAAATGGGGCTCCAGTCCCCTGTTCCAAGTGCATTGAACAAATCAGTTTGTCAAACCAAATGGTCACAGTACAGTCCAGTCTTCCATTTTTGGAAAAAGATAATTGGATGTGCTCAGTAGATCTTCACGATGTGTATTACCATATAAAAATGGACAAACGATCCAGGAGCTTCCTCAACTTCCAGCTAGGAGCCAGTCACTTTCAATTCAGAGATGTGCATCATGTTTCACTGTTGCAGTCCTAACCAATTGGTTATCTGGCTCCCTGTAGCCCTCGATTGACCAGAATACCAAAGGCAAGTAAAAATTACGTCAGCTGTTGGTTATAAAAGATGTCAGGGCGTCTGATACAAAAGGAGGCAGCCGACGTCACTTCCTCAGTCTTCCTTGCCGCAGACCCCGAAGCAGAAGCATTTCTTGCACGAGTGCCGGTCGGCAGTTTACCTTTTTTTGTTTCCGACTACAAAGTTGAAGTCTACTACAGCTACGTACCCCGTTGGGGATCCCCTTTTCTTCCCTTACCAAATGTCAGAAAAGGCTAATTCTCTTACCTGTGGAAAGCAGATTCCCCATAGAGATTTTCATTCCTTTTGTATTTGTTTAGACCTTGACCACGACGTTCCTTACTGTGATTTTTGTGCTTCCTTTAATCCGTGTACTATTCGTCATCGGGCTAAGCTTTTAGCTAAGCATTTTGGAGTTTTGCCTAAGTTTGTCAGTATATCCAAACAAGGAAGTTTGTCAGTATGCCGTCCGCTGGTCTTCAGGCTTCAGATATCCCCAAGAAGTGTTAAAGATGAGGACCATGCCAGGATTCCAAAGATCAAGTCCTCTGATGATGTTAGGTTGGTCGTCAGTCATGTGGTAGCCATTGAGCCGCCTTTGCAGCCCACAGATTTTCAACCGCAGGCCTCTGTTGAGACCATTTCAGAGGTCCCCAGGCCTCCAGCGTCCATTTTGCCTTCTGCCTGTTGCCTCTTCAGCTGGATCCAGAGCCGCAAAGCTGACTCCGGTGTCCTTGACCTCCATTCTGCGTTCAGACAGCAAGCTCATACAGACAACTTTGGCGGATGCCAGGCCTCCAGAGTCCTTTAGACTTGCAGGTAAATCTTCCAGTCGTAAGCTTGTGAAGAAACAGGCTTCAGTTTCCTCTCGTTCCCCTCATTCTCAAATGGTTAAAATGGCTGATGACCTTTTGACTCTTATTAGGGGTTCACAGCCTCCTCCTTCAAAAAGAGGTAGGGATGTCTCTCCTTAGGCTTTGTCCTTTTTGGGTTCGGATACGTCTAGTATTTCTGTTGATGAAGTTTCTCAAGCTTTCTCTCCTTTTGAGGGTTCAGACGCAGAGGAGTCCATCCCTTCTGCTTCTCCTCCAGAAGATTTCTCTTTTGTTGATACTTTAAATACTCTCTGGGAACATTTTAAATGGGAAAGTCAGGATTACCCCCTTTCTAAGAAAAGGATTAGGGAGTTTTTGGATTTGCTTCCGCATAAGCCTTTTGGCTGTTCCACCTGTGTTGGAAGTGGTTGATTATGTTTTTCTGGAAAATTCCTTGACTCAAAATTCGGTTCCTCCTGCTCCCAGGAAACCAGACCGGTACTATAGAGCTCCTGATTCTCATTTGTTTCGTTTCAGGAATCCGTTGGCTGATTCAGAGGTTATTTCTCAAGGCCCTAAATGAGTTAAAGCCACTGTTACTAAAAATCCTGTTCCTTCTCACAGCGAATCCAGGAACTTAGGTGGGGTAAAAAGGTTTATACCTCTGCCACTCTTGCCATTAGGTCTACTAATTGTCTTTTTCATATGCTGAAGTACCAGCAGCACACCTTGGAAGCTATTAAATCTAGGATAGCAGGTGTGCCCCAGTTGGCGGAGAGTAAGGATATGCAGGATTTGCTGAATTCTGCCAGTCTGGTTAAACATTCATTACATTGTGGTTTTGACATTCTAGAAGCCTCATGTAGGGCTACAGCTACTGGCTCTGTTATTAGAAGGCACGCTTGCCTCAGGGAGCAGCCCCTGCCAGAGCTTGTTAAGGCTAAGCTTTTGGATGTACCTTTGCATAAGGACAGTCTTTTTGGCAGTAATGCAGAGGAAGTGCTCAAGAAGATAGAAGACGAGGCCAAGTCTATGCAGACAGTTTCTGCACGTTCAGCCGCCTCGCTTTAGCAGGATTTATCCTTATAAGAGTTGGACGTTCCCTGATACCAGCAGACAGAGCTGTTCTAGGACTAGAGGTTACAAATTTTCTAGGGATAGGTGGCTACTCCCTCAAATGTCTAAGCATTGGCAGGCTTCCTCTTCCAAGGCAGGAAGTTCTAAGCCTGCATCTCATTCTAAACATTCTCAATGACTTTGTCCAACTTCTGCCTGTTCTTGCCTGCCCGGGGAATCCTTTAGGGGGAAGGTTGGCCCTTTTTACAAGTGTTTGGGCCACCATCATGGACGACAAATGGGTTTTCAGAGCTGTATCCCTAGGGCATAAGTTTTCTTTCCACACCTTTCCAGTGCCCAAAGGATTCCTTGACGCTCCTCCAAACCAAAGGGCAGAAGTAGAAAAGCAAATTTTGTCTGTTACATCTGGGAGCAATAGAATCAGTTCCTGCTCAACAGGTAGGCCAGGGTTTCTATTCCAGACTTTTCCTAGTTCCAAAAAAAGAAGGCATCTGGCGTCCTATCCTAGATCTATTCATCCTGAACTCTTTCTTGATAATTCCAAAGTCAGAATGCTCACTATGCATCAGTTACTGCCAATGTTAGAAAAGGATTCCTGGCTGGTAACATTGGATCTCAAAGAAGCTTATCTGTACATCCCCATCAGGGAAAGTTGCAGGCAATACATTTGTTTCAGGGTGGGCAAGCAACAACATCAGTTCTCTGCGCTGCCCTTTGGCTTACCTACTGCTCCCAGAGTTTTCACAAAGTGCCTGGCTCCAGTCATTGCTTTTTGCAGACAAAAGAAAATTCGGATTTATCCATACTGGGACAATTGTCTAATTAAAGCAAATTCTCAGGAACAACTGTTAAAAGATCTAGAATTTGTAAAGACTCTTCTCTCTTCCCTGGGTTACATTCTCAATGTGGAAAAATCAAAAATGGTGCCATCCAAAGAGATAACATTCCTGGGAGTGAGTCTGAACATAGCTGCCCAGATGATGTCTCACCCAGGAGAAGCAGACAACTCTGTTTATTTCAAGGACTTGGCAAGTCTGTCCCAGCTCCCTGCAAGGAAATACCTGCAAGCTCTGGGATTCATGGCCTCTTGTATTCTCATGATTCCATATGCAAAACTGCATATGAGAAAATTGCAGTGGTACCTCAAGAACACTTGGTGTCAACACACACAGGACCTGGATGTGATAATTTCTTTGCTTCCATGTCTGCGGACAGAGTTTCTATGGTGGGGAACAGCCTGTCTACAGAACAAAGGCATGCCATTTCGCCCACCCCTGGCCACTGAAGTTTTTACCACATACGCATTGGACTATGCCTAGGGAGCTCACCTGGATGGCAGATGCATACAGGGAAGTTGGAATGCCCAACAGATGTACCTGCACATAAATTTAAAGGAGTTGATGGTAGTCCAGCAGGCCTTACTAGCTTTCAAGCATCTTCTTTCTCCAGGGATCCTTCTTGTCAGGACAGACAACACCACAGTCATGTGGTACATCAACAAGCAGGGAGGGACTCATTCTTACCTCCTGTGCAGACAGAGCACAAGTCTTTGGTCCATAGCAGCATCCCTGGGCCTGCACTTCCTAGCTCAGTTTCTTCCAGAAAGGCTCAGTGTTTTGGCAAACCAGTTGAGCAGACAGACCCTGGATCCTCACGAGTGGCAGCTGAACAGAGCAGTTTTTTACAGCATCATTCAACGTTGGGGCACTCAAGTGGATCTCTTCTCTTCTGACAACCATATTCTACCTCTTTTTTGCACCAGACAGCATCACAGTAGAGCCTGGAGAGTGGATGCTCTGTCCTTCCCTTGGACGCTGCTGTCAGTTTTAATGCCTTTCCTCCTCTTCTTTCCAGAGTATTATTGAAGATCAGGGACGAACAACCATGGACTATTCTCATAGCCCCGGACTGGCCCGGGCAGCATTGGTGTCCACTGCTTCACAGTCTCTCCTAATTTCCTCCTTGGCATCTTCCTCTGAAGCCAGATCTTTTGGTTCAGGAAGTGGGGAAACATTCTACATCCTCATTTTCAGTTTCTCCATTTGGCAGCATGGCTCATTGTATGAGTCTAACCTTTTCTTCCCTTTCCCAGCAGGTCGTTGACGTGCTGAGGGAGGCCAGGAGGCCTAGCATTAGGAAGTCTTATGCTGGCAAATGGGAAAGATTCTCTCTTTGGATGCAGGCTAGAGGGGAATATTCTCAGCCTACCCTTCCTCTGATCCTGGAATACCTGGCTCATTTGCTTCAGAGTGGTCTTTCTTTTTCCTCTATCAAGATCCATGCTTCAGCCATTTCTGCTCATTGTTCTTTTGAACAAACCATTTTCTCTCATCCTCTGATAAAAATGATTCTCAGAGGTGCTTGCAACTTAAAACCTCCCAGAAGGGAGCCTACTCCAGCCTGGGATCTTAATTTTGTTCTAGAGAAACTCACTCTTCCTCCTTTTGAGCCAGCTGCCACTGCAGATTTAAAGTTTCTCTCGTTGAAGACTGCCTTCCTCTTGGCTATAACTTCAGCAAGGAGGGTTTCGGAGCTGCATGCTTTGATGGCTGTGGAGTCTTTTCTTATTTTCCATGCAGATAGGGTCTCTCTGAGAACCAAACCCTCCTTTATGCCTAAGGTGGTTTCTAGCCTGACTTAGTCAGTCCATACACCTTCCTACCTTCTTTCCTAATCCTCGAAATAGAGGTGAAAGGATCCTACATTCTCTTGATGTGCATAGACAACTCAGGTTTTACCTGGACAGGACTAAAGACCTTCGGAAATCAGCACAGCTATTGATCAGCTTTGCCCCTGGAGCCCAGGGCAAGGCTATTTCTAAGCAAACCATTTCTAAATGGCTTGCTCATTGTATTACTTTTTGTTATTCCTTTCATGCCAAGTTTCCTCCTCAAGGGGTTAGGACCCACTCAACTAGAGCAGCTTCCACTTCTGCAGCCTTTTTAAGGGGGTGTCCCTACTAAAGACATTTTGGAGGCTTGCCACATGGTCTTTTGATCACACTTTCACAAAGCATTATAATTTGCCTTTGTTTTCTAGAGCCATGGCAGGGTTTGCCACTGCTGTTCTGCAGGTCATCATCTCCAGTCCTTGATTCTTTTGGTTCCTCCTCCTTTTTCTCTGGGCTTTGGTAATCTACCCATTGGTTAGGACTGCAACAGTGAAACACAATGAACACAGTACAGTTGTATACACTTACCATAAATGTAGATGTTAGTGTATTCACTGATGCAGTCCTCCTTCCCCCTTTTCTCTTTTCCTGAGGTACAGGCAGATTTTGGTTTAAGCCTTGTTTTTTGGGGGCTGCTGACAGTTATGGCAAGAAAGACTGAGGAAGTGGCGTTGGCTGCTTCCTTTTGTATCGGACGCCCTGACATCCTTTACAACCGACAGCCGATGTAATTTTTACTTACCTTTGGTATTCTGGCCGATCGAGGGCTACTGGGAGCTGGATAAACCATTGGTTAGGACTGCAACAGTGAATACACTCGAACATCTACATTTATGGTAAGTGTACACAACTGCACTTTCTGCTCTTTGGTCGCACCACAGCCCCCAGGGTGTTCACCAAATGTATGGCAGTAGTTGCAGCTCACTTGATGCTACAGGGATTCAGAGTGTTTCCGTTTTTAGAAGACCAGCTCATTACCACTTCGACCAGGCATCAGTTGATAGAAGCGAGAGACCATGTACTTCACATTTGCTCCTTATCTGGGAGTAACTGTCAATTACGAAAAGTCGAAATTGACCCCAACTCAGATTTTAGAGTTCATAGGAGCCCTTTTAAATACTTGAGCTTCCATAGCTTCTCTTCCCCTATGAGATTACAGAAAGCCAGAGTTCAGGTACAGAAAGTAATCAGCAGCTGAAAAGTAACCTCTCCTGTAGTCCTTCAAGCACTGGGCTTCATGGCTGCAGCTATAACTCTTGTTCCCTTATCAAGGTATCACATGAGAATACTACAGTAGTTGCTTTCGTTTCAATGGTCAGTGTTACACCAACCCATGTTGGACCTGATTTTGATCAATCTCTGCAGAAAAGATTTAGCTTGGTGGATGCATTTTGAAGGCATTCTTCCAGGCCGCCCTTTTGTCCCATCAGAACTCCAAATCATAATGACAGTGGACGCCCCCAGATGGATTGGGGGGATATTTTCTGGGCAAGGCTTTCCAAGGCGCATTTGGTCCACCTCAGAGGCCAGCTTGCATATCAGTGCTCTAGCAACACACATTGTGGGGAGTTCCAGTGTGATAGAGAAACTATCAGGTGTATTCTCCTGCCTCACGAGTGGTCTCAGTCCAAACATGACTGAAACGATTCTGTCAGTGGAGCCAGCCTTGCTGTGAGCTATTTGCCTGACCCCTAATCTAAATGTGCCGTAACTACTTTGCCCTGATCCCCCCTCCAGGGGAGTCACCAAGAGATGCTCTTCTCCACATTTGGCCCTCCGGACTGCTGTATGTCTTGAAATTCCTACAGAAAGCAGTCAGGCTGAAGAGCAAGTAATCCTCATTGCACCGTATTGGCCTCGACAGATATGGTTCCCCTTTCTTTGGCCTTATCTGATTCAACAGCCTTGGATTCCTAACCTGGCTCCAGACCTTCTATCCCTTCCAGAGGGACTAATCCATCCAGACATTGTAAACCTCAAGCTGACGCCTGGTTTCTCCAGTTCTGTTAATAGCCAAGCTTCCCTCACTTCCTTCCCTGGTACATCATATTCTCTTAGACGCTTATAAGCCAGCTACCCGTAAACTCTATGCTAGTGAATGGAGGAGGGTTTACCTTTTTTTCTCCCTGTGTCTCCGTGGAGTTTCTCTCATGTCCGAAAAACATGCTGAGTGTTTCTATCTCACTCACCAATGAATGGAGCTGTGGGAAGCAGCACAGACTCTACATGGTGCCCTATAGGGGGAAGAGTTGTACAGACCAACCGCTTTGGGCATCTACTGTGGTGCGCAGTATCCTCAAGATGGGAGAACACGGATCACAGACTGTACGCCATGGCAGGGTTAGCCAGTAAACTGCGTAAAATATGGCTCTAGGTAATTCGATCGTGTTGACTGTCGCCAAAAATGGGCATGGGTAGTTACTTGGTGATAAGTTGGTTGAGGACCTGGCCTACTCTGACCCACAAAAGGGACCCGTGCTAACGGTGGGAGGGATATATGTGCCCCTAATGGCCAGTGTGTGCCCGCCATAAGCCCAGCAGCCCTGGGTCAGTAAGCTTCTGGCTGGCCAGTGTCTAGTTGCCCAGCCTGGATTACCTGGGATAGCTCTGTTGAGCAAAAACTGGACGGAAAACCAACCTGCCAAACATGAACTGAGCATTGCTACTCTTAATGTAGGTTCACTGACGGGATGCAGCTTGGAAGTGGATGACATGAAGATACAGAGGAGGCTGGACATACTGTGTATCCGGGAGACAAGATGGAAGGGCAGTGCAGCAAAGCCACTTGGCTTGGGATCCAGATTCTACTACTCAGGTGGAGGGCAGGCTAGAAGTGGTGTAGGAATTGTGAGAGAGAGGATTCAGAAGGCAGTAAGGGACATCATCAGAATTAATGACAGACTCACGGCAGTCAGACTCCAGTGTAATGATAGTGCAGTATTCATAATCTCAGCCTATGCCCCACAGCAGAGTTGTGATAGTGAGGAAAAGAGTGCATTCAGTCAGTTGCAGGACCTACTAGATAAAGCAGGACAATATGAATTGGTGTTGATAGTGGGTGACTTGAATGTACATATCAGGACAGAACAGGATATGAGGACTTCCTGGGTCCACATGGGTGGGGCAACAAGAATAAAGAAGGAGAAGCCATTCTAGACTTCTGTCTGGCAAATGGCTCGATAGTAGCCAACACTTGGTTTAGAAAAAGAGAGTGTCACTAGGTCACATACAAGAGTAGTCAACATGCAACTCGGGTAGACTTCCTCCTAATAAACAGGCACTGGGGCCGAATCCATGATTATAAAGTCATCCCCAGTGAAACAGTTGGCCCACAGCAAAAACCACTAGTTGCCATAATCAGCTGCAAGCAGTGGTCAGAGAAGGCTCTAAGGTCAACAGAGACCAGGCTGAAGACCTGGAAGTTGACTGGAGAGAAAGTACAACAGTTCAAGGAATTACTCGGGGACTCTAGCACCCCAAGAAGAGGAGGACATAGGTGGAGTTGAAGAGGAATGGCAGCGCCTAAAAACAGCATGTGTTGGGACTACAGAAAAGATATGTGGCCGAGCTAGGTATGGAAATAAGGTACATAAGGAAAGCTGGTGGTGGAATGCAGAAGTCCAGGAAATCATCAAAAGAAAAAAGGAGTGCAGGAAGAAGTGGGAGACAGAAAAGACTGGCCAGGTTAGGAACGGCTAATTACTGGTTGGCTAAGAAAGAAATTGCAGTAGAAAAGAGTGGTGCATCTGAGGCACTGTACTAACTTCTGGAAAGTGACTCTCAGTAAAGGGCACAAATAAACTGTCAGGTTGCAAGGCAAAGACAGAAAGATAAAGAAGATAGACACCCTTCATAAGGGATGCCAGCAACAACCTGCTCACCAGGCCACAGGACATCAAAGGCAGATGGAAGGAATATTTCCAGCAGCTTCTGAATGACGAAAACCCCACAGAAACTGTACTGCCCCAGAAACAGCCTACAGTGAGAGAAGAGGAGGAGCCCACCCTAGAAGAACTAACAGCACTAAGGAAGATGAAGGCAGGGAACTCAGCAGCAGTGTGGAGAGAAAGGTGCATCTCAGATGACTTGAGAATAAGCATACTCGTGCCAGTGTACAAGAACAAAGGGGACATCCACAACTGTGGGCAGTACAGAGGCATCAGACTCTTATCACATTGTATGAAAGTTCTGGAGGGGTGATTAATAAACGGATACATAGAGTAGTAGAATGTAAGATGGGAGATGAGCAGTTTGGATTCGGATCAGGATGCAGCACAATTGACCCGATGTGTGCACTGAGAAAAATAGTTGAGAAGAAGCTAGAGATGAGGAAAGAGTCCAAATGGGCATTCCTGGACTTGGAGAAAGCATATGATAAGGTCCCAAGAAAGCTGATCTGGGCAGTACTGTGGTGGTTTGAAGTCCCAGAAACATTGGTAGAATTAGTGCAGGCTATGTACAAGGACCCAATGACTCAAGTATGAACAGTGTTTGGCCTCACAGAGTAGTTCCCAGTGGGTATGGGTGCACATCAGGGTTGAGCTCTGAACCCACTGCTGTTCATACTGGTGATGGACTACATTAGCAAACAGGTTGGAGGGGACAGATCAACAAAGCTGCTGTATGCAGACGATGCGTCAGTACAAGCAGACTCTGAGCTAGAACTTCAGCAAAGGATAGGAGGATGGAATGTAAATCCGAAGGCACATGGGATGAAACTAAGCACAGGTAAGACTGCGGTAATGGCAGCAAATTGGGGAAATCAGAAGAAGTTGAGAATTGAGATAGAAGGGAAGATAGTGGAACAGGTAAACCACTTAAAGTATCTGGGAGGAGTAGTTGAGGAGAGAATGGTAGTCTGAATGAAGAGGTCAAAGCTAGAATCAGAGGGGCTACAGCCAACTGGGATAGAATATCAGATATAGTCTGTGATAGAAGAATGCCAAGGAAGCTGAAAAGTAAGGTGTACAAGACAGTGGTGCGACCAGTACTACTGTATGGTACAGAAACCTAGGCAGTAAAGGCATAACAGTTGAAACTAGAGGTGATGGAAATTAAGTGCCTGAGAAAGTTGATAGGATGCACACTGTGGGACAGCAAAGAAATAAGGACATAAGAGCAGAAGCCAGATTAGCTCCAATTGCAGAAAAGATCAATGAACAGATTACGGTTGTTTGGGCACACGTGTAGAAAAGCAGAAGACAATCTGGTGAGGAAGATTTGGGACAGACAGGAAGAAGGTAAGAGGAAGCAAGGACGTCCAGCAAAGAGGTGTGATGGATTGTGTGAAAGAAGCTCTGAAACAGTCAGGCATGAGTGTTGAAGGCAGGAGTGTGGCACTGAATCGAGAGAGTTGGTGACGGTTAACACAATACCCCGACCCCATGTAGAAAAATGGGAAAAAGGGGGCAGATGATGATGATTACCTTTTAGGCTTGTGATAACATTGATCCTTTTTCAGCACCCATCGATAAAATCCTAGAATTTTTAGCTGCACTTTTTAAACCAGGTGCTTCTCAGTCTGCCATAAAAAATCAATTAGCGGCTATTTCTAATGTCCATAATGGTTTTGAAGAATCCTGTTTGGCTTCTCATAAGCTTTGCAAAGCTTCCGTAAAAAGAAAACTCTTGTTAAAACCCCCTTACAAAGATCCTACCTCACTTTGGGATCTTAATTTAGTGCTGCAGGCCGTTGTCCAACCTCCTTTTGAACCATCAGTTAAATGTGACCTGAAGTTTTTTATCATGGAAAACTATATTTTTAGTGGTAACTTCTGCCCGAAGAATTTCAGAAATACAAGCTTTATCATGTAAACCTCCTTACCTGATTTTCAATAAAAATAGAGTTTCAGTAAGAACCAGGCCTTCCTTTTTGCCTAAGATAGTGTCGGAGACCAACATTAATCAGACTATTAATTTACCAGTATTTTTTCCCAACTTTGCTAACAAAGGTGAATACTGTTTACATTTATAACATTCTATCTGTGTTGTCCATTTTTCCTAGATTCCTCTCCTTCCTTCCCCCCTGCCCTTGATGTCTTTGGTGGAACGGATAATGGGCATATGCCATTTATTGTTTGTTGTATGGTTCCAGATGTGGTCTCTGAAGGCGTTTGGGGGGTTTCATTCTGTCTGTCTTTCAGCAAACTCGACCTGAGGTAACTAGAAGAGCAGTGTTATGGGTAAGGGTTAAACTTGAGAGTTTTTGGCTATCACAAGCTGTAGTAACAGCCGAGTCTGTTCCAAAGCTCGGAACCGAACCCATATGTCAAAGATAAATGAAAATGTACAACACATATGGAACATATTATGGTGAGTGCATAACTTTTTTTTATTAACTCATTCCAAAACTGACCCTGCAGCAAGCAGTAGCTTTAGTTAAACCTACTGCTCTTAAAAAAAAATTCTACACTTTTTGACAAGAATAGAAAAATAATTGATAAGTATGGGGGGGAAAGCATATGCTTCTAGTCTGACATGCTTTATTCTGAATAATTGTGAAAGTATGGAAATGTTTTGTATGCAGAGTCTTCTTGTGAGGAAAAACTTTAAATAATTATTTTTTCCATTTACAGGTTACAACTCATTGTTTAAAGTATGCGCATGACTGACTTGATACTTCTTCTCAGACTATGGCCACTGGTACTGTTTTGAGGAGGTTTGCCTGGCTGCATTCTTATAACCTCCAAGATGTGAAAAATGAGATTTTAAATTCTCCCCCTGGATAGAGACTTTGTTTTTGGTCCTTCAGCTGCAGAGATCATCAAAAAATGTCTGAGAGGGCTAAAGTGATTCAGGGAAATCTATACGATTTTTTTTGCCCTCCTTTGACCCGCATTTTCTAAGGCATTGTCTAACTCCTCGTACCAGTTTTGTTAAACAGTTTCAGCAAAATGCTAGTAAACAGATGTAAGAAGAAATGGCAAGGGAGTTCCAAAAATAATACAGCCTTCTCCCACCCCACAACCCCAACCACAGACAATCCAACAAGTCAGAAGGACTGTTTAAGGGACCTTGATCACTCCTCCCTCCCTGGCAGTTTCTTTTGCCTTCCAGAAAGTCTGCATCTCCACTTTTCTCAGCAAAATGCTAGTAAACAGACGTAAGTCTAAAAATAATACAGCCTTCCCCCACCCCCAACCACGGATAATCCATCAAGTCAGAAGGACTGTTTGTTTAAGGGACCTTGATCACTCTTCCCTCTCTGGCAGTTTCTTTTGCCTTCCAGAAAGTCTGAATCTTCACTTTTCTCTTTGGTAACAGTTTCAGATAAGTGGATTCAGATAAGTGGATTCTGAAGGTGATTATCAAAGTTCCAGAGGGCACTGGGAGGAAATCCCTCCATTCCAGGGGTAATTCTTCATCCACCAGATCAGACTCGTCTATTCCCCCTGTCCTTCCAACACATGTTGTCTTAGGGGAGTGATATAGCCAGATGTCCTTCTATTCAGTGGTGCCGTATTCTTTACATATGGAGTCGTATTCCGTCCAACAACCCGATGTCTGGCCTATATACAAAAGCTTAGAGCCACTGCCTGTACGTGGGATGCCGCACGAAGGCACAGATGTCAGCCATAAAAGGGATGTCCACACGTACAATCTTCAGAACATTTTCACCGCCATTAGGAAAGGTTGACTTGTACGTTCGGTCTGCAGTTGGATATCATTGGTTTCCTCTTTCAGCTTCAGTTAAGTACCCGGTAAGGGAATTTGTTGCTACTGCCTCTTGTTTTTGTTAATGACATCCAGAAGGGGCAAGTGTAGGTGTGGAAGGCAAATTCCACATAAAGATAGTCACGAGCTTTGGTTGTACTGTTTAGGGCCTACTCACGGCCACTGCTCCTTCTCTGTTTGTCAGGCCTTTGTTCCTAAAGCATTGCGCAGTTATCTGTGTACTTTAAATCTCTGTTTTGAAAACCAGAGACTCAAACATCTGGCTAGGGACCCCATGGAAGGTTCCGGGACTAGTTCTGAGCCATCTGTGAAGAGGGAGGTTAACAAAGGTAGGTCCAAATCCTCTTTAGCTGCACCTACTCCCTCCGACATACCCGTTGAGGTTGATGAAAACCTGGTGATGCGTTTGGAGGTAGGGCCCACTTCAGTGGGTACAGTCATGGAAGCCATCAGAAGTGGGGATTCTAGCACGTCCGAGGCTTTCTGTTTCAGATGACTTGGGGGAACCATGGCTTATTTCGGAAGGCTCTGAACAGTTCCTGCCACTTTGTCTAAGGAAGTGTCTGATTTAAGGCCTACATCTGCCATTTCTCCCCAAGAGAAACACGTTAAAAAGAAGCAAAAGACTAGGCATTCCGCCATTCCTTCCACCCCTACGTCTGTTTGGGATTTTTTTTTTCTTAGGGTCACATTAAAGCTGTGATGGCCTTGAGGCCTCAGCTTCTCCTGTTACTGGCCCGGCCTTCTCGCCTCCTGTGCTGCTGTCGGGTTCTCGGGCCGCTTTCAGTGCAGGCTGTGGAATTTCAAATTCATGACACTGATTCTGAGGGGTTTTCTTCAGATGAAGACTCTTTAGAATACACACAAATTCCTGCTCCTCTGGAGTATGCTTCCCCAGAGTAAGTCTAATGGGGGGGAATTTTCCCATTGAAGAGCTCTCCTTTGGGGAAGCTGTTAATAAAATGAGGGAATTCTTTAACTGGGATTCTTATTTCAGAGGAGCAAAAAAGATACAATATGATCTGCTCCAGGTGGAGGCCCCTGCTCCTTTAGCAGTCCCTACAGTCCTCCAGCTTTTTTAGGTGCCTTTAAAGCGGTCTCTAAAACCCCTGACTCCCAAGCCCCTGCCCCTAAAAGACCTGATCATTTTTGCAAGGTCCTGGAGGATTACAAGTTACTTTTTAAATGCCCTTCAGCTGATCCAGCTGTGGTTTCCATTACTTCACACAAATCTTCTTGAGTATTTCCATCTACTAAGTTGCCTCCTTCTAACAAAGAAAGTAAAATTTTGCAAAAGTTGGCAAAGAAGGTCTGCACTTCCACCTTGACTATCAGTGCTCTTAATGACCAGGCACACACGTCTAGCTACGCTGTGGCCTTACTTTCTCAGGCTTCCCAGGCTCTCTCCCAGTTACCTGATTCTGAGGCTAAGTCACTTGACTCTTGTCTGCTTCCTCCCAGGTAGCTAGACATTCAATCAAATGCAGATGTTCATCGTGTTACCCTGCTGCAGTCATCACACTTGGGTTATCCGGTCGTCAGGCGGTACAGCAGTCGGCCCGAATTCCAAAGTCTTGGTCCGGCGTCGGTTGCTGTCGCTTCTTCCCTGACGTCAGTGCGCCAGGGGTATATAAGAGGCATCCGACGCCATTTTCTTCAGTCTTTCTTGCCGCGCAGTGCCCGAAGCTGAAGCAATTCGCAAGTGCCGGTCGGCCGACACCTGAGATTTTCAAATAGAGTTTCAGTCCGAAGTCTTCAAAGCTAAGTACCCCATTGGGGAACCTTTTCTTGCTGCAGTTTGATGTCAGAAAAAGTTAACAATTGCATTTCTTGTGGGAAGCAAATACCTCATAAGGACTTTCATTCTTTTTGTATACCTTGCCTAGGCCCAGACCACGACGTCGCTGGTTGTCGGTTTTGTGCTAGGGTCAATAAGCGACCCTTTGATTTTGCACGACACTACTTCGGTAGGAAATTTAATTACACTATGCCGTCGGAGCAACCGACTACCAGCATGCATAAAAAACGTAAAGATAAAGACAAGCAGCCTAGATCCAAGCCAGACTCCGAGGCCTCGGCTGGGCCGGTTGCCATTTCTCCGGTTTTCAGTGAGGCACCTACGCAGCCCCTGGCTACCGCAGAATTGGATCCCCAGACCTCTTTGGATTCTCTAGCAGAGAGTTCTAGGCCGACGCAGCCATTTTCTTTAGGCCCTACCGACGACATTGCAGAAAGAGAAGCCGGTGCTGTAGAAACACCTTCGGTTTCTGAAGGTGTCTTCAGACCGACTACTCTCGCCATAAAATCTTATGCTAAGCTTAAGACTCCTCTTAAACCAAAAAAGACTGCACTTCAGTCTCCAGTTCAAGGCCCCATGCCTAAGAAACAGATGCTTAAAATGGTTGAAGATTTGATCTCTTTAATCAGGGGTTCCCAACCCCCCCCTCCCCGACAAAAGGCCTAGACAAGAGGAGGATTATGCCTCCTCTGATCAAGTGTCTTATTTCCTCAGGCTCTTCTGAGGAACAGGATTACTCCTCCCCCCCCCCTTATGAAGATTCTGATGCTGAAGATTCCATTCCCTCAGCTTCTCCCCCTGAAGACTATTCCTTTGGGGAAACCTTACGTAACATGAGGGAACATTTCCACTGGGAAGGTCAGGACTACTCCAACTCTAAGAAAATGCTCCGAGAGTTTCTTTTACTCCCCCAGCACAGACCACTTGCTATCCCCTCAGTTTTAGACATTGTGGATGATGTTTACTTAGAATCTAGTCTAAATCCAGATTCTCTGCCTCCTGCTCCAGCCAAACCAGATAGATACTGTAGAGTGCCTGACTCACACAAATTCCTTTACAAAAGCCCTGTTGCTGATCCAGAGACAATCTCCCAGGGTCCCAAAGAGGCTAAGGCTTCTTTGGCTAAAAATCCTGTACCCTCTGAAAGGGACTCCAGAGCACTAGATAGGTGGGGGAAGAAGGTTTACACCTCCGCTACTCTAGCTATGAGAGCACTAAATTGTCAATTTCACATGCTTAAATACCAGTAATTCCTAATGTCTCAAATAAAACAAAAGATGAACACGCACCCTCAACAGTCTGAATTCAAGGAAATGCAGGATCTGTTGCATGCAGCTGAACAGGTGGGCAAACATACTTTACAATGTGGATTTGATTCTTTGGAAGCTTCCTGTAGAGCAGCTGTTACTGGGTCTGTTATACGTAGGCATGCTTGGTTAAAGGAACAGACTCTGCCTGATCATGTTAAAGCAAAGTTACTAGATGCACCTTTACAACAGGATGTCTTATTTGGGGTTAAAGAAGAAGAGGTTTTAAAGAAAATGGAGGATAAGGCAAAATGTATGCAGACGGTCAAAGATTTCTTACAGGTACAGCCCCCACGTTTCAGCAGAAATTGGCCAACAAAAAATTGGTCCTTTCCAGCTTCTGACAGACCACAAAGGGGTAAATACAGGCGCCCAAGGGGCAGAGGACAAGCACAAATCCCTTACAAACCTCGCCAGTGGGGCACTGCAACACAGAAGGGAGGAGAAGACAGGTCCCAAACTACTAGAAGGCAAACACAATGACTTAAACCTCAAACTGCCAAGCAAAACTCTCTTGGCAGCTCCCTTGGGAGGAAAATTAGCACTTTTTGCAGACAACTGGCGCATCATCACAATGGACAAATGGGTCCTAGACATTATCTCACAAGGATACAGATTCCATTTCCACACCTTGCCAAGGATAAAAGGAATGCCAAACCTGCCACAAAATCAATGGGCAGAGGCACAAAAAGAAATTACAGCTCTCATGGACATGAGCCATTCAGCTGGTACCTACACAGGAGCAAGGCCAAGGATTTTACTCAAGGCTCTTTCTAGTCCCCAGAAAGGACAATGCTTGGAGACCCATTCTGGACCTTTCAATTCTAAACACCTTCTTTAAAGTACCCAAATTCAAGATGCTAACACTACAGCAGCTTCTTCCCATGTTGGGCAAGAAAGCTTGGGTAGTAACGTTGGACCTCAAGGAGGCATACCTGCATGTCCCTATCAGACAAAATTGCAGAAGATACCTCTGTTTCATTGCAGGTTCAACCCATTACCAATTCTCTGCACTGCCCTTTGGCTTATCTACTGCGCCCAGGGTCTTCACAAAATGCCTGGCACCAGTAATTGCATACTGCAGACAAAGAGGAATTCAAATATACCCATACCTGGATGACTGCCTCATCCAAGCAGAAAGCAAGGACATTCTCTTACAACATCTGGCTTTTGTAAAACACCTTCTAAGTTGCCTAGGGTACACAGTAAATGAAAAGAAATCAAAACTAGTGCCCTCACAAAATATGACATTCCTGGGTGCCAGCTTGAATGCAACGGCCCAGATGGCTTATCTGACGCCAGACAAACAACTACAACTAACTCAATACTTCAAAACAATGGCAACAAAGACCCAACTCCCTGCAAGAAAAATTCTGCAGGCCTTGGGCTTCATGGCATCTTGCATACTACTGATACCATTTGCAAAACTGCATATGAGAAAATGACAATGGTACCTAAAAAGCGTATGGACTCAACACAGTCACAGCTTGGAAACAATGATACCTCTCATTCCTTGCCTTCAGCAGGAGTTCCTATGTTGGTCACAGGCATGTCACCTCAACAAGGGTCAGCCTTACACCTTACCCCCAGCCAGGCAAACTATGACAACAGATGCATCGGACTATGCCTGGGGGGCACACATGGCAGGACGGTGCGTTCAAGGCATATGGACTGCAGATCAAAGGAATCTGCACATCAATCAAAAAGAAATTCTAGCTGTACAGAATGCCCTGACAGCCTTCAAGGACCTCTTACATCCAGGACAGCTTATCATAAGGACAGACAACACCAGAGTAATGTGGTATATAAACAAACAAGGGGGTACACACTCCTACCCTCTATGCAGGCAAACAATGACTTTGTGGAACACAGCACTGGCTTACCAAGTTAAATTACAAGCTCAATTCCTGCCAGGAAAAAAGAACGCATTGGCAGATGATCTAAGCAGAAACGTCATGGATCCCCACGAGTGGAAACTGGATCCACAAGTATTTGCAGTGATGACTCAAAAATGGGGCCACCCAGACATAGACCTGTTTGCCAGCCCCCAAAACTATCGGCTAACAAAATTTTGCACAAGGACATTTCACCATCAAGCTTGGAAAGTGGACGCACTCTCATTCAGTTGGAAAATGCTGACAGTATATGCCTTCCCACCATTGCTCCTTCTCACAAATGTGCTGCTGAAAGTCAGGATGGAGAGACCCCGAATGATACTCATTGCCTCAGACTGGCCACGCCAGCGCTGGTACCCACTATTAAGGAATATGGCCCGGGGCCCACCATGGATTTTACCACAAATTACTCATCTGCTCACACAGCTCAAAACCTTAAACTTGGCTGCATGGCAAATCACCTAAGCAACCAGCCAGCTCCTCTTTCACAAGCTGTTATGGACGTTATTCTGGAGGCCAGGAGGCCCAGCACCAGGAAAGCCTACTCAGACAAATGGAAAAGGTTTTGCGGCTGGAACCAAGCTAAAAGCCAAAATACCCTTCAGCCGGACATACCTCAAATCCTACAATATTTAACTGAGATGTTACACAAAGGGCTTTCTTTTTCATCTGTTAAAATCCACGTCTCAGCTGTTTCAGCTCACTACAACACGGATCCTCCCTTATTTTCACATCCACTTCTAAGGCAGTTTCTCAGAGGGGCCAAAAACATTAGGCCTCCCAGGAGAGCACCAACACCAACTTGGGACCTCAATTTTGTTCTGGAAAAACTTACGCTACCTCCTTTTGAGCCGGCTTTCTCAGCTGACTTAAAGTTTATATCATGGAAGACTGCCCTGCTGCTAGCAATTACTTCAGCCAGAAGAGTCTCAGAGCTTCAGGCACTAATGGCAGTAGAGCTATTTCTCATTTTTCATCAAGACAGAGTTTCTCTACGAACTAACCCCTCCTTTATGCCTAAGGTGGTATCCAGTGTGGCTCTAAATCAAACCATCCATTTACCCACCTTCTTTCCAAATCCACAGAACAAAGGAGAAAGACTCCTGCATTCCTTGGACATTCACAGGCAGCTACTTGGATAAAACTAAGGTTTTCAGAAAATTTGACCAGCTTTTTGTATCCTATGCTACAGCATCACAAGGAAAGGTTATCTCAAAACAGACCATTTCCAAATGGATAGGACATTGCATACGTTTTTGCTACACCCACCATGGAAAACCAGTTCCTGCTAGCATAAGGCCCCACTCTACCAGGGCAGCAGCTACATCTACAGCCTTCCTCAGGGGGGTGCCAACCAAGGATATTCTGGAAGCTGCAACTTGGAGTTCAGTACACACCTTCACCATACACTATCACTTACCACTTTACTCTAAGACTAGAGCTGGCTTCGCCACTGCAGTTTTGCAGGGCCTTCTAGCCTCCTCTAACCCTGTTTGACTCCACCTCCCATCCTTAGCTTTGGGATTCTACCCAAGTGTGATGACTGCAGCAGGGTAACACGATGAACATAGTACAGATGTCCTTCATGGATGCATGTGCAGTCATAACAAATGGGTTGTCCTGTCGTCAGGCAGCCCTTCGGTCGGCCGGATTCCAAAGTCTGGGTCCGGCTTCGGCTGATGTTGCACTTCACCCGACGTCATCTCTGCTGGTCTTCAGGTATAAAGGCATCAGCTGACGCCATTTTCCTCAGTCTTTCTTGCCGCGTGGCGCCCGAAGTAGAAGCTGTTCGCAAGTGCCGGTCGGTCAGATCCAGAGATTACTACTACCGAATACTACTTCGAAGACTTCTAAAAAGCTAAGTACCCCGTTGGGGACTCTTTCTTGCCTCAGCCGATGTCAGAAAAAGTCAATAACTGTTTAACTTGTGGGAAACAAATACCTCATAAAGATTTCCACTCTTACTGTCTGCCTTGCTTAGGCCCAGACCACGACGTAGCAGCCTGTTCGGCCTGTGCTTCCTTCAACCGACGAACGCTTAGGCGTCGGTCGGAGTTTGCTGAACAGTTTTTCGGCTCAGATTTTGCGTACATTATGCCGTCGGATCCTCCGACTACCCAAATTGTTAAAAAACGCAAAGAAAAAGACCGACACTCGCGGTCCGCGGTTTCGGCCGAAACCACGGTTAAGCCAGTCGCGAGTGTCTCGGTTTCGGCCGAAACCGAGAAAACTAGTCAATACTCAGCCGAATCCATGACTACTATTGAGGCTCCTGCTACCTTACCTGAATCGGCCTCAGAAATTTTGCCTACAACTGTGGTTCCTAGTGATTTATCAGACACCATCCCTTTGGATGTCTCTACCCCAGCATGTGGTGCTGCTAGGCCTCCTGCAGCCATGTCTATTAAGGCCTTTGCCAGGGCTAAAGCAGCCAAATCTTCTAAATCAGTGCCTGTTAAACCCCCCTCACACAGGGCCACTTCTAGCTCACAAATGCTTACTCTGGCAGAAGATTTAATATCCTTAATTAGGGGATCCCAATCTCACCCAGACAGGGCCTCTCAGCCCCCAGAAAAGAGACCTAGAGCAGAGCCCCCCGAGCCAGTGTCCTCTGATGATTCTGCGGATGACTCAGACATTACAGACCAGCCAGAGGCTCCTTTTTCCACTTATGAAGATTCCGATGCTGAAGAATCCATTCCAGCTGCCTCTCCACCAGAGGAATTTTCCTTTGGGGAAACCTTACATGCCATGAGAGAACAATTCCAATGGCAGGGACAAGATTTCTCAGATTCAAGAAAAGGCTTAGGACTTTTCTGCACTTACCACAACATAGGCCCTTAGCTATACCTCCTGTTCTGCCTGTTGTGGACGATGCATTTAATGATGTCTGCACTGCACCTGATTCTTTCCCTCCAGCCCCTGCCAAACCAGATAGATTTTACAGGGTGCCAGACACTCATCACCACCTATACAAGGCCCCATTTGCAGACCCCGAAACTATATCCCAGGGGCCTAAGGCAGTAGCCTCGACCACAGCAAAAAACCCTATTCCCTCTGAAAGGGAATCCAGGTCCTTAGAGAGATGGGGGAAAAAAGTTTACACCTCTGCTACTCTCTCAGCTAGAGCTTTAAACTGTCAGTTTCACATGATGCAATACCAAGAGTTTATGCTTGATCAGTTAACTAAAAAACTGACCTCTGATGAATCTTTAGATAAGAAATATGTATTAGAAATGGTGAGTAACATCCAACAGGTTAGTAACCATTCCTCAAAATGTGGCTATGATGCACTGGAGGCTTCATTTAGATCAGCCATGACTGGCACAGTGATAAGAAGGCATGCATGGTTGAAAGAACAGGTCTTACCGGATCATGTTAAAGCAAAGCTATTAGATGCTCCTATGGATAAGGCCAGTCTATTTGGGGAACCTGCCCAGCAGGTAATGAAGAAAATGGAAGAAAAGGCAAAATCTGTACAAACAGTTAAAGATTTCTTACAGGTCCAGCCCCCAAGGTTTAGCAGGAACTGGCCTGCCAAAAATTGGTCCTTTCCTGACTCAACAAGATCCCAAAGGGGCAGGAATAGACGCTCTAGAGGCAGAAATCAATCCAGAGGAGGTGCCTACAGAGGACGACAGTGGCAAGGCAATAACCGAGGCACAGACACAACCACTGCCACTGCAACAGGACAATCACAGTGACTTGGCTCTGACTCCGCCTACCAGGGAGCAAATAGCAGCACCATTAGGCAGAAAGTTAGCCTTATTTTCGAAAAATTGGCACTATATCACAAAAGACAAGTGGATTTTGCAAACCATAGACCAAGGCTACCGGTTCCACTTCCACACCTTACCAGTAAAAGAGGAATGCCAAACCTGCCTCCAAATCAAAAATAGAAGCTCTACAGCAGATAGCGGAATTAACAAAGATGAGAGCTGTGGAAAGAGTACCAATAACAGAACAGGGCAAAGGATTCTACTCAAGACTCTTCCTAGTGCCAAGAAAAGAGAAAAGCTGGAGACCTATTCTCGACCTGTCCATCTTAAACACATACATCATTGTCCCAAAATTCAAAATGCTGACCCTACAGCAACTTCTTCCCATGCTGGGCAAGGAGTGTTGGCTGGTAACTCTAGATCTCAAGGAGGCATACCTGCACGTCCCCATTCGACCAAATTGCAGAAGATACCTCAGATTTCTTGCAGGATCAGAGCATTATCAATTCTCAGCATTGCCCTTTGGCTTATCTACTGCCAGAGTATTCACAAAATGCCTGGCATCAGTAATCGCTCATTGCAGAGTACAGGGAATCCAAATTTATCCATACCTGGACGACTGCCTGTTACAAGCGGACAACAAAAGCAAGCTGACAACAGATTTACAAAGGGTCATTTACTTGCTACAAGCCCTGGGATACACAGTCAATTTACAAAAGTCAAGGCTGATACCATCCCAAACAAGAACATTCTTGGGTGCGGAATTGGACACGGTAAAACAAATGGCATTCCTAACTGCAGAAAAACAAAAAGAGCTCCCTCTTTACTTCTTGGCATTAACAAAGCAGAACAAACTAACAGCAAGAAAAGTTCTGCAGGCCTTGGGCTTCATGGCATCATGCATAATCTTGGTCCCACATGCCAGACTGCATATGAGAAAGCTACAGTGGTACCTAAAGAATTTATGGTCTCAACACAGGCACAGCTTAGAAACAGAAATACCACTAATCCCATGCCTAAAACAGGAGTTCCTATGGTGGGCTCAAGCATGCCAGTCAAACCCAGGCTTACCCTTCCACAACTTTCGAGCAAGCCAAACCATCACAACGGACGCCTCAGACCTAGGATGGGGGGCGCACATGCTGGACAAATGCGTACAAGGATTGTGGACTCAGGACCAGCTGCATCTGCACATAAACCAAAAGAAATGCTGGCAGTAAAACTGGCAATCCAAAAATTCAGACCATTCCTCAAAGAAGGCCATTTGATGATAAGGACAGACAACACCACAGTCATGTGGTACATCAACAAACAGGGAGGCACTCATTCATACCCCTATGCAGAATGACTTTGGACCTTTGGAATCTGGCACTCAGCTACAACATCCAGTTACAGGCAATATTTGTACCGGAAAAGAGAACACCCTGGCAGACATTTTAAGCAGAACCACCTCGGATGCTCACGAATGGATGCTACACCCGGACATCTTCAAGGCCATCACAAAGAAATGGGGAATGCCACAAATAGATCTATTCGCTTCCCCACTCAATCACCAGCTCAAAAGATTCTGCACAAGGACATTCCACCCACTTGCATGGAAGGTGGACTCTCTATCCTTCAGCTGGAAAGGCCTGACAGCATATGCATTTCCACCTCTTCCCTTGATGCACAAGGTACTACTGAAAATCAAAGAGGAACGTCCAAGGATAATCCTGATAGCTCCGAACTGGCCAAGACAACACTGGTACCCATTGCTGAGGAGCATGTCTCGGGAGAAAATGTGGTCAATACCCTGATGCCTTTGATGTTAACTCAGAACAACTACAACATCATGCATCCAAACCTAAAAACCTTGCAACTGACTGCCTGGAACATCACATAGCAGCAACTAATCCAGACCTTTCCCAAAGGGTTAAAGACATTATCCTTGAAGCCCGCAGACCTTCAACAAGAAGGAACTATGCAGGAAAATGGAAAAGGTTTGTCATTTGGAGTACTGAAAGAGGAAAAGATGTGTCGAACATAGATATTGCTAACATTCTGGAGTACTTGGCAGAGCTTCTACATACAGGCCTGTCCTATTCCTCCATCAAGATACATGCATCAGCTATTTCAGCAGAATACAGCTTTGATCCACCTGTCTTCTCACATCCTCTACTCAGGCAGTTCCTCAGAGGGATCAAGAATGTAAAACCTCCTAGGAAACCACCATTACCAGCATGGGACTTGAACTTTGTGCTAGAAAAGTTGACACTCCCCCCGTTTGAACCAGCAGCAACAGCAGATCTACAACATCTGTCATGGAAAACTGCTTTCCTACTGGCTATTACCTCAGCAAGGAGGGTTTCGGAACTACAGGCCTTAATGGCAGTGCAACCCTTCCTAATCTTCCATCAAGATAGGGTGTCCATGAGAACTAATCCTACATTTATGCCTAAGGTGGTATCCAGAGTGTCTTTAAACCAGGCAATTCACCTACCTACCTTCTTTCCCAATCCACAAAACAGAGGAGAAAGAATGCTGCATACCTTGGATGTACATAGACAGTTACGCTACTACCTGGACAGAACCAAAAGTAACAGAAAAACTGACCAGCTTTTTGTAGCCTATGCAACAGGGAGGGAAGGAAAAGCAATTTCCAAACAGACAATCTCCAAATGGATAGGAAATTGCATAAGATTCTGTTACTCCTACCATGGAAAACCAATTCCACAGAACATAAGACCTCATTCTACAAGGGCTACAGCCACTACCACAGCTTTCTTACGAGGAGTGGCAACCAAGGACATTATTGAGGCGGCTACTTGGACCTCCGTGCATACATTTGCCAAGCATTATAATTTACCTCTATACTCTAGATCCCGAGCAGGGTTTGCCACTGCTGTACTGCAAGGGATCCTAACTACACCATAATTTTTATTCCTCCTCCCCTAGTTTGGCTATGGTATTCTACCCATTTGTTATGACTGCAGATGCATCCATGAAGGACATAGTACAGTTTTGTACCTACCATAAATGTAGATGTCCGAACTGGATAGCATCTGCAGTCAGGATTACCCTCCTCCTTCCCTCTGTGGTACTCCTAGGGTATTTACCCTCCTAATAGCTAGCTGGGGGGGGTCTCTTATGGTGTATTTGTTTGTATATATGTACATACATGATTATTTTTTGTTTGCCTTCTACCTTTTTGGAAACATTGGCATTTATCCAAAATTTAGCCTTCCAAGAGGGCAACTGGCATCTGGGGCAAGAAACACTGAGGAAAATGGCGTCGGCTGCTGCCTTTATACCCAAGACCAGCAGAGATGACGTCGGGTGAAGTGCGACATCAGCGAGCGGACCCAGACTTTGGAATCCGGCCGACCGAAGGGCTGCCTGACGACAGGACAACCCATTTGTTATGACTGCAGATGCTATCCAGTTCGGACATCTACATTTATGGTAGGTACAAAACTGTACTTTTTGTACCTACCATAAATGTAGATGTTCGAGTGTATACCCTGCTGCAGTCCAGGTTACCCTCCCTCCATCCCCTCTGACCTAAGTAAAACCTTTCAATACCTTAAAAACTGATACAACCTTTGTGGTGTATTTGCTTATAGCTGGAGGGATGTTTTGCTTGTGCTAAACCTTTATTATTGGTACTAGCTTCTGACCACCTTTTGGGGGGGGGGGGGGGGCACCTGACATCTAGGGCAAGAAAAACTGAAGAAAATGGCGTCAGATGCCTCTTATTATACCCCTGGCGCACTGACGTCAGGGAAGAAGCGACAGCAACCGATGCCGGACTAAGACTTTGGAATTCGGGCTGACCCAAGTGTGATGACTGCAGCAGGGTATACACTCGAAAATCTACATTTATGGTAGGTACAAAACTGTACTTTATGATGCAGTAAAAGCTTCTAGCGCAACAGCTTCTGTGCTCAGAAGGCATTCCTGGCATTCCCTGATGACATTAAGGTCAAACTGCTTGATGCTCCTTTGTATAATTCATCCCTCTCTGCAAAGCAACTACAGAATACACTAAATCACTGCAGGAAAAAAGGTAAAAAGCTCCAGGATTTGAAACACTTGCTTTTGTTTCACCAGTTCCCAAATTCCATAGGAATTTCCCTGCCAAGACTCCTTTTGTCAGG
This sequence comes from Protopterus annectens, assembly GCF_019279795.1. Taxonomy (NCBI): domain Eukaryota; kingdom Metazoa; phylum Chordata; order Ceratodontiformes; family Protopteridae; genus Protopterus; species Protopterus annectens. Next base: position 1,015,506,927 of record NC_056743.1, read on the forward strand.
AAACCTGCTTGCTCCTCCACTTCTACTACTCCTGGAACTAGGTCACAAGTCTTCCAGGAGACCCCCACAGACTAAGGCTGTTGCTTCTGTTCCTTCTCAGCAGCCCTTTCAGCCCAAGCAAATGCCTCTGTGACGTTCTTCTCCTTTTTCCAGGTCTTACTCCTTTGTGTCTTCATCTCTTTCCCTTTCAGCTTAGATGGAAATCACTCAGGTTTCCTGGGTGATTTCAATTATCCAAAACTGATACTTTAACTTGGAAGACTCTTCCTCCCTTTCAGGGGGGATACCTCAGCCTCCCTCCAGTCAACTGCATCTGTTTCCTCTGATACTTGTTCAGCTTTTCATTCAAGTTGTTCCTCCAGACCAACAAGGGAGGGGATTTTACTCCAGGATATCTCTTGTCCCAAGAAAAGATTGGCCTTGGAGGCCTATCCTAGATCACTCCATATTAAACACTTTCTTGGTGGTGCCTTCTTTCAGGATGCTTTCCCTCCCAGCTCTTCTTCCTCCAAGTTTTCCTAGCTTCTCTAGATCTCAAGGATGCATGTCTGCATATCCCTGTTCACCCACATTTCAGGAAGTTTTTACGTTCCTTGGTGCGTTGTTTGCACTTTTAGTTTTCTGCCTTGCCCTTTGGTCTTTCCACTGCTCCAAGCGTATTCACAAAGTGCCTGGCCTCAGCCATTGCCTATTTATAGCTGAAAGGACTGTCAAGTTTATCCCTACTTGGAAGATCTGCTTTTTCTGGCCAGCAGTCCAGACCTGTTAACTCAACACCTGGACCTAGCTATTCCCTTTCTGCAGGGCCTAGATTTCTCAAATTTTAAAAAATCAAGTTTAATCCCAAGTCAGAATCTTGTATTCCTGGGGTGCAGGTTCTGGACAGACTTTATGGTTTTTCTTCCTTCAGAAAAAGCAATGTCTGTCATAGCATTCATGAAGTTTTTGAGACTGCTGGCCTCCACTATTCTCATGTTGCCCTTTGCCAAGTTACACATGAGAAAGTTCCTGTTGTTTTTAGAGACACTTTGGTCCCAGCATACTCATCCCTTAGATGTCTTGATTCCTCCTCTTTGCTGAGGAGCACATTTGGATGCAGCAACTCAGTCAGAACTCTGGTCTACCACTTCAGGTACCTTAGCCAGCTAAGCAACGTTACACAATCACCTCAGACTTGGGATGGGGAGCAAACTTTGCTGCCAGGAAACTACAGGGTCTTTAGTCTCCCTTTCAAAAGAGGGAGCACATCAACATCATGGAAATGAGGGCTCTGATTCTAGCCTTGCAGATTTTTCATTATGTTTTCTTACCAGGACCCCTCAGGATTCTTTAGACAAATACCATGGTCCTTTGGTACATAAGCAGGGGGCATAAAATCTTACCACCTTTGTCACTTGGCCATGAAAGCTTGGGAATTGGCTACTCCGTGCAAAGTGACCCTGCATGCTGTACACCCCCCTTGACTCAGAACTTGGTGGCAGACACATTAAGCAGCTCTATGACACAATCTCACAAGAGGATGCTTCACAAGGATGTGCTCCTGGATCTAGTTCACTGGTGGGGTACTCCAGAAATGGACCTGTTTGCCTCCTCTCTGAACAGACAGCTCCTTCGTTTTTGTGCCAGGGTCCCTCACCCTCAGGTGTGGAAGGTGGATGCTCTATCTTTTCATGGAAGGGGATATTTCTCTATACATTCCTTCCTTCCCTTTAATTCAGAAAGTCCTGTTGAAAATTCTACAGGAGAAACCAAAAATCTTGCTAGTGACTCCCTTTTGGCCAAGACAGCACTGGTTCCCAATTCTACAGTTAGCCAAGAGTCATCACTACAAGATGCCCTTCTATTCGCATGTTGCAGTATTCATAACTGTAGGCAGGTTGCTGCCTGCAGCACTGGACATCCAGCCAGTATGCCAAAGTCTTAGGAGCAGGGGTATGTGCGACATTTGATGTCAGTCATAAACTGGTATAAAAGTGACATCTTCACATACCTCTTCTGCTGCAGTGATCTTCGAACCTCAGATCACCAGCTTCGGGAAGGAGTTTGCTTGTTTGACTCTGCCGTCCACTACAGATAAGTACCCTTTGGGTTTTTTTTTTTTTATCTATTCCTTAGCTTTTCAGACATGCATGTCAACTAGAAATGGTAAGTGTGCTTGTGGAAGACAAATTCCACACAAGGACACATAAGTGCTTGATGTTCTTCGTGTTTCACTTTTGCAGTCATCACCTGTGTGTTATCCGTGGTAGCCAAATACCAGAGTCACTGTTTTTTTGTGTTGGCTGCTGTCGCCATTAGTCTGACATCCGGTTGTCAGTGTTATAAAGCAAGGCAGCCGACGTCATTACATCAGTCTTTCTTGCCGTGGAGCCCATAGCAGAAGCAGTTTAAAGGAGTGCCGGTCGGTCGCTACCAGAAGTTGAATTTCAGCTTAAGTCATCTATAGCCACGTACCCGATGGGGATCCTTTTTTCTTGCACTAACCGATGTCAGAAAAAGTTGACAATTGTCTCGGCTGTGGAAAGCGGATCCCACACCAAAACTTCCATTCTTACTGCGTCACTTGTTTAGGCCCAGTCCACGATGTCGCCCTTTGCTGGTTCTGTGCCTTCTTTAAGTGAGAACCTTTTGTCATAGAGCTCTTTTTATAGACCGTTATTTTCATGTTCTGTCTTCGCATTCTGATATGGCATCAGTCAGCCAACAAGCTGTGGACGTTCCGAAAAAACATAGAGATAATGATCGAGAAAGACCACAAGGCCAAGTCTTCTGCCGCTACCGCTAAGCAGGTAGTCAGTTCTCCAGAATTCAATGAGGTGCTTTCACAGCCCCTGATGCCTGATTAGATATTTATGCAGGCCTCTACCGAGACCCTTTCGGAGTCCGGTATGCCACAGAAATCTTAGTCTTCTGAGCCTTTGGCTGTCTTTGCCTTAGTTGGGTCTGGAGCCACGACACAGGCACAGACTTCCAAGGAAGCCTTTTGCACTACCGAATCCGGACAGAAATTGTCGTCATCTCTTCCGACTACCGTTTCTCTGACTTACTCTCTCAGGCCTTAGAAGCCAGGCCACTCCTAGGAAATCTGTTTCTAGCCACCATCTTGCTGCTGCTCCACCACCCCAAGTACAAATGCTTAAAATGTTGAAGGATCTCATCTCCCTTATCCGGGGTAGTCAGGCCTCTTCTTTTAAAAGAAAAAGGCACCCTTCTCCAGAAATTATGACAGAACAGGATTCTGAGGAATCCCATTATTCAGTTTTTGAAGCGGAACAGCATCTCTTATCTGCTTATGAGGATTCAGATACAGAAGAATCCATCCCTTCTGCATCCCTTCCAGAGGACCTTTTCTTTGGGGAAACCCTTCACTCCCTCGGGGAACATTTCCAATGGGAATCCCAGGACTTCCCACAGTCGTAAGACTTACGAAGTTTCTGGACTTGCCCCAGCACAGACCCCTGGCCATCCCCACTATTTTAGAAGCGGTGGATGATGATTTGCATGAATCCAGCTTAACCCCTGATGCCCTCCCTCCTGCTCCCAGTAAATGTGACAAGTACTACAGAGTTACCAGATTCTCACAAATACCTGTACAGAAGTCCTGTTGCAGACCCGGAGGTCATTGTAGAGGGACCTAAAGGAGCTAAGACTAGTTCTGCCAAGAATACTCTTCCTTCTGACAAGAACTCCAGAGCTCTGGACAGATGGGATAAAAAGGTGTACACCTCTGCAACCTTAGCTATCGGAGCACTCAATTATGTCAGTTCTGTATGTTAAAATGTCAACAACATACTTTGGAACAACTAAAACAGAAGATGGCTACCTTTCCTGACTGTGCCAATTCAAAAGAGCAGATTTACTGATCCTAGAAAAGAGGGCACTTGGAGCCCCATCCTGGATACCTCTCTGGTGGTCCCCAGATTCAAAATGCTAACTTTGCAGCAGCTGGTGCCTATGCTAGCAAAAAATGCCTGGCAAGTCACCCTGGACCTAAAAGATGCCTACCTTCACATCCCCATCAGGGAATCGTGCAGAAAATTCATGCACTTCAGACCAGGCTCACAACACTTTCAGTTCTCTGCACTGCCCTTTGGCTTATCTACTGCTCCCAGAGTATTCACCTATTGCTTGGCCCCAGCCATAGCATTCTGCAGACAGAGAATTGTACAGATTTACCCTTACCTGGACGACTGCCTCATTCAGGCAGAGTGCAAAGAAAAGCTGTTCCAGGATCTTCTCTTTGTCATATCTCTCCTAACATCCCTAGGGTTCACCATCAACGAGAAGAAATCAAAACAAAACCCCACCAGGAAGATCAATTTCTTGGGAGCTGTGCTAGACACAGCATCCCAAATGGCCTTCCTACCCCCAGAAAAGCAGAGCTTCCTGCCTCTCTACTTTACCCAGCTGGCTTCCAGAAGTCACCTCACTGCGAGGAAGTTTCTGCATGTCCTGGGATACATGGCATCTTGCATCCTTCTCATTCCTCTGGGCAGGCATCACATGAGAACTTCAGTGGTACCTAAATAACCTTTGGTGCCAGCACACTCTGTCCCTAGAGACCTCTCTCCATCTGATCCCATGTATAAGGGCTGAGTTTCTCTGATGGGCAGAGGTCTGTGCCGGGACCAGGGTCTTCCCTTCATCGTCCCCCCTTCAGGCCAGACCATCACCACCGACTCCTCTGACATTGCTTGGTGCGCTCACTTAGCAGGCAGGTGCACCCAAGGTCTTTGGGAAGCCCAGCACTTTCACTTGCACATCAATCAGAAAGAAATGATGGCAGTATAAAAGGCTCTGACATCCTTCAAACCCCATCTCAGGCCAGGGGTTCTCACCACAGTAATTTGGTACAGCAGCAAACAGGGAAGGGACCCAATCTTACCCCCTGTGCAGGTTAGCCATGAGCTCTGGCTTACAGCCACCTCTGTGGGTCTACACCTAATTGGCCAATACCTTCCAGGGGTCAACAACACACTGGCAGAAACTTACTGGACCCCCACGAATGGCAGCTCCACAGGGAAATCTTTCTGCAAATCACTCAGGAGTGAGGGACTCCGGAAGTGGATCTCTTTGCCTCGCACCTCAGCCACCAGCTGCAAAAGTTCTGTACCATAGAAGGTGGATGCCTTGACCTTCCCCTGGAACCCTGTTTGTGTATGCGTTCCCTCCTCTGCTCCTTATTCCCAAGGTACTGATCAGAATAAGGGAGGAGAGGCCAAAGGCCATCCTCATTGCTCCAGATTGGCCCAGACAGCATTGGTACCCCTTACTGCACAGCCTGACCTTACAGCCCCCCAAGAAGCTTCCACTGATCTCAGACCCCTTGACCCAGGTGAGGGGGAAGATACTTCACCCAGACTTAGACTCTCAACATTGCTTATACCTTTAAAGGCTAGCAGGGAGTCCCTGTTAAGCAAACTGGTCCTAGACATCATCACAGAGGCCCGAAGGCCCAGCACCAGAAAATCATGCGCAGGGAAATGGAAAAGATTCTGCTCCTGGAACCAGCCCAAAGGGACCAGTACCTCCCATCCTTCCATTCCTCATCTTGGATTACCTAGCCAAGTTGCTCAATAGTGGCCTCTCTTTCTGTATTAAAATCCATGCTTCAGCCATTTCTGCCCATTATGATTTAGACCCAACCCTCTTCTCTCATTCTTTAATTTAGCAATTCCTCAGAGGGGCTTCTAATATCAGACCTCCCAGAAGGCCTCCCACTCCACCCTGGGACCTGAATTATGTTCTAGAAAAACTAACCTTGCCTCCTTTTGAACCTGCTGCTTCTACAGAATTGAAATACCTCTCCTGGAAGACTGCCTTCCTGCTAGCTACCACCTCAGCAGGAAGGGTATCAGAACTTAAGGCTCTTATGGCTGTTGAGCTCTTCATCATTTTCCATGAAGACATGGGTCTCCATGAGGACTAACTCCTCCTTTATGCCCAAGGTGGTATCTGATGTGACCCTCAACCAGGCCATTCACCTTACCCGCCTTCTTTCCCAACCCTCAAAACAAGGGGAAATAATTCTACACTCTATAGACGTGCATAGACAACTCAGGTACTATCTGGACCGTACTAAACCATTCAGAAAAACAGACCAACTGCTTGTCATCTTTGCCCCGGGGCAGAGGGGAAGCCATTTCCAAACAAATAATATAAAAACAAGGAATGCCACCATCCAAAGGTCTCCAACTGAAAAACAGAGCAGTATCCACAAAACAGTAGCAGGTAGAGACCACCGCGATGGAATAAAAGATATAAACTATTTTTATTATATAAAATTAGTACTCAAGAAAAACTCTTATATACACTTATTAATCAGTTAATTCATTGATTGATGTAAAGATTGAGCAGGCTGTTAAATCAATTAAAGCAGCATAGTAGAATGAAGTAATGACTCATTATCTGACTTAAGGCAAAACCAGCCTAAGGTGATTCACTCAAGCCATTAAAATATTTATAAAAATACTCTCATGAATTATTAAGTGACTAAAGTCAAAAATAAAAACAATAAATTAATATAATATCTATTAATAACAAAATATATAAAAATATAATGATACAAAAGAATATAAAACATCCAAGTACATATAATACCAAAAACATATGACCACAACCCATATTAGGCAACAGTAAAAGTTACTATAATCAATTACGTGCTATCAGGACAGGTTTTATACTAATATATTGGTTGAGTCCAGGCTCAACATGTGCCCTCATTCTTAAAAATCCAACTTAACTCAATCATCTCCAACTGATTCATCTTATCACCTCCTCGTTTGTTTACACTAACAATCTTAAGAACTCGAAACTTAAAGCTATGATTAGGACATACAGCCACATGTTTGGCTAGATCATTACTTAAATTCATTTTCCTTATATCATAAATATGATTGTATATCCGATCTTTAAATCTTCTTGAGGTCACGCCTACATAAAAGGCCATACATTCTGTACAGGTAGCTAAATATATTAGGTTTACGCTCTCACAAGTAGCATGAAAACTAGGTGTAAAAATATAGTCAAGATGTGGATTAATAAACTGATGTTCACTAGCTATATATTTGCACATATTGCATCTATTACATGGAAAAGTTCCATGTCTTAAAGCTCACCTGTCTACACTGTCAGTTAACAAATTAGTTTTCTCAATACATAAAAGTCTTTTCAGATTCTTGCTATTCCTATACCTAAAACTAGGTGTTCCCCCTACTAGCCTGGAGCACTGATGATCTACAAGTAGTATGTTCCAATTTTTCTAATAATACTAGTGATATACTTAATATCACTGGTATATCTGATCGTAAAAGCTACCTTAGTTTGATTATATTTGTCTGATGTTGTATTTAGTCCTAGTACATCTAGGAGTTATAGAATCTTCTACAACATCATCCATGAAATTCAATACAGAATGTTTCACATCCTGTATTAAAGAAGCAGTGTAGCCTCTTTCCTGAAATAACTTACCCATAAGGTCTGTTTGTAAATTCCTATCAACATCACTTCTGCACAGTTTCATAACCCTCATAAGTTGACTTTTAACAATGTGTGTGAACACAAAACGTGGGTGCATACTATTATAGTGTAGCAATTAATTTTTCCAGCACTGTTTTCTGTACAGAGTGGTTGAAATCAGACCTTCTGTGTCTCTAGAGATTGTAATATCTAGAAAATCTAACTTAACAAGGGATGCCTCCACTGTAAACCTTAAAAAGTTTGTGGTAGACTCTAAATAAGTAACAAGATCTTTCAACAGATCCAAACTTCCATCCCACACAATTAATATATCGTCCACAAAACGTCTGTACAGCAAAATGTGCTTGAAAAACTCACTGCTAAACAAATGGGTATTTTCCCATTGATGCATAACCAAATTTGCGTATGAGTTCGCACATGGGGTGCCCATAGCGACACCCCAAGTCTGTGCATATACTACGTTACGATACATAAACAAGTTATTGTTGAGTACTACGTCCAAAAATGTGCATCTAACCCTCCCATGTCATGTAATGTCTCTCTAATGGCCTCTATTCCATAATCATTGGGAATCACTGTAATAAGTTCTTAACATCCAGAGAGACCAGAATAACAGGGGAGGTAAGTTTATCACCTTTTGTTAGGTTGCCATTTCCAAACAAACCATTTCCAGATGGGTATCACATTGTATCCATTTCTGCTACAGACTACATGGGAAATCCCCCCCTAAATCTAGCCATACCCATTCCACTAGGGCAGCCTCCACTTCCACAGCCTTCCTCAGAGGAATCTCCACCAGGGACATCTTGGAAGCTGCCACCTGAACCTCTGTCCATACCTTTACAAAGCATTACCACCTACCTCTTTTTTTCTAAGTCTAGGGTAGGGTTTGCCTCTGCAGGGCCTGCTGACCCATGTCTAGGACGCGACCCCTCTCCTCAGCTTTGGGAATCCTCCCACAGGTGATGACTGCAACAGTGAAACCCGAAGAACATAGTACAGTTGTGTACACTTACCATAAATATAGATGTTTGAGTGTATTCACTGTTGCAGTCCTGGTTTCCCTCCCTCCATCCCCCATATAGCATCTTCCCCTTGAGGGACATAACCTTCCCTAGGTGGCTTTTAGCCACCAGGACTACTTGTCCTTATTTCCTTGTGCTTCTGACGAGATGTCCTTCAAGGATGCATCTGCAGTCATAACAAATGGGTTGTCCTGTCGTCAGGCAGCCCTTCGGTCGGCCGGATTCCAAAGTCTGGGTCTGGCCTCGGCTGGTATCGCACTTCACCCGACGTCATCTCTGCTGGTCTTCGGGTATAAAGGCATCAGCCGACGCCATTTTCCTCAGTCTTTCTTGCCGCGTGGCGCCCGAAGCAGAAGCTGTTCGCAAGTGCCGGTTGGTCAGATCCAGAGATTACTACTACTGAATACTACTTTGAAGACTTCTAAAAAGCTAAGTACCCCATTGGGGACTCTTTCTTGCCTCAGCCGATGTCAGAAAAAGTAAATAACTGTTTAACTTGTGGGAAACAAATACCTCATAAAGATTTCCACTCTTACTGCTTACCTTGTTTAGGCCCAGACCACGACGTAGCAGCCTGTTTAGCCTGTGCTTCCTTCAACCGACGAACGCTTAGGCGTCGGTCGGAGTTTGCTGAACAGTTTTTCAGCTCAGATTTTGCTTACATTATGCCGTCGGATCCTCCGACTACTCAAATTGTTAAAAAAACGCAAAGAAAAAGACCGACACTCGCGGTCTGCAGTTTCGGCCGAAACCACGGTTAAGCAAACCGCGAGTGTCTCGGTTTCGGCCGAAACCGAGCAAACGGGTCAATCTTCAGCCGAATCCATGACTACTACCGAGGCTCCTGCTACCCTAGTTGAATCGGCCTCTGAAGTTTTGCCTACTAATATGGTTCCTATTGAATTATCAGACACCATCCCTTTGGATGTCTCTACCCCAGCACGTGGTGCTGCTAGGCCTCCTGCAGCCATGTCTATTAAGGCCTTTGCCAGGGCTAAAGCAGCCAAAACTGCTAAATCAGTGCCTGTTAAGCCCCCCCTCACACAGGCCCAGTTCCAGTTCACAAATGCTTACTCTGGCAGAGGATCTCATCTCTTTAATTAGGGGATCCCAATCTCACCCAGACAGGGCCTCTCAGCCTCCAGAAAAGAGACCTAGAGCAGAGCCCCCAGAGCCAGTGTCCTCTGATGATTCTTCGGATGACTCAGACATTACAGACCATCCAGAGGCTCCTTTTTCTACTTATGAAGATTCCGATGCTGAAGAATCTATTCCATCTGCCTCTCCACCAGAGGAATTTTCCTTTGGGGAAACCTTACATGCCATGAGAGAACAATTCCAATGGCAGGGACAAGATTTCTCAGATTCAAGAAAAGGCTTAGGACCTTTCTACACTTACCACAACATAGGCCCTTAGCTATACCTCCAGTTCTGCCTGTTGTGGATGATGCATTTAATGATGTTTGCACTGCTCCTGATACTTTACCTCCAGCCCTGCCAAACCAGATAGGTTTTACAGGGTACCAGACACTCATCACCACCTATACAAGGCCCCACTTGCAGATCCTGAGACTATCTCCCAGGGGCCTAAGGCAGTAGCCGACCTCAGCAAAAACCCTCTCCCTTCTGAAAGGGAATCCAGGTCCTTAGAGAGATGGGGAAAAAGTTTACACCTCTGCTACTCTCTCAGCTAGAGCTTTGAACTGTCAGTTTCATATGATCCAATACCAAGAGTTTATGCTTGATCAGTTAACTAAGAAACTGTCCTCTGATGACTCCTTAGATAAGAAATATGTTTTAGAAATGGTGAATAACATTCAGCAGGTTAGTAACCATTCTTTAAAATGTGGCTATGATGCACCGGAGGCTTCATTTAGATCAGCCATGACTGGCACAGTTATAAGAAGGCATGCATGGTTGAAAGAACAGGTCTTGCCGGATCATGTTAAAGCAAAGCTGTTAGATGCTCCTATGGATAAGGCCAGTCTATTTTGGTACTCCTGCTCAGCAAGTAATGAAGAAAATGGAAGAGAAGGCAAAATCTGTACAAACAGTTAAGGATTTCTTACAGGTTCAGCCCCCAAGGTTTAGCAGGAACTGGCCTTCCAAAAATTGGTCCTTTCCAGACTCCTCAAAATCTCAGAGAGGCAGGAATAGGCGTTCCAGAGGCAGAAATCAATCCAGAGGAGGTGCCTACAGAGGACGCCAGTGGCAAGGCAATAACCAGCGAGGCACAGACACAACCACTGCCACTGCAACAGGACAATCACAGTGACTTGGCTCTGATACCGCCTACCAGGGAACAAATAGCAGCACCTTTAGGCGGAAAGTTAGCCTTATTTTCAAAAAATTGGCACTATATCACAAAAGACAAGTGGATTTTGCAGACTATAGACCAAGGCTACAGGTTTCACTTCCACACCTTACCAGTAAAAAGAGGAATGCCAAACCTACCTCCAAATCAAAAAACAGAAGCTCTAAAGCAGATAGCTCAATTAACAAAGATGAGAGCTGTGGAAAGAGTACCACTAACAGAACAGGGCAAAGGATTCTACTCCAGACTCTTCCTAGTACCAAGAAAAGAGAAAAATTGGAGACCTATTCTCGATCTGTCCGTCTTAAGTACATTCATCATTGTCCCAAAATTCAAAATGCTGACCCTACAGCAACTTCTTCCCATGCTGGGCAAGGAGTGTTGGCTGGTAACTCTAGATCTCAAGGAGGCATACCTGCACGTCCCCATACGACCAAATTGCAGAAGATACCTCCGATTTCTTGCAGGATCAGAGCATTATCAATTCTCAGCATTGCCCTTTGGCTTATCTACTGTGCCCAGAGTATTCACAAAATGCCTGGCATCAGTAATCGCTCATTGCAGGCTACAGGGAATACAAATTTATCCATACCTGGACGACTGCCTGATACAAGCGGACAACAAAAGCAAGCTGACAAAAGACTTACAAAGAGTCATTTGCTTACTACAAGCCCTGGGATACACAGTCAATTTAAAAAAGTCAAGACTGATACCATCCCAAACAAGAACATTCTTGGGTGCGGAATTGGACACAGTAAAACAGATGGCATTCCTAACTGCAGAAAAACAAGAACAACTCCTCTTTACTTCTTGGCATTAACAAAGCAGAACAAACTAACAGCAAGAAAAGTACTGCAGGCCTTGGGCTTCATGGCATCATGCATAATCCTGGTCCCCCATGCCAGGCTGCATATGAGAAAGCTACAGTGGTACCTAAAGAATTTATGGTCTCAACACAGGCACAGCTTAGAAACCGAAATCCCACTAATCCCATGCCTGAAACAAGAGTTCCTATGGTGGGCTCAAGCATGCCAGTCAAACCCAGGCTTGCCCTTCCACAACTTTCAAGCAAGCCAAACCATCACAACGGACGCCTCAGACCTAGGCTGGGGGGCACACATGCTGGACAAATGCATACAAGGATTATGTACTCCAGACCAGCTGCACCTGCACATAAATCAAAAAGAAATGCTGGCAGTAAAACTAGCAATCCAGAATTTCAGACCATTCCTCAAAGAAGGCCATTTAATGATAAGGACAAACAACACCACAGTCATGTGGTACATCAACAAACAGGGAGGCACTCATTCATACCCTCTATGCAGAATGACTCTGGACCTTTGGAATATGGCTCTGAGCTACAACATCCAGTTACAGGCAATATTTGTACCGGGAAAAGAAAACACCCTAGCAGACATGTTAAGCAGAACTACCTCGGATGCTCACGAATGGATGCTACACACGGACATCTCCAAGGCCATCATAAAGAAATGGGGAATGCCACAAATAGACCTATTCGCATCCCCACTCAATCACCAGCTCAAAAAATTCTGCACAAGGACATACCACCCACTTGCATGGAAGGTAGACTCTCTATCCTTCAGTTGGAAAGGCCTGACAGCATATGCATTTCCACCTCTTCCTTTGATGCACAAGGTACTACTGAAAATCAAAGAGGAACGTCCAAGGATAATTCTGATAGCTCCAAATTGGCCAAGACAACACTGGTATCCATTGCTGAGGAGCATGTCTCGGGGAGAACGTGGACACTACCCTGATGCCTTTGATGTTAACTCAGAACAACTACAACATCATGCATCCAAACCTAAAAACTCTGCAACTGACTGCCTGGAACATCACATAACAGCAACTAACCCAGATTTATCCCAAAGGGTTAAAGACATTATCCTTGAAGCCCGCAGACCTTCAACAAGAAGGAACTATGCAGGAAAATGGAAAAGGTTTGTCATTTGGAGTACTGAAAGAGGAAAAGATGTGTCAAAGATAGATATTGCTAACATCCTGGAGTACTTGGCAGAGCTTCTCCATACAGGCCTGTCCTATTCCTCCATCAAGAGACATGCATCAGCTATTTCTGCAGAATACAGCTTCGATCCCCCTGTCTTCTCACATCCTCTACTCAGGCAGTTCCTCAGAGGAATCAAGAATGTAAAACCTCCTAGGAAACCACCATTACCAGCATGGGACTTGAACTTTGTGCTAGAAAAATTGACACTCCCTCCATTTGAACCAGCAGCAACAGCAGATCTTCAACACCTATCATGGAAAACTGCTTTCCTACTGGCAATTACTTCAGCAAGAAGGGTTTCGGAACTACAGGCCTTAATGGCAGTACAACCCTTCCTAATCTTCCATCAAGATAGAGTGTCCATGAGAACTAATCCTACATTTATGCCTAAGGTGGTATCCAGAGTGTCTCTAAACCAGGCAATCCACCTACCTACCTTCTTTCCCAATCCACAGAACAGGGGGGAAAGACTGCTGCATACCTTGGATGTACATAGACAGTTACGCTACTACCTGGACAGAACCAAAGGTAACAGAAAAACTGACCAGCTTTTAGTAGCCTATGCAACAGGAAGGGAAGGAAAAGCAATTTCCAAACAGACAATCTCCAGATGGATAGGAGATTGCATAAGATTCTGTTACTCCTACCATGGAAAACCAATTCCACAGAACATAAGACCTCACTCTACAAGGGCTACAGCCACTACCACAGCTTTCTTACGAGGAGTGGCAACCAAGGACATTATTGAGGCGGCTACTTGGACCTCCGTGCATACATTTGCCAAGCATTATAACTTACCTCTATACTCTAGATCCCGAGCAGGTTTTGCCACTGCTGTATTGCAAGGGATCCTAACTACACCATAATTCTTCTTCCTCCTCCCCTAGTTTGGCTATGGTATTCTACCCATTTGTTATGACTGCAGATGCATCCTTGAAGGACATAGTACAGTTTTGTACCTACCATAAATGTAGATGTCCGAACAGGATAGCATCTGCAGTCAGGATTACCCACCCTCCTTCCCCTCTGTGGTATTCCTAGGTATTTACCCTCCTAATAGCTAGCTGGGGGGGGATCTCTTATGGTGTATTTGTTTGTATATATGTACATACATGCTTATTTTTGTGTTTGCCTACCTTTTTTTGGAAACATTGGCATTTACCCAAAATTTAGCTTTCCAAGAAGGCAACTGGCATCTGGGGCAAGAAACACTGAGGAAAATGGCGTCGGCTGATGCCTTTATACCCGAAGACCAGCAGAGATGACGTCGGGTGAAGTGCGACACCAGCCGAGGCCAGACCCAGACTTTGGAATCCGGCCGACCGAAGGGCTGCCTGACGACAGGACAACCCATTTGTTATGACTGCAGATGCTATCCTGTTCGGACATCTACATTTATGGTAGGTACAAAACTGTACTTTATAGGTTCATAGGTTGGTACTAGGCTATTGGCCCCAGGGCCTATTCAAGCCTGGCCGTAACATGGGAAGCTAAATAAGTTACTTAATGGATTTCCTGTCTTTTCTTATAAGAGAGGTGTCAGTATAGCGGATAAACTTATTAAATCATATTTTATTGCCCCCGCAGAATGGTTAAAAAATAATCCCTTACCTAAGGGTACTTTTCCTTGTGGGAAGTGTAATATTTGTGATTTACTTGTTTAAACATTTTATAAATTGGGTAATAAGAATTTTACTGTGTTAGCTAGTTTTTCATGTACTACTACTGGTGTATTTATGCTTTACGCTGTCCATGTAATTTAATGTACATTGAGGAGACTAAAAGAATGTTTAAACATAGACTACAAGAACATTCGGAGACCTAAAGAAATGTAGAGTGGAAAGATGTCCTTCAAGGATGCATCTGCAGTCCTTACAAATGGGTTGTCCTGTCGTCAGGCAGCCCTTCGGTCGGCCGGATTCCAAAGTCTGGGTCTGGCCTCGGCTGGTGTCGCACTTCACCCGACGTCATAGCTGCAGTTCTTCGGGTATAACGGCATCAGCCGACGCCATTTTCCTCCGTCTTTCTTGCCGCGTGGCACCCGAAGCAGAAGCTGTTCGCAAGTGCCGGTCGGTCAGATCCAGAGATTACTACTACCAAATACTACTTCGAAGACTTCTAAAAAGCTAAGTACCCCGTTGGGGACTCTTTCTTGCCTCAGCCGATGTCAGAAAAAGTTAATAACTGTTTAACTTGTGGGAAACAAATACCTCATAAAGATTTCCACTCTTACTGCTTACCTTGTTTAGGCCCAGACCACGACGTAGCAGCTTGTTTAGCCTGTGCTTCTTTCAACCGACGGACGCTTAGACGTCGGTCGGAGTTTGCTGAACAGTTTTTCGGCTCAGATTTTGCGTACATAATGCCGTCGGATCCTCCGACTTCACAAGTTGTTAAGAAACGCAAAGAAAAGGACCGACACTCGCGGTCCGCGGTTTCGGCCGAAACCACGGTTAAGCAAACCACGAGTTTCGGCCGGCGAAGCAAAAGCGGTTCTAACTTCAGCCGAATCCATGACTACTACTGAGGCCCCTTCTAACCTGGTTGAGTCGGCCTCTGAAATTCTACCTGCTACTGTGGTTTCACAAGAATTATCGGACACCATCACTTTGGATGTTTCAACCCCTGCACGTGGTGCTGCTAGGCCGCCTGCAGCCATGTCCATAAATGCCTTTGCCAGGGCTAAAACAGCCAAAACTTCTAAGTCTGTGCCTGTTAAGCCCCCCTCTCACAGGCCCAGCTCCAGTTCCCAAATGCTTACTCTGGCAGAGGATCTCATTTCTTTAATAAGGGGATCCCAACCTCATCCAGACAGGGCCTCTCAACCTCCTCCAGAAAAGAGACCTAGAGCAGAGCCCCCTGAGCCATTGTCCTCAGATGATTCTTCTGATGATTCAGACATTACAGACCATCCAGAGGCTCCTTTTTCTACTTATGAAGACTCCGATGCTGAGGAATCGATTCCTTCTGCCTCTCCACCAGAGGAATTTTCCTTTGGGGAAACCTTACATGCCATGAGAGAGCAATTTCAATGGCAGGGGCAAGATTTCTCAGACTCAAGGAAAAGGCTTAGGACTTTTTTGCATTTACCACAACATAGGCCTTTAGCTATACCTCCAGTTCTTCCTGTTGTAGATGATGCATTTAATGATGCTTGCACTGCTCCTGACACTTTGCCTCCAGCCCCTGCTAAGCCCGATAGGTTCTACAGGGTCCCGGGCACACATCATCATTTATACAAGGCTCCTTTTGCAGATCCCGAGACTATCTCCCAGGGGCCTAAGGCAGTAGCTTCAACCTCAGTTAAAAACCCTCTCCCCTCTGAAAGGGAATCCAGGTCCTTAGAGAGATGGGGTAAAAAAGTATACACCTCTGCTACTCTCTCAGCTAGGGCATTGAACTGTCAGTTTCATATGATCCAATACCAGGAGTATATGCTTGATCATTTAACTAAGAAACTGTCCTCTGATGATTCTTTAGATAAGAAATATGTTCTGGAAATGCTACATAACATTCAGCAGGTTAGTAACCATTCTTTAAAATGTGGCTATGATGCACTGGAGGCTTCCTTTAGATCAGCCATGACTGGCACAGTTATAAGAAGGCATGCATGGTTGAAAGAACAGGTCTTGCCGGATCATGTTAAAGCAAAACTATTAGATGCTCCTATGGATAAGGTCAGTTTATTTGGTTCTCCTGCTCAGCAGGTACTGAAGAAAATGGAAGAAAAGGCAACATCTGTACAAACAGTGAAAGATTTCTTACAGGTTCAGCCTCCAAGGTTTAGCAGGAACTGGCCTTCCAAAAATTGGTCCTTTCCAGATTCCCCTAAAACACAGAGAGGCAGGAATAGGCGTTCGAGAGGCAGAAATCAATCCAGAGGAGGTGCCTACAGGGGACGCCAGTGGCAAGGTAACAACCAGCGAGGCACAGACACAACTACTACCACTGCAACAGGACAATCACAGTGACTTGGCTCTGGCACCGCCTACCAGGGAACAAATTGCAGCACCCTTAGGTGGAAAGCTAGCCTTATTTTCAAAAAACTGGCACTACATCACAAGAGACAAGTGGATTTTACAAACTATAGACCAAGGCTACAGGTTTCATTTCCATACTTTACCAGGAAAAAGAGGAATGCCAAACCTACCACCAAATCAAAAGACAGAAGCTCTAAAACAGATAGCTCAATTAGCAAAGATGAGAGCTGTGGAAAGGGTACCATCTATGGAACAAGGAAAGGGATTTTACTCCAGACTTTTCCTGGTACCAAGAAAGGAGAAAAATTGGAGGCCTATTCTCGACCTGTCCGCTTTAAACACATTCATCATTGTTCCAAAATTCAAAATGCTGACCCTACAGCAACTTCTTCCCATGCTGGGCAAGGAGTATTGGCTGGTGACTCTAGATCTCAAGGAGGCATACCTGCACGTCCCCATACGACCAAATTGCAGAAGATACCTCCGATTTCTTGCAGGATCAGAGCATTATCAATTCTCAGCATTGCCCTTTGGCTTATCTACTGCCCAGAGTGTTCACGAAATGCCTGGCATCAGTAATCGCTCACTGCAGGCTTCAGGGAATCCAAATATATCCATACCTGGGCGACTGCCTGATACAAGCGGACAACAAAAACAAGCTAACAGAAGACTTACAAAGAGTCATTTGCTTACTGCAAGCCCTGGGATATACAGTCAATATAAAAAAATCAAGACTGATACCATCCCAAAGAATAACCTTCTTAGGTGCAGAATTGGACACAGTAAAACAGATGGCATTCCTAACTGCAGAAAAACAAGAACAACTTCCTCTCTACTTCTTGGCATTAACAAAGCAGAACAAACTAACAGCAAGGAAAGTACTGCAGGCCTTGGGCTTCATGGCATCCTGCATAATCCTGGTCCCTCATGCCAGACTACATATGAGAAAGCTACAGTGGTACCTAAAGAATTTATGGTCTCAACACAGGCACAGCCTAGAAACCGAAATACCACTAATCCCATGCCTGAAACAAGAGTTCCTATGGTGGGCTCAGGCATGCCAGTCAAACCCAGGTTTGCCCTTCCACAGCATTCAACCAAGCCAAACCATCACAACGGACGCCTCAGACCTCGGTTGGGGGGCCCACATGCTGGACAAGTGCATACAAGGCTTATGGACTCCAGATCAGCTGCACCTGCACATAAATCAAAAGGAAATGCTGGCAGTAAAACTAGCAATCCAGAATTTCAGACCATTCCTCCAAGAAGGGCAGTTGATGATAAGGACAGACAACACCACAGTCATGTGGTACATCAACAAACAGGGAGGCACTCATTCATACCCTCTATGCCGGATGGCACTAGACCTCTGGAATATGGCTCTGAGCTACAACATTCAGCTACAAGCAATTTTTGTACCGGGAAAAGAAAACATTCTAGCAGACATATTAAGCAGAACTACCTCGGATGCTCACGAATGGATGCTACACCCGGACATCTTCAAGGTCATCACAAGGAAATGGGGACTGCCACAAATAGACCTATTCGCATCCCCAGTCAATCACCAGCTCAAGAAATGCTGCACAAGGACGTACCACCCACTTGCTTGGAAGGTGGAGACTCTATCCTTCAGTTGGAAAGGCCTGACAGCATATGCATTCCCACCTCTTCCTTTGATGCACAAGGTGCTATTGAAAAATCAGAGAGGAACGTCCAAGGATCATTCTGATAGCTCCAGACTGGCCAAGACAACATTGGTACCCATTACTGAGGAGCATGTCTCGGGGGCAAATGTGGACACTGCCCCTGATTCCTTTGCTGTTAACTCAGAGCGGCTACAACACCCTGCATCCAAACCTGAAAACTCTGCAGCTGACTGCCTGGAACATTACATAAGAGCAACTAACCCAAATTTATCCCAAAGGGTTAAAGACATTATCCTTGAGGCGCGCAGACCTTCAACGAGAAGGAACTATGCAGGAAAATGGAAAAGGTTTCTCATTTGGAGTACTGAAAGGGGAAAAGATGTGTCAAAGGTAGACATTGCCAACATCCTGGAGTATTTGGCAGAGCTTTTCCATACAGGCCTGTCCTATTCCTCCATCAAGATACATGCATCAGCTATTTCTGCAGAATACAGCTTCGATCCTCCTGTCTTCTCGCATCCTCTACTCAGGCAGTTTCTGAGAGGAATTAAAAATGTAAAACCCCCTAGGAAACCACCATTACCAGCATGGGACTTGAACTTTGTGCTAGAAAAGTTGACACTCCCCCCTTTCGAACCAGCAACAACAGCAGATCTTCAACACCTATCCTGGAAAACTGCTTTTCTGCTGGCAATTACCTCAGCAAGAAGGGTTTCTGAGCTACAGGCTTTAATGGCAGTACAACCCTTCCTAATCTTCCATCAAGATAGAGTGTCCATGAGAACAAATCCTACATTTATGCCTAAGGTAGTATCCAGAGTGTCGTTAAACCAGGCTATCCACCTACCTACCTTCTTCCCCAATCCACAGAACAGGGGGGAAAGACTGCTGCATACTTTGGATGTACATAGACAGTTGCGCTACTACCTGGACAGAACCAAGAGCAATAGAAAAACTGACCAGCTTCTGGTAGCATATGCAACAGGAAGGGAAGGAAAAGCAATTTCAAAACAGACAATCTCCAAGTGGATAGGAAACTGCATCAGATTCTGTTACTCCTACCATGGAAAGCAAACTCCACAGAACATAAGGCCTCATTCTGCAAGGGCTACAGCCACTACCACAGCTTTCTTACGAGGAGTGGCTACCAAGGACAATATAGAGGCTGCTACTTGGACCTCCGTGCATGCATTTGCCAAGCATTATAACTTACCTTTGTACTCTAGATCCCGAGCAGGATTTGCCACTGCTGTTTTGCAAGGGATCCTAACTACACCATAATTTCTTCTTCCTCCTCCCCTAGTTTGGCTATGGTATTCTACCCATTTGTAAGGACTGCAGATGCATCCTTGAAGGACATAGTACAGTTTTGTACCTACCATAAATGTAGATGTCCGAACAGGAATGCATCTGCAGTCAGGATTACCCACCCTCCTTCCCCTCTGTGGTATTCCTAGGGTATTTGCCCATCTAATAGCTAGCTGGGGGGGGAATCTCTTATGGTGTATTTGTTTGTATATATGTACATACATGCTTATTTTTTGTGTTTGCCTTCTACTATTTGGAAACATTGGCATTTATCCAAATTTAGCTATCCTAGAGGGCAACTGGCATCTGGGGCAAGAAGCACTGAGGAAAATGGCGTCGGCTGATGCCTTTATACCCGAAGAACTGCAGCTATGACGTCGGGTGAAGTGCGACACCAGCCGAGGCCAGACCCAGACTTTGGAATCCGGCCGACCGAAGGGCTGCCTGACGACAGGACAACCCATTTGTAAGGACTGCAGATGCATTCCTGTTCGGACATCTACATTTATGGTAGGTACAAAACTGTACTTTTTATTGCAATGCATTTTATGCAGTATCATAAAAGCGATTATAAGTTGTTGTAAGCTACTATATTAGATAATTTTTTTGTTAAATTAGGTGATGATGAAATGTTAAAGAATAAATTACTTTTTAAGGAATATGTATTTTAAAGTATAATACTTTGTCTCCTCATAGCCTTAACTGTGAAATTAATTGGAAATATCTGATTTAATTAATTGGTTGCTGCTATAATTGTTTGATTAAGGTGGGGTATTTAAGGGGAATGTTTTTTCATTAGCGTTGTATACTTCTTGAAGACTGGTTTGGTCGAGGCACTAAAGAAGAATAAACTTTTTTTGGATCCTGGTTCCTGTTTGTGGTTTTCTATCTAGCCGTAACAATTCCCTGGCTATTTCTTCCCACAGTATTTACTTCCCTGGACCCCTGTCTAGCAGGGCGACTGACTTGATCCCCGGAGTGAATTTCCTTTCTCCCATCCAATCATCAAGGTTCCTTTTGAAGAGGGCCAAATAGGCGCTCTGCTTGACATGTATGGGCAGTCTATTTCAGTCTGGGGAGTCTCTGGGTCAGGAACCTATCCCTCCAGCATGTTTTGTTTATTGTGATGACAAAGTTTAGATCCCTGGAGCTTGTGGCTCTGAGGGATTGGGATTTCTTTAAGTGTAGCATGTCCAACAGCTCTGGGTTTGACATGGCTTTGTATGTTAAGCAGAGATTGCCTCGGAGTAGACGATATGCGACAGAGTATAGCTGGAGTTTTTTTTAAGGCGGTCAGTATAGGGCATCTGCTTTAGGCCTGTGATTCTTTTAGTGAGGTATTTCTGCGGCCGTTCCAGATGTCTTGAGAGGTACATACCAAATGGGGTGTTGTATTCTATAATGGGTCTAATGAGGGATGAGTACAGTGGAACAATTACCTCCTTTTTTCTGGATGAAAAGCCCTTAGTGATGAGGTGTGCCATATAGAAGGATTTCCTGACTGTTGTGGTGATGTGGTTATTGAAGGTGAGACCACTGTCCACCTGTGTCCCTAAGTCTCTTATCACACTTTCAGTGTTTAGTGTACTGCCACCTATGTGGTAATTCACAGGTACATGTTTTTTAACTGACGTAATGATGCCGACTGCCTTGCTTTATAGCACTGATGACCTGATGTCAGACTACAGGGGATGGTGGCCAACGCAAAATAAATTGACTCTAGTATTCGGGCTGGCCGAGGGCTACCACAGCAGGGATAACTCACAGGTGATGACTGCAACAGTGAATGCGTGCGAACATCTACATGTATGGTAAGTGTACACAACTGTACTTTTTATCTTGATGGTATCAAATCCTTCAGAAAATCTAGCCAGTTTCCTTCTCAAAATGCAGGCTGGCTGTCCTGTATCTAAAGTAACTTTATCCAAGTGTTTGTCAGATTGTATTCTGTTTGAGTACTCTGAGGCAAGTCTCTCACGAAGGCATAGAAGCCATTCTTCTAGAGCATTAGTTAGTTTTACTGCTTTTCTTTCAAGCGTGCCTATGGATGATATCTATGCTGCTTCTACTTGTTTGGGTCATCATACCTTTGTGTCACATAAGGTGGACATTCAGTCCAAGTCCAGGGCTTTTGGTTTTACTGTTTTGCAGAATATCTTTCCTTAGTACCACCTTAGGAATTGTCATAGCTGGAAAGACTGTCCCACAGATTGAATCGGACAGAGCAGACATTGTTTCTGAAAGATTTGTACTCATCATAGTGATAAAGCCTTGTCTGTTTCCATCTGGTTCAACCCTCATGTTCCTGACCTTCATGTTGATTTGGAGAGTCTTCCCTTGGTGATGGTCAGACAACAGGGGCCCTTCCTTTTGCCTGCCTAGAGTCTCACTTTTTCCTGATGGTTTCCTTGTATTTAGGCAGGAAATGGGAATTAAATGGATATGTTGGGTCATTCTACCAATACTCCGGGGGCAAATTTGATCTAGGGAATTGATGGAGGAGCAGGGAGTTGTGGGTAAGGGAGGAGGAGGAGTCAGGTTGAGGAAAAAGGCTTTAGAATCGTCTGGTGTCGGATCTGAAGTCCCACAGGTTGTCCAGATGTTGACTGACAACACAGATTTATTATGGTGAGTACATAACTTTCGTTTTTCTTTGTTTTGCTGTAGGTATATAGGAGTTGACAGTTATTTGGCAAATCCTTTCTGAGTTAATTATAACTGCGTTATAATTTGTCATCAGTTGGTGACCCCATTTAGAAAGTATTACTGTCAGCCTTCCAGTGCTTGCTTTAAAAAAGTTTATCGCAGACTTTGCATAGTGGCCATTTGCCTGTCATTTCCCACCATCACCAGACATTAATGGTTAGACCAGTATTGCAGGAGTCAGGTCTGTGTTAGCACCCCAGAGTTTTCAAGATTCTGAATTTTGAGACCCTTTCCTTTTGATATTCTTCTGAATTCTACATCTGGGCAGTTTTACGGTTTGGGGTAAGGCCACAGAAGTAATTAATATGTACTCATCTTTGTTGTTTTGTTTCTTGAACACTTGGTTACCTGTCTTTATTGCGTTGTGTTGTGCCTCTTCATTTTGTAACTTATTTTGGATTTTCCCATAACGTAAGTATGTATTGGTTACTTTTTTGTCTGCTTTCCATAATGTGCTCACTGGAATGAAGGTTGAATTGAGTAGTGCAGGTCTGTTTGCTTTCTTAGCTCAGTGCCTGACTTGAACCACCCACAGGCACAACGGTAGAAGAAATTTTAGAATTGTGTTAAGCTGTGGGGCATCAGAAAATTAAATTCCCAACAAATGTCTGCAGAATGCCTCTTTATAGAATGGTTACATCAAGTACTTACCTGTTATGTTGGGAGACCTATGGCAGAGTTCTCTTAATGTAGTGCTAACAGGCTGCTGCTTTCAGTCCAGGGATCGATTCTCTCAGCTTTACTTGCCTATGTAACTTTGAGTCACTTAAGATGACAGTGCTCCTGAAGGTCCGTGTGGATCAATGCTGTACTCTGACAAACCTGTGAATAAATAGTGTGTGCTTGTGGGCTTAGTATTATATTCCACACATTTAGGATCATTTTCCTGCATTCATTCAAAGTAGCATTTTAGGTGACTAACATGAAGCATTCTAACTACTATTTGGTCAGTATTCTGTTTTAAGTTTGTAAGCAGCACAAGAAAGCTTGTACTAGCTAATTTTTTTTTTTATGTCTCTCCGTGGTAGGATTTGGATGTTGTGGGTGATGGAATGCAGTGCCCACCATCACCACTTCTCTTTGAGCCAGGATTAACAGTAGATTCAATCAGAGAGATGGCTGAGACCCCATTAGATATATTGGCCAGTGAAGGACAGCTTTCATACGCTATTGAGAAGCCATCAACTGATTCAGATATGGCTGTGACTACGTACACAAATGAACTTGCAGAACCTGCTGATGAGGTACAGATTTTGACTTTGTTTAAAATAGTTGAAAGCAGTTTGTAATGCAAAAAAATGGTGCCGTTCCATATATATTTTTAGCTAGCCTGTGTTTTAAGATAGAAGGATGGGCTTCTAGGTTGAGTGAAAAATTTGTAAGGTAGTGACATGTTAGTATCTCGCTTCAGAGGCCGAAGTTAAATTACTGCTGTGTATTAAAGTTTAATTTTGAAGGGCTTCGAATTAATAATTTTCTAATGTTAATGTTAAGAATCCATGTCTGGTTACAAATGGGGCATGTATTCCTTGATTTTAGTTATTCTTCTCAGAAAGTAAGCTTCTTTTTCTTCCCTGAAGATAAGTACTGGGAGTACTCTGTCTCTCCGTTGTAAGATTACATCAGAAACACGGAAGGTGGTACAGTCTATACTTAGAGTGAAAACCTCTGGGTTACCTGTTGAACCAAAATCAGCGTCTGGTCTGAATGCATCACCAATTCTGCATCTGTTGGGTAGTTCTTCATATTCGGGGAAAGTCCCCCTCACCTGACCTCCAGTGTAATTAAAGGGACCATAATTGAGAGCCTCTGAATTGTTACACTGCAGTTGTGAAAATGGGCGGGGGTGCATTCTAAGTCTGAGGTTCTACTGTCTTTAAGTGGTAGCCTTACTGTGATGTAAAGGAACTCTGGAGAGAAGAGTGAAGTTACTTAATAGAGGTATGGAAGGCATCAACTCCATGTAGATAGGGATTGGTTTTTAAAGTAACTGCGGCAGTCATAACTTTAGATGTTCTTCGTAGTCGGTGTTGCAGTAGTGATTCTTGGGTTTTCCTACCTTGCAGAAGCCCTTGACCAACCTGATTTTCGGAGTCTTTGCATTGTCCCTAGCTGACGGATATCTGAAGACCAATATCTTGATGCCAGGCATCCGTTGACAGCATCTTTAGTTATTACCAGCAGTGCATTCTGATGCGCTTCCCACATGTTCCGGACCTTAGTTTGTTGTTCGGCTCATTTTTCCAAAGAACCTCCTCTTCCAGTCAGAAAACTACCCCGTTGGGGAAATTTCTCTAATTTAATTTTTGAAAGAAGTCAACAATTGCTTGAAGCGTGGGAAGCAAATCCTGCCTTACGATTTTCACTTGTTTTTCTTGGGGCCTCAGCACAATGTCTAATTTTCCTGACTGCAAAATTCTGTGTGAAAACCCTAAAGTGTAGGGCCAAGGTATTAGCTGTGCCATTATGGAGTCTTCCTCTTCCGTTTCCCTGGTGGCTTTGCAATCCACTGCCACCAAAGGGCCTCTGTAAACTCCAGTTTAGTAGATCTTTTTGCATTGCATGGGAACAATCAAATTGAAAAAAAATTTGTACCATAACAGCACACTCCAAAGCTTGGGTTGTGGATGCATTCATCAGTCATTGGAAGAAAGGTTCCTGTATGCCTTTCCACCCCTGCCACTAATCCAAAAAAAAAATGAGTCCGAAGGAGCGAAGGGTATTCTTTATAACCCCTCTTTGGCACCGGTGTCACTACTTCTCCCTCATTAGGCTGACTGTAAAAAAAAAAGACCCAGTGGACCTGCACAGGCCTTTGGACCTATTAACCCAGATCTAGGGCACCCTAATATATAATAGGAATCAACAACCACAATCTGACAGCCTTGAAAATTTAGCATTACTACTGTTTGGGCACCAGTTGTCCCAGGCCATGCACTACATAATGAGGAAGGCCAGGAGACCACATACAAAGACATATGAAGATACTTGGAAGCGTTTTCACTAGCAGTTTTGCTATCTCTGCAGGGTCAGTGTGTGTGTGATACAGTTAGGCACTAGTTTGCACATGCTTGGCTCCTACCTTTTAGGCTATGTACATAGCTGAGGAGGGAGACCTTGGCTAGAAGCCCCAGATGTTTCCTCCACCATCTTGTCCTGTAAAATACAGTGAGGACACCCTGGCCTATGATTCACCACTAGAGGACCTGTCATGTTTCCCTTATGAGGGAGCACTACCAATGACAAACGTACATGGCTTCAGCTCCCACAAAAGGGCTGTGGATTTCCTGGGGCTGGACCCTACCAAACTGGCAGCTGTACCTGCTGTACCAGAGACCATCCTGGCATAACCTGCAAGTTTTCCCTGAAGAACTATGGACAAAGCAAAATATAATTAGGGAACGGGACCCAAATTACGGACATTTTTTTAAATATATGTACTGTATATTAGGGGGGATAAAGCAAAAGTTAGAAAATGAATTGGGGAGACTACACTCAAATCTGGACAGTTTTGAGGTATGCCTCTTGGATGTTTATAATGTTACCTCCCTGGAGTCAGACCTAAAAGACTCTATCTTGCCATGGCAGCACTGGTGTAATCACCTCGCAAGGAAGAAATCTTACCTGCTGCCCCCAGCATGTGATCCTCCTTGGCACAGTGCAGTGGATTCCTGATGCACCCCAGTATGATTGCATTAAAACTTGGAGCTTGGTGAATGACCTTATTTCCCTTTGCATACATTTCTTCTAAGGGATTGGTGAAAATTGAGGGAAACAAGAAGCCCATTACAAGGAAATGTTACCTTGGAAATTTGAGTTTGTTTTATTTCTGGTGCCAGAAGAACCAACAGCCAAAACAGGTCCATGTGCCTGAGGTTCTCTAGTATGTCTTCAACCTATGTGAAGCAAACCTATCTTTTACTTAGAAAAAGCATGTAAATACATCTTCAAACTACTTTTCAATGGGAACCTCCATTGGCATCCATTGGGCAGTATAGGTAAAAAGATTTAGGAAAGAAAAATCCAGAACTGGTCAAGCGTTTTCTTTCTTTGCCACCTGGAACATCTTTGAATAAAACCTCTTCCCTGCCTGGGAAGGAGGAACTGGTTCTACCACTCTTTGTGACAGTATGTGATGAAGAGGTGGAAACAAGATCTGTAGGATGCGAAATGACCCCCCCCCCCCCCCATGGATAGGAAGAATTTCTTCTCACTGCCATCTGTAACCTGGATGAATGATTTTCAGAACCCATTTGTGCGAAACAACCTGTTGCCAATTAAAACATGGAGATTCAGATGTGTTTTGTAAATGAAAGGGGCCAGGGTGGGGAGGCATCACAAGGTCTCTTGAATAGTCATTAAAACTTGTTGGACTGTCCTTGGTTTGGGAAGGTTTGAGACTTATTTTTGGAACCCCCTTGCCATTTCTTTTTAAACTTTTGTTTACCTGAATTCTGTTGAGACCCTTTATTCTGTTGACTGCCAAAACTGGATGATGAGAAAGCAAAATCCCTTGGACAGTTTGGAGGAGGAGGGTTGTAAAATCTTGAGACTCCCTGGATCGGCTTGCTCCTTTCTTCACTCTCTTTGATCACCTCAGTAGCAGAGGAGCCAAACACTAAACCCCTATCCAAGGGAGAATTTAAAATCTTATTTTTTCCATCATCTGGCATGTTCTGAGAATGCAAATACCAGTAAAAACTTCGTTCCAACACGTTTTTAAGGCTTTATTACACCAACATCCACCAGATTGAGCGCTTTCATCTGCCCTAAGCAGATTTCTTCAGAGAATGCAGCCAACCAAACTTCCTTAAAACAATGCCAGTGATTTACAGAGTCATACATGCACTACAAACAATGAGCAGTGACCTGTGAAACAGAAGAAACAAATTTATTTAAAGCAGATTTCTCTTCACAAGAAGAAAGTGTCGATAAAACATTCCTTATACTTTCACAATTTGTCAGAACAAACATTAACATTTGAGCCTGATGGTTCAAAATTCTGAAAATCAAAGTTGCAGAAGTATACACTTCCCCGCATACCTATCAATACTTTTCTCATCCCTATTAGAAAGAGTTGGATTGGAATTAAGTGCTTAGCAGCAGTGGAATCGGCTAAGGCTGGAGCTGCTGGGTCACAGTTGGGAATAGTGTATAAAAATTTAAGACCGAAGAACTTATATATATATCCTATCTGCATTTTTAGGTTTGTCTGGCTGGGTATTAGGAAAATTGCAGGCAGTAACACACACACACACAAATTTTAAAGCAGATAAAATAGGAGGAATGAGTGAAGATTCTGGAAAATCTTCCTGTAACAACTCGTAGCATTTTTTGAGGGACTGAGAAACCTCAGTGTTTCCCAACTGAAAACACTGGGACATTCTAGCAATAGTCTTGGAGAAAGGGAAACCCACAGGGAGAATCAGAAACCGAGCTCTCATCCTAATCTGAATCAGAAACCTGAGGACAAAACCCTGAATCCATCCATCCGTAAGATGGACTGCACAGTGAACATCTGGAACTTGGCCTTTATCACAAACTAATTTAATCTGCTTAAATCCAAAATTGGCCTGAGGTCCGTGCTTTTTTTTGGTACTAAAAAGAATCGCACAGACCTTGGATCCTTGTTGGTCTGGTGAAACCTCTTGGATGACTCTATTTGTAAGCAGCATGTGAATCTCTATGGCCGCCTGCAGTCTCTGACAAAGTGGAATGTCTGGGAGACACTTGAAGGTTAGACACCTCTGAAAAGTGTGTGTAATAACCTCTGAATACAACTTAACACCCATGTGTCTGAGGTGCTGGCCTCCAAAGATTTTGGGTGAAGATCACATAACCAGTGACTGCCTCTAGAGTAGGACAGTTGGGCAACCCTTTAGGGTCACTAAAAAGGCTGGCAGGAGAATGCTCTGTGGAAACACTGATTCTATGGATCATCCCTGCACTGCATGCATGGTCCGTTATGAATTTCCCCCATCCTTGGGAGGAACCGTCTGTAGGAGCATCCTGAGAAGACTACTAAGACTTTCTGAAAAAAGAGGAGCTTACCCCCTTCTGATTCCTTGAAAAGGTCCTTTGATGGGTGGCAAAGGGCACTCCAGTGGACAGCATCTTCCCATCTTGCTCACTCCTCATTAGTGTCCTTACCTTTCGGCCCAAATAAGGAAGAGCTGTCAAAGGGCATTGACAGAGGACACCTTGAAGCAATCCACAAAGTTTCAGAAATGCATACAAGCGTGGCACCGAGGGCAATGCCACAGCCAGCCCCTCCATCAGTTGAGTTTGAAATGAGCCTCGTGGAAGCATTGCCACTGGTAAGCAGTGTTAACAAATGATTCTCCAACATCTACCGAGTCACTGGAGGCTGCTGCATCTTGACATTTCTTGACACTTCAGACACCAAGTCATGTTGAATTCTTGTCAAGTGGAATAGATAATTAAGTGCTCAGTGCAAAAGTGGCTGAAGCATAGGAGAGCTTCCCTAAATGATCCAAAGCTGAAGATGCCCTGTTCAGGGGATGTACCAAGGAGCCTTCCTCAGAAATCTCCTCCTTGGTGGTAGCCACCACCACTGTAGCATCGATGGCCAGACCTTTACTGTGCAAATTCAAAATGTCACTAGTCAACCTATTACTTCTTTTTCCTCTTTCAAGTTTCTTGCTAACACTAGATTTGAAAGATGCTTATGGACATCTCTGTTCATCCAGACTAGATGTTTTCTAAGGTTGTGTGTGTCTGGATTACATTATCAGTTCTCTCTGCCTTACCCTTTGGACTATCCATTGCACCAAGAGTGTTCACAAAATGTCAAGCTCCAGTTATGGCTCCATTGCAGGTTAGAGGGTATCCACATTTTTCTATATTTAGACTTATCTTTGCAGAGTCTTTTTCAAGGTATCGGGACCCCCCCTCCCTCACTCTCCCTCAGTTCAAACAGGTTTTCTTCCACAGGAAAAATATATATTTATTTAAATCTATTTCTAAAGGTTTCCACTCCCATGTGGGTCACTCTGCATGAGAAAGGTAGAGTGGTATCTGAAATATCTTTGGTCACAGCATCAACACCCCTTATCTTTTCTTATTCCAGTGTTTGGGTTTGTCGGAAGAGAAATCTTTTGGAGACAGCAGATATCCTTAACTCCATATTCCCCCCTTTCTGTCATTGCTCCAAAGCAGTCAGTCACCACAAATGATTTTGACTTTGCTTGGGGAGCAGTTTCAAGGAGGATAAATGTGCAGGGGGTGTGGAACACCAAGACATATGCAAGCACATAAATGTCATGGAGATGCTTGCCTGAGTCAAGACACTCAACTCGGTCAACCATCTTTCGTCCCTAGCACCTCCAAGTAGTTAGACAGTACTGCAGTCATATGGCATGTCAGCCAACAAGGGGGGACCAGATCATACCCCTGTTAGCTTAGGGTGCAACTTCACAGCACAATTTCACTCTACAGGCATTCTGCATTTCATCAGAGTAAATCTGTGTGACGGACAAACTAAGGCGAAGCAGGGCAGACCCTCACGAATGGAAAATAGATGGGGGGGGGGGGTTCCAAGATTTGAGCCATCTTCTCCAGGTAGACCTCTTTGCTTCCTGTATGAACAGTCAAATAGCAAAGTTCTGTTCCAGGAGTCCATGCAAGAAGGCCTGGAAGACAAGATACCTTTTCTTTATACAGGAATGTTCCTGCATACCTTTCCACTAATACCCAGGGTATTTCTGAAGATTCAGAAGGAATCCCTCAGGATTGTTGTGGAGACTCCCTTCTGGCCCAGGGAACTGTAGTTCCCCTTTCGTTTGGAAATGGCCAGGGGCAATTTACTACTGGCTTCCTCTCAGACTTGATCTACTCGCACAAGACCCAGGGGATGATGTCCTTCATGGATGCATCTGCAGTCATAACAAATGGGTTGTCCTGTCATCAGGCAGCCCTTCGGTCGGCCGGATTCCAAAGTCTGGGTCCGGCTTCGGCTGATGTCGCACTTCACCCGACGTCATCTCTGCTGGTCTTCGGGTATAAAGGCATCAGCCGACGCCATTTTCCTCAGTCTTTCTTGCCGCGTGGCGCCCGAAGCAGAAGCTGTTCGCAAGTGCCGGTCGGTCAGATCCAGAGATTACTACTACCGAATACTACTTCGAAGACTTCTAAAAAGCTAAGTACCCCGTTGGGGACTCTTTCTTGCCTCAGCCGATGTCAGAAAAAGTCAATAACTGTTTAACTTGTGGGAAACAAATACCTCATAAAGATTTCCACTCTTACTGTCTGCCTTGCTTAGGCCCAGACCACGACGTAGCAGCCTCTTCGGCCTGTGCTTCCTTCAACCGACGAACGCTTAGGCGTCGGTCGGAGTTTGCTGAACAGTTTTCCGGCTCAGATTTTGCGTACATTATGCCGTCGGATCCTCACACTACCCAAATTGTTAAAAAACGCAAAGAAAAAGACCGACACTCGCGGTCCGCGGTTTCGGCCGAAACCACGGTTAAGCAAGCCGCGAGTGTCTCGGTTTCGGCCGAAACCGAGAAAACTGGTCAATATTCAGCCGAATCCATGACTACTACTGAGGCTCCTGCTACCTTACCTGAATCGGCCTCAGAAATTTTGCCTACAACTGTGGTTCCTAGTGATTTATTAGACACCATCCCTTTGGATGTCTCTACCCCAGCACGTGGTGCTGCTAGGCCTCCTGCAGCCATGTCTATTAAGGCCTTTGCCAGGGCTAAAGCAGCCAAATCTGCTAAATCAGTGCCTGTTAAACCCCCTCACACAGGCCCACTTCTAGTTCACAAATGCTTACTCTGGCAGAAGATTTAATATCCTTAATTAGGGGATCCCAATCTCACCCAGACTGGGCCTCTCAGCCCCAGAAAAGAGACCTAGAGCAGAGCCCCCCGAGCCAGTGTCCTCTGATGATTCTGCGGATGACTCAGACATTACAGACCAGCCAGAGGCTCCTTTTTCCACTTATGAAGATTCCGATGCTGAAGAATCCATTCCAGCTGCCTCTCCACCAGAGGAATTTTCCTTTGGGGAAACCTTACATGCCATGAGAGAACAATTCCAATGGCAGGGACAAGATTTCTCAGATTCAAGAAAAAGGCTTAGGACTTTTCTGCACTTACCACAACATAGGCCCTTAGCTATACCTCCTGTTCTGCCTGTTGTGGACGATGCATTTAATGATGTCTGCACTGCACCTGATTCTTTCCCTCCAGCCCCTGCCAAACCAGATAGATTTTACAGGGTGCCAGACACTCATCACCACCTATACAAGGCCCCACTTGCAGACCCCGAAACTATATCCCAGGGGCCTAAGGCAGTAGCCTCGACCACAGCAAAAAACCCTATTCCCTCTGAAAGGGAATCCAGGTCCTTAGAGAGATGGGGGAAAAAAGTTTACACCTCTGCTACTCTCTCAGCTAGAGCTTTAAACTGTCATTTTCACATGATCCAATACCAAGAGTTTATGCTTGATCAGTTAACTAAAAAACTGTCCTCTGATGAATCTTTAGATAAGAAATATGTATTAGAAATGGTGAATAACATCCAACAGGTTAGTAACCATTCCTTAAAATGTGGCTATGATGCACTGGAGGCTTCATTTAGATCAGCCATGACTGGCACAGTGATAAGAAGGCATGCATGGTTGAAAGAACAGGTCTTACCGGATCATGTTAAAGCAAAGCTATTAGATGCTCCTATGGATAAGGCCAGTCTATTTCCGGAACCTGCCCAGCAGGTAATGAAGAAAATGGAAGAAAAGGCAAAATCTGTACAAACAGTTAAAGATTTCTTACAGGTTCAGCCCCCAAGGTTTAGCAGGAACTGGCCTGCCAAAAATTGGTCCTTTCCTGACTTCACAAGATCCCAAAGGGGCAGGAATAGACGCTCTAGAGGCAGAAATCAATCCAGAGGAGGTGCCTACAGAGGACGACAGTGGCAAGGCAATAACCGAGGCACAGACACAACCACTGCCACTGCAACAGGACAATCACAGTGACTTGGCTCTGACTCCGCCTACCAGGGAGCAAATAGCAGCACCATTAGGCGGAAAGTTAGCCTTATTTTCGAAAAATTGGCACTATATCACAAAAGACAAGTGGATTTTGCAAACCATAGACCAAGGCTACCGGTTCCACTTCCACACGTTACCAGTAAAAAGAGGAATGCCAAACCTGCCTCCAAATCAAAAAATAGAAGCTCTGCAGCAGATAGCGGAATTAACAAAGATGAGAGCTGTGGAAAGAGTACCAATAACAGAACAGGGCAAAGGATTCTACTCCAGACTCTTCCTAGTGCCAAGAAAAGAGAAAAGCTGGTGACCTATTCTCGACCTGTCCATCTTAAACACATACATCATTGTCCCAAAATTCAAAATGCTGACCCTACAGCAACTTCTTCCCATGCTGGGCAAGGAGTGTTGGCTGGTAACTCTAGAGCTCAAGGAGGCATACCTGCACGTCCCCATTCGACCAAATTGCAGAAGATACCTCAGATTTCTTGCAGGATCAGAGCATTATCAATTCTCAGCATTGCCCTTTGGCTTATCTACTGCGCCCAGAGTATTCACAAAATGCCTGGCATCAGTAATCGCTCACTGCAGAGTACAGGGAATCCAAATTTATCCATACCTGGACGACTGCCTGTTACAAGCGGACAACAAAAGCAAGCTGACAACAGATTTACAAAGGGTCATTTACTTGCTACAAGCCCTGGGATACACAGTCAATTTACAAAAGTCAAGGCTGATACCATCCCAAACAAGAACATTCTTGGGCTGAATTGGACACAGTAAAACAAATGGCATTCCTAACTGCAGAAAAACAAAAAGAGCTCCCTCTTTACTTCTTGGCATTAACAAAGCAGAACAAACTAACAGCAAGAAAAGTTCTGCAGGCCTTGGGCTTCATGGCATGATGCATAATCTTGGTCCCACATGCCAGACTGCATATGAGAAAGCTACAGTGGTACCTAAAGAATTTATGGTCTCAACACAGGCACAGCTTAGAAACAGAAATACCACTAATCCCATGCCTAAAACAGGAGTTCCTATGGTGGGCTCAAGCATGCCAGTCAAACCCAGGCTTACCCTTCCACAACTTTCGAGCAAGCCAAACCATCACAACGGACGCCTCAGACCTAGGATGGGGGGGGCGCACCTGCACATAAACCAAAAAGAAATGCTGGCAGTAAAACTGGCAATCCAAAAATTCAGACCATTCCTCAAAGAAGGCCATTTGATGATAAGGACAGACAACACCACAGTCATGTGGTACATCAACAAACAGGGAGGCACTCATTCATACCCCCTATGCAGAATGACTTTGGACCTTTGGAATCTGGCTCTCAGCTACAACATCCAGTTACAGGCAATATTTGTACCGGGAAAAGAGAACACCCTAGCAGACATTTTAAGCAGAACCACCTCGGATGCTCACGAATGGATGCTACACTCGGACATCTTCAAGGCCATCACAAAGAAATGGGGAATGCCACAAATAGATCTATTCGCTTCCCCACTCAATCACCAGCTCAAAAAATTCTGCACAAGGACATTCCACCCACTTGCATGGAAGGTGGGCTCTCTATCCTTCAGCTGGAAAGGCCTGACATCATATGCATTTCCACCTCTTCCCTTGATGCACAAGGTACTACTGAAAATCAAAGAGGAACGTCCAAGGATAATCCTGATAGCTCCGAACTGGCCAAGACAACACTGGTACCCATTGCTGAGGAGCATGTCTCGGGAGAAAATGTGGTCAATACCCCTGATGCCTTTGATGTTAACTCAGAACAACTACAACATCATGCATCCAAACCTAAAAACCTTGCAACTGACTGCCTGGAACATCACATAGCAGCAACTAACCCAGACCTTTCCCAAAGGGTTAAAGACATTATCCTTGAAGCCCGCAGACCTTCAACAAGAAGGAACTATGCAGGAAAATGGAAAAGGTTTGTCATTTGGAGTACTGAAAGAGGAAAAGATGTGTCGAACATAGATATTGCTAACATTCTGGAGTACTTGGCAGAGCTTCTACATACAGGCCTGTCCTATTCCTCCATCAAGATACATGCATCAGCTATTTCAGCAGAATACAGCTTTGATCCACCTGTCTTCTCACATCCTTTACTCAGGCAGTTCCTCAGAGGGATCAAGAATGTAAAACCTCCTAGGAAACCACCATTACCAGCATGGGACTTGAACTTTGTCCTAGAAAAGTTGACACTCCCTCCGTTTGAACCAGCAGCAACAGCAGATCTACAACACCTGTCATGGAAAACTGCTTTCCTACTGGCTATTACCTCAGCAAGGAGGGTTTCGGAACTACAGGCCTTAATGGCAGTGCAACCCTTCCTAATCTTCCATCAAGATAGGGTGTCCATGAGAACTAATCCTACATTTATGCCTAAGGTGGTATCCAGAGTGTCTTTAAACCAGGCAATCCACCTACCTACCTTCTTTCCCAATCCACAAAACAGAGGGGAAAGAATGCTGCATACCTTGGATGTACATAGACAGTTACGCTACTACCTGGACAGAACCAAAAGTAACAGAAAAACTGACCAGCTTTTTGTAGCCTATGCAACAGGAAGGGAAGGAAAAGCAATTTCCAAACAGACAATCTCCAAATGGATAGGAAATTGCATAAGATTCTGTTACTCCTACCATGGAAAACCAATTCCACAGAACATAAGACCTCATTCTACAAGGGCTACAGCCACTACCACAGCTTTCAGACGAGGAGTGGCAACCAAGGACATTATTGAGGCGGCTACTTGGACCTCCGTGCATACATTTGCCAAGCATTATAATTTACCTCTATACTCTAGATCCCGAGCAGGGTTTGCCACTGCTGTACTGCAAGGGATCCTAACTACACCATAATTTTTATTCCTCCTCCCCTAGTTTGGCTATGGTATTCTACCCATTTGTTATGACTGCAGATGCATCCATGAAGGACATAGTACAGTTTTGTACCTACCATAAATGTAGATGTCCGAACTGGATAGCATCTGCAGTCAGGATTACCCTCCTCCTTCCCCTCTGTGGTACTCCTAGGGTATTTACCCTCCTAATAGCTAGCTGGGGAGTTTCTTATGGTGTATTTGTTTGTATATATGTACATACATGCTTATTTTTGTGTTTGCCTTCTACCTTTTTGGAAACATTGGCATTTATCCAAAATTTAGCCTTCCAAGAGGGCAACTGGCATCTGGGGCAAGAAACACTGAGGAAAATGGCGTCGGCTGATGCCTTTATACCCGAAGACCAGCAGAGATGACGTCGGGTGAAGTGCGACATCAGCCGAAGCCGGACCCAGACTTTGGAATCCGGCCGACCGAAGGGCTGCCTGACGACAGGACAACCCATTTGTTATGACTGCAGATGCTATCCAGTTCGGACATCTACATTTATGGTAGGTACAAAACTGTACTTTCTTCATGATTCACTGTTGCAGTCATCACATTTGGGTTATCTGCCTGCAGGTAGTCCTCAGCTGGCCTGAATACCAGAGTCTTTGATTCCTGCGTCGGATGCTGTCTCTTCCATGATATCAGGTCATCGGGGGTATAAAACATGCAGCCGACACCATTACCCCAGTCTTTCTTGCCGTGTGGTGCCCGAAGCAGAAGCAGTTCGCAAGTGCCGGTCGGCCGACTCCTGAAATTTTCGTTTTTGAGTTTCAGAACTGAAGTCTTCAAAAAGATAAGTACCCCATAGGGATCTTTTTTCTTGCTCCAACCGATGTCAGTAAAAGTTAACAATCGTCTTACCTGTGGAAAGCAAATACCTCAAAGATTTTCATTCGTACTCCATTCCCTGCTTAGGCCCCAGACCACGACGTTCTTCGCTGTTGGTTTTGTACCATGTTCAACCCCCGAACTATTAGTCGTCGGGCTGTCTTTGCAGCAAATTATTTTGGTACTCTCTATCCGTGCTTTGTTAAGCCATCCGACTACTGATCTTCCAAAAAAACGTAAGGATAAAGACAGACCGCATAGGTCCAAAACTGCAGACGACTCTTCCGTTAAGCTAGTCGCCAGTCCGTCGGTACTCAGTGAGGCGCTTTTGCAGCCCCTGATACCCGCTACTTCAGATTTGCAGGCCTCTACTGAGACTCATTCGGAGTCTGGTATGCCACGAGATGCTGCTTCGACTGTAGAACCTGCGGATGTCTCTACCTTGGATGAGTCCGAAGCCGCTGTGCAGGCACCGGCTTCTGAGGGTGCATTCAGGCCTACAGACTTGCATTCTAAACCACCACCACCTTCTTCATCCAGGCCTAAAACTCGCACCACGCCTAGAAAACCAACGTCCAGACTGCATGCTCAGGACCATATGCCTAAAAAATCAAATGCTTAGAATGGCTGAAGACCTTAATACCTTAATTAGGGGAAGCCAGCCTTCCGTTTCTGAGTCCCAGAAGTGATTTTCCTTCTGATTCTTCTGATCCAGGAGTCTGATATTTCTGATGTCCTTCATGGATGCATCTGCAGTCATAACAACTGGGTTGTCCTGTCGTCAGGCAGCCCTTCGGTCGGCCGGATTCCAAAGTCTGGGTCCGGCTTCGGCTGATGTCGCACTTCACCCGACGTCATCTCTGCTGGTCTTCGGGTATAAAGGCATCAGCCGACGCCATTTTCCTCAGTCTTTCTTGCCGCGTGGCGCCCGAAGCAGAAGCTGTTCGCAAGTGCCGGTCGGTCAGATCCAGAGATTACTACTACCGAATACTACTTCGAAGACTTCAAAAAAGCTAAGTACCCCGTTGGGGACTCTTTCTTGCCTCAGCCGATGTCAGAAAAAGTCAATAACTGTTTAACTTGTGGGAAACAAATACCTCATAAAGATTTCCACTCTTACTGTTTGCCTTGCTTAGGCCCAGACCACGACGTAGCAGCCTGTTCGGCCTGCGCTTCCTTCAACCGACGAATGCTAAGGCGTCGGTCGGAGTTTGCTGAACAGTTTTTCGGCTCAGACTTTGCGTATATTATGCCGTCGGATCCTCCGACTACCCAAATTATTAAAAAACGCAAGGAAAAAGACCGACACTCGCGGTCCGCGGTTTCGGCCGAAACCACGGTGAAGCAAGCCGCGAGTGTCTCGGTTTCGGCCGAAACCGAGAAAACTGGTCAATCTCCAGCCGAATCCATGGCTACTTCTGAGGCTCCTGCTACCTTACCTGAATCGGCCTCAGAAATTTTGCCTACAACCGTGGTTTCTACTGATTTATCAGACACCATCCCTTTGGATGACTCTACCCCAGCACGTGGTGCTGCTAGACCCCCTGCAGCCATGTCTATCAAGGCCTTTGCCAGGGCCAAAGCAGCCAAATCTGCTAAGGCAGTGCCTGTTAAACCTCCCTCACACAGGCCCACTTCTAGTTCACAAATGCTTACTCTGGCAGAAGATTTAATATCCTTAATTAGGGATCCCAATCTCACCCAGACAGGGCCTCTCAGCCCCTGAAAAGAGACCTAGGACAGAGCCCCGAGCCAGTGTCCTCTGAGGCTTCTGGATGACTCTGACATTTCAGAACAGCCAGAGGACCCTTTTTCTACATATGAAGACTCCGATGCTGAAGAATCCATTCCAGCTGCCTCTCCACCAGAGGAATTTTCCTTTGGGGAAACCTTGCACGCCATGAGAGAACAATTCCAATGGCAGGGACAAGATTTCTCAGACTCAAGAAAAAGGCTTAGGACCTTCCTACACTTACCACAACATAGGCCCTTAGCTATACCTCCTGTTTTACCTGTTGTGGATGACGCATTTAATGATGTCTGCACTGCTCCTGATTCTTTACCTCCTGCCCCTGCCAAACCTGATAGATATTACAGGGTACCTGATACTCATCACCACCTATACAAGGCCCCACTGGCAGACCCCAAAACTATTTCCCAGGGGCCTAAGGCAGTAGCCTCGACCACAGCAAAAACCCTATTCCTTCAGAAAGGGAATCCAGGTCCTTAGACAGATGGGGAAAAAGTTTACACCTCTGCTACTCTCTCAGCTAGAGCTTTAAACTGTCAATTTCACATGATCCAATACCAAGAGTTTATGCTTGATCAGTTAACTAAGAAAGTATCCTCTGATGAATCTTTAGACAAGAAATATGTATTAGAAATGGTAAATAACATACAACAGGTTAGTAACCATTCCTTAAAATGTGGCTATGATGCACTGGAGGCTTCATTTAGATCAGCCATGACTGGCACAGTGATAAGAAGACATGCATGGCTGAAAGAACAGGTCTTACCGGATCATGTTAAAGCAAAGCTATTAGATGCTCCCATGGATAAGGCCAGTTTATTTGGTACACCTGCCCAGCAGGTAATGAAGAAAATGGAAGAAAAGGCAAAATCTGTACAGACAGTTAAAGATTTCTTACAGGTTCAGCCCCAAGGTTTAGCAGGAACTGGCCTGCCAAAAATTGGTCCTTTCCTGACTCCACAAGATCCCAAAGGGGCAGAAACAGACGATCCAGAGGCAGAAATCAATCCAGAGGAGGTGCCTACAGAGGACGACAGTGGCAAGGTAATAACAGAGGCACAGACACAACCACTGCCACTGCAACAGGACAATCACAGTGACTTGACTCTAACTCCGCCTACCAGGGAGCAAATAGCAGCACCATTAGGCGGAAAGTTAGCCTTATTTTCGAAAAATTGGCACTATATCACAAAAGACAAGTGGATTTTGCAAACCATAGACCAAGGCTACCGGTTCCACTTCCACACCTTGCCAGTAAAAAGAGGAATGCCAAACCTGCCTCCAAATCAAAAGATAGAAGCTCTACAGCAGATAACTAAATTATCCAAGATGAGAGCTGTGGAAAGAGTACCAATAACAGAACAGGGCAAAGGATTCTACTCCAGACTCTTCCTAGTACCAAGAAAAGAGAAGTTGGAGACCTATTCTCGATCTGTCCATCTTAAACACATATATCATTGTCCCAAAATTCAAAATGCTGACCCTACAGCAACTTCTTCCCATGCTGGGCAAGGAGTGTTGGCTGGTAACTCTAGATCTCAAGGAGGCATACCTGCACGTCCCCATTCGACCCAATTGCAGAAGATACCTCAGATTTCTTGCAGGATCAGAGCATTATCAATTCTCAGCATTGCCCTTTGGCTTATCTACTGCCCAGAGTATTCACAAAATGCCTGGCATCAGTAATCGCTCACGGCAGACTACAGGGAATCCAAATTTATCCATACCTGGACGACTGCCTGCTACAAGCGGACAACAAAAGCAAGCTGACAACAGATTTACAAAGGGTCATTTACTTGCTACAAGCCCTGGGATACACAGTCAACTTACAAAAGTCAAGGCTGATACCATCCCAGACAAGAACATTCTTGGGCGCGGAATTGGACACAGTAAAACAAATGGCATTCCTAACTACAGAAAAACAAAAAGAACTCCCTCTTACTTCTTGGCATTAACAAGACAGAACAAACTAACAGCAAGAAAAGTTCTGCAGGCCTTGGGCTTCATGGCATCGTGCATAATCTTGGTACCACATGCCAGACTGCATATGAGAAAACTACAGTGGTACCTAAAGAATTTATGGTCTCAACACAGGCACAGCCTAGAAGCAGAAATACCATTAATCCCATGCCTAAAACAGGAATTCCTCTGGTGGGCCCAAGCATGCCAGTCAAACCCAGGCCTACCCTTCCACAAGTTTCGAACAAGCCAAACCATCACAACAGACGCCTCAGACCTAGGATGGGGGCGCACATGCTGGACAAATGCGTAAGGATTGTGGACCCAGGACCAGCTGCACTTGCACATAAACCAAAAAGAAATGCTGGCAGTAAAACTGGCAATCCAAAAATTCAGACCATTCCTCAAAGAAGGCCATTTGATGATAAGGACAGACAACACCACAGTCATGTGGTACATCAACAAACAGGGAGGCACTCATTCATACCCCCTATGCAGAATGACTTTGGACCTTTGGAATCTAGCTCTCAGCTACAACATCCAGTTACAGGCAATATTTGTACCGGGAAAAGAGAACACCCTAGCAGACATGTTAAGCAGAACCACCTCGGATGCTTACGAATGGATGCTACACCCAGACATCTTCAAGTCCATCACAAAGAAATGGGGAATGCCACAAATAGATCTATTCGCTTCCCCTCTCAATCACCAGCTCAAAAAATTCTGCACAAGGACATTCCACCCACTTGCATGGAAGGTGGATTCTCTTTCCTTCAGCTGGACAGGTCTGACAGCATATGCATTTCCACCTCTTCCCTTGATACACAAGGTATTACTGAAAATCAAAGAGGAATGTCCAAGGATAATCCTGATAGCTCCGAACTGGCCAAGACAACACTGGTACCCACTGCTGAGGAGCATGTCCCGGGAGAAAATGTGGTCAATACCCCTGATGCCTTTGATGTTAACTCAGAACAACTTCAGCATCATGCATCCAAACCTAAAAACTTTGCAGCTGACTGCCTGGAACATCACATAGCAGCAACTAAGCCAGATCTTTCCCAAAGGGTTAAAGACATTATCCTTGAAGCCCGCAGACCTTCAACAAGAAGGAACTATGCAGGAAAATGGAAAAGGTTTGTCATTTGGAGTACTGAAAGAGGAAAAGATGTGTCGAATATAGATATTGCAAACATTCTGGAGTACTTGGCAGAGCTTTTACATACAGGCCTGTCCTATTCCTCCATCAAGATACATGCATCAGCTATTTCAGCAGAATACAGCTTTGATCCACCTGTCTTTTCACATCCTCTACTCAGGCAGTTCCTCAGAGGGATCAAGAATGTAAAACCTCCAAGGAAACCACCATTACCAGCATGGGACTTGAACTTTGTGCTAGAAAAGTTGACACTCCCTCCGTTCGAACCAGCCGCAACAGCAGATCTACAGCACCTATCATGGAAAACTGCTTTCCTACTGGCAATTACCTCAGCAAGGAGGGTTTCGGAACTACAGGCCTTAATGGCAGTACAACCCTTTCTAATCTTCCATAAAGATAGGGTGTCCATGAGAACTAATCCTACATTTATGCCTAAGGTGGTATCCAGAGTGTCTTTAAACCAGGCAATCCACCTACCTACCTTCTTTCCCAATCCACAAAACAGAGGGGAAAGAATGCTGCATACCTTGGA
This sequence comes from Protopterus annectens, assembly GCF_019279795.1. NCBI lineage: Eukaryota > Metazoa > Chordata > Ceratodontiformes > Protopteridae > Protopterus > Protopterus annectens. The sequence goes on from NC_056743.1 coordinate 1,015,548,563, forward strand.
CGTACATAGACAGCTACGCTACTACCTGGACAGAACCAAAAGTAACAAAAACTGACCAGCTTTTGGTAGCCTATGCAACAGGGAGGGAAGGAAAAGCAATTTCCAAACAGACAATCTCCAAATGGATAGGAAATTGCATAAGATTTTGTTACTCCTTCCATGGAAAACCAATTCCACAGAACATAAGGCCTCATTCTACAAGGGCTACAGCCACTACCACAGCTTTCTTACGAGGAGTGGCAACCAAGGACATTATTGAGGCGGCTACTTGGACCTCCGTGCATACATTTGCCAAGCATTATAATTTACCTCTATATTCTAGATCCCGAGCAGGGTTTGCCACTGCTGTATTGAAAGGGATCCTAACCACACCATAATTTTATCATCCTCCTCCCCTAGTTGGCTATGGTATTCTACCCAGTTGTTATGACTGCAGATGCATCCATGAAGGACATAGTACAGTTTTGTACCTACCATAAATGTAGATGTCCGAACTGGATAGCATCTGCAGTCAGGATTACCTCCTCCTTCCCTCTGTGGTACTCCTAGGGTATTTATCCTCCTAATAGCTAGCTGGGAGGGAGTCTCTTATGGTGTATTTGTTTGTATATATGTACATACATGCTTATTTTTGTGTTTGCCTTCTATCTTTTTGGAAACATTGGCATTTATCCAAAATTTAGCCTTCCAAGAGGGCAACTGGCATCTGGGGCAAGAAAGACTGAGGAAAATGGCGTCGGCTGATGCCTTTATACCCGAAGACCAGCAGAGATGACGTCGGGTGAAGTGCGACATCAGCCGAAGCCGGACCCAGACTTTGGAATCCGGCCGACCGAAGGGCTGCCTGACGACAGGACAACCCAGTTGTTATGACTGCAGATGCTATCCAGTTCGGACATCTACATTTATGGTAGGTACAAAACTGTACTTTCCTTCTGATTACCAGGGTTTGCCCTATGAGGATTCTGATGCAGAGGATTCCATTCCCTCTACTTCCCTCCTAGAGGATTTTTCTTTTGGTGAAACCTTGCACACTCTTGGGGAGCATTTCCGCTGGGAAAGCCAGGATTACTCTGACTCCAAAAAGAGGTTTAGGGAATTCGTACTCCTTCCTCAACACAGGCCTTTAGCTATCCCCCCTGATGTCCTTCAAGGATGCATCTGCAGTCCTAACAAATGGGTTGTCCTGCCTCAGGCAGCCCTTTAGTCGGCCGGATTCCAAAGTCTTGGTCCGGCCTCGGCTGATGTCGCACTTCACCCGACGTCATAGCTGCTGTGAATTGGGTATAAAGGCATCAGCCGACACCATTTTCCTCAGTCTTTCTTGCCGCGCGGTGCCCGAAGCAGAAGCTGTTCGCAAGTGCCTGTCGGTCAGATCCAGAGATTACTACTACCGAAGACTTCTAAAAAGCGAAGTACCCCGTTGGGGACTCTTTCTTGCCTCAGCCGATGTCAGAAAAAGTAAATAACTGTTTAACTTGTGGGAAACAAATACCTCATAAGGATTTCCACTCTTACTGCCTTCCTTGCTTAGGCCCAGTCCACGACGTAGCAGCTTGTCTAGCCTGTGCTTCCTTCAACCGACGGACACTTAGACGTCGGTCGAAGTTTGCAGAGGAGTTTTTCGGCTCCGCTTTTGCTTACAAAATGCCGTCGGAGACTCCGACTTCACAATTAGCTAAAAAGCGTAAGGAAAAGGACCGGCACTCGCGGTCTGCGGTTTCGGCCGAAACCACGGTTAAGCCAACCGCGAGTGTCTCGGTTTTGGCTGAAACAGAGTCCACGGTTCTTCCTTCGGCCGAAAGCACCCTGTTCTGGACATTGTAGGTGATGCTTTCTTGGAATCAACACCACAATAACCTCTTGCCTCTCCATAAATGTAACGTTACTGTCACAGAGGAAACGCTCTGCAAACACCTGTAGATATGTTTTTTTATTTAAAAACGAGCTAAAATTTAATTCATCAAGTTACACAAAGTTCAGATAGTTAAGCGCTTTCACTCACTATATGTGGGCTTCATCAGAACAACGTTACCAGCTGTGACAAACATTTAAATAACTTTTTAGGCGCCAAAAATTCAAAAAATGGTCCGCCCTTAGTGATATCACTAAATGTATGTCTTTGTATATTTATCCTATGTTACACTTTTAAAATTAATTAATACACAATATACTAAAAGTATATATACCTAAAAATGTATACTAGATTTTTTTTTTTACTTGCTATTATAGGGTTGTAATTCTTTATTTAAATCCTAATATATACGTACATTCTAAATATATGAAAAAAATATTTGTTATATAAAGATATGACAAAATATAAAAAATATATATAAATATGTATAAAAATTGATTATGTAAAAGACACTTATATACATTAAATAACTTTTGTATAATTCTGTAAACATATCGACAATTCATATGATGAAACCTACTTAATAAAATAACTGTAAATACCATTATTTCTAACAATACAGCTTTTCTTACTTATACTGTACTAATGATAGTAACACTGTAAATTCTGCATAAATCTAATACTCCGTCCCTTGTACTTCACATTATAATCGTATGGTTAATATTGGTTTAATTGATATATAGTCATTCATACCTGGTGGAGTTGATGCATCTGTATGCATTTGCCACCATACTTCTCTAAACCCCAAGGTTCCTTCCTATTACCTAGTTTTGGATTATGTTTTATGTGTTCTAATATGGCAAATCCAAAATTTGTGCACTTCTCCATACTTTTCTCTAAGTCTGTACAGTGCGTTGTTGCAATCTTTCTTCTTAATACTATAAAGGTGATCATATATCTGCTTGTTAAAAGGTCTTTCTGTCTTTCCTAGATAGTATCCAGGACATGCACTGCACTTTGCCATATAAATCACATAATTCGTGTTGCAGTTGCCCTAACTCTTATTTTAGTGTTGTTTATATTGTCAAAGATAGTTTCACCTTCTTCCATTATAACAACACTGATTGCAGCTTCCACATCTGCTAGTCGATTTGTTGTTACTATTAGTTGTATTCACCTCTTTATTCATCCCTCTTTGTTTTAAAAGTTTCTTAAGATTACATCCCAAAGTGTGGTTTATTGCCTACTAACTCTTTCAGTTTATCATCCGCCAATAATGTTTTCCAATTGTTTTCCATAATTTTTTTAATCTGGTATACGTGGGGACCATATTCAAGTACACAGGCACTTGGGTATTTCACTCCTGTGCCATTCACTTCTTTAATGCTACTATTTCTATTCTCTCCCTTGTACATTCCTAATAATGGTGGATATTTTTTCCCCCTTCTTGAATGACATAGTGTTTAATATCTGTCATAATTTTCTTATTATAACCTCTTTCATTAAATAATTCAGTTATATATTCTAATTCGTCCACCATTTCCTCATACCTGGATGTCATAAGGGCTACCTTTATGCATTGCCCTTTAAATATATTGTACAACTGTTTTCTAGGATGATTACTCGTATACTGTAAATAATAATTAGAGAATGTACTCTTTCTATAAATACGAGATTTAAATCCTTTTTCATCATGAGAAATGAAAGTATCCAGATAAGCTATACCATTTCTACTAACCAAATGTGTGAATTTAAGAAATTCACTACTAGAATTCAAGAATGTTATAAATGAATTAAGTTCATCTGAACTCCCTTCCCATATGATATAAATATTGTCTAAAAATCTGGAATAATGTCTCACATGCTTGAACATAGTGTTGGGAAATACAACAGTCTCCTCCCAATCCAACATTATCAAATTTGCAAATATTGGCGCACACGCTGAACCCATCGCAGCACTCCTATTTTGTCTATAATGCTCACCTTCGAAATAAATGTAATTGTGGAGCAATACCATAGACATACACTCCATAATCAAACAAATCATCTGAAGTAGTTACTTCATTTGATCTGCAACCTGTGGGATTCGGATCCAACAGCTTTCCAAGCTTCAAGATCCGAGCTCCTAGCTCCTCCCCCTACCCATAATCCCATGCTACCAACCACATTACCTCAGATCGTTTTTTGCCGCAGCTAAAGACAGTTGCTTCTCTGTGAAGAGCTCCTAGCATTTGGTGAGATTGTTCTTTTTTTCTCTCAAAACTTTGAAATTTTCGAGTTAAATTTGTGTGTGTGCTGTTTTAATCAAACCCTTCCTTGTTTAAAAAAAAAAAAAAAAAAAAAAAAACTCTCTTAGTTTTAAATTGTCTCTCCCCCTCCCCCCCTTAGTGTTTGGGTGTGTGTGTGAGAGGATAATGGCTGAATCCAAAGCTATTTTTTCAAAGTGTACTGAGTGTGGCCACAAGCTTTCCCCTGCTGATGGCCACACTCAGTGCGTTTTGTGTCTGGGGGCAGTACATTTGTCGGAGGCCTGCCAAATCTGTGCGGCCTTCAACCCTCGGGCACTTAGGGACAGGAAGAACAAGCTGATCCTGGTGGGAAAACTCCCTCAGGAGTCGGCTTCTTCCTCTCCCAGCCGGACCCAAGCTACTTCTGTAGCTTCGGCGCCGGTCACTCCGTTAGCTGTACCCGGGACTCAACCTCCCCTTTCAGGTACTAGCTCTGTGGAGTCTGGGTCTTCTTCTCATAAGGAGAAGAAAAAGCATAGAGAGAGGGATAGTCATTCTACTAAAAGACGGGCTGAGTCTCATCCCTCGGCTCCGCCTGAGAAGTTACTTAAGTCCCCTGAGAGGGTCTCCGGATCCTTGTCCTCTCTGCTCCGTTCTCCTTCCTTTTCTCCGGAGCCGGAGGAGGAGGATAGGTCTCCCTCGAGGTCTTCGAGGCGGCCTTCCCGGCCTGCCTCGACTACCTCTTTGCGGTCCACTAGAAGCATCTCCGAGGCAGACATGGATCGGATGATGCGAAGATTTTTGCAGACCCAGATGCAGATGGGGATGCTCTTGCCTCCCCCCCCCCTTTGGGAGGGATGGTGGCCCCCATCTTTGCCCCGATAGCTCCTTCTCCGACCCGATTACGGGTCTCTGAGTTGTTGGATCCAGGCCCTTTCGGATCCGGGGATACATCGGCGCCGACAGGATTGGTCTCTTCGACGGCGACTATGCCTTCGAGCTTGTTGGATCCAAGCTCTCGGGGCCGAGGGTTGAGCATCGGATCCGAGGGGGTGGTTGTGTCTTCGGCGCCGATTGGGTCAGAGCGCACCGCCACCTCGGATCAGATTGCTTCGGCTCCGACCCCGATCGTCATCTCGGAGCCGAGGAGGTTGCTTTCTCAGGTTGGTGATGGCGAATCTCCTTCGGCTTTTGAGGTGGTTGAGAGGGTACTGTCGAGATCTTCCAGGTCCCCGATCGGGCCTTCGGATCCACCCGTGCCCCCACTGTATCAGGGTCTGTCTTCCATCATCCATCCATCTGGACAGCCTGCCCAAAGCCTCCAGTTATTTCCCAGGGAGGAACAACACCCGGTGGAAGAGCCTTCTTCGGACAGTCCCGCCGAAGAGGGACCTCGAAAGCACCAGTGCAAAAGGAGGCACCTGGACTCCCCCGAGTCTATTACCATGGATACGTATTTGGAGGATACGGAGGGTTCCCCAAGGTCACCCCCCCCCCCGAAGATGTTTCATTTGGAGACATCATGGAAATGCTGCGTATAAGAGGGGGGTGGTCTGCCCAAAAACCCTCCCTGGACGAATCCGTATTTCTGGAGGCCTTTGAGGCAGGCCCATCTACCTCCTGGGTGTCCCCCCCAGCCAACCCCTTGGTGGACTTAATTACCACCAGGGCTTGGAAGGAGCCCGACACCGTGGAGCCTATCCCTAGACGCCCGGATAAGGTCCTCAGCCCTCCTTCTGATAGACCTTCATGGTCCAAAGGCGCACTGGTTGATGCTATGTTGGTGGCGGCTGCCACCAAGAGAACTTGCCCAAGAAAGTTCCTCGGTCCATCCGCCGGACAAGGAGTCCCGAGCATTGGACCGGATTGGGAAGCGGATGTTTGCGTCAGCAACCTTTGCCATAAGGTCGCTGAACTACATGGCACACACTATCCGGCTGCAACGTGACCTAATCAAAGAGTATGCTGCAGCCCCTCTGGAGTCCATGTCGGTCTCGGACAAGAAAGGTTTTGAGACTCGAATGGCCACTCTAAAGTCCATCTCAAATACAACTATGCGGCTTCTTTCTCATGCCACCGAAGGAGCCGCTAGAGCCAGCGGAGCGGGAGTAGTCTTAAGACAGCACTCCTGGCTCCGCCTCTGTGACTTCACGGATCCCTTCAAGGCGTCCTTCGCGAACGCCCCGTACGATGGTTCGGCTTTATTTGGCCCAGCAGTTCGCAACACGCTTGTCCAAAGCGAGAAGGATGGGAAGACGCTGTCGGCCGTCGGAGTCCGCTTCTCTAACCCCCAAAGATCCTTTGCTAGGAATCAGAGGGGGCAAAAGAAGCTGTGGTTTCGAAAATCTCAGCAATCCCGTCCTGCTGCGGACAACTCGTCCTCTAGAGGCAGAGAAGGACAAGGTGGACGCCGGCCCAGAGGCAGAGGGGGCCCGCGCAACTTTGGGTCGAGAGAACCTTTCTCGGAGGGACCCGCGCAACAGCCCTGAGGGCTTGCCCGACTGTCCCTCTCTGGAGGCAGTCGGGGGGCGATTGTCGGAGCACCGATCAAAGTGGGAGTCCATTACAAACGATTGATGGGTGCTCCGGATTATATCCAGAGGTTACACGATACCGTTCTTGCACCCCCCCCAAGCCTAAACATCTCCCCGATGTTCCACCCCATCAAAGGGAGTCCGCAACTTTAGAAATTTCGCAGTTGCTAATAAAAAGAGCCATCCAGCCCGTCCCCCCAGATCAGTCCGGATCGGGTTATTACTCCAGGTTCTTTTTGGTGCCAAAGAAAACGGGGGACCTCAGACCCATTCTAGACCTTTCGTCCCTGAACCTGTTCATACCCAAGGAAAAGTTCCGGATGGTCACCCTCCAATCTATTCTCCCCCTTCTGCAGGAGAACGACTGGATGTGCTCGTTGGATCTCAAGGACGCGTACTACCATATACTAATGGACAGACGGTCCAGGAGATTCCTCCACTTCCGGCTAGGAGCCAGTCATTATCAGTTCAGGGTTCTTCCATTTGGCCTAACCTCAGTCCCCAGAGTGTTTACCAAAGTCATGGCAGTGGTAGCAGCTCACCTGAGACTCCAGGGCATTCAGGTGTTCCCTTACCTGGACGATTGGCTCCTCACCGCCCCCAACAAGCATCTTCTGGTTACAGCGAGAGACTATGCCCTATCTCTGTTTGCTCAATTGGGCATCTCAGTCAATTTAAAGAAGTCCTGCCTGTGCCCAACTCAAGCCCTAGATTTCTTAGGGGCCAGGTTGGATACTCGAATCTCCAGAGTGGTTCTCACACCGACCAGAATAAACAGTTTGTACCACCAAGTCTTGGATATTCTTCAGAGCCCAAACCCCCCAGCAGAATTAGTCCTGAGGGCGTTAGGATCTATGTCGGCGGCGATAGGCCTTTCTCTCCATGCCCGTCTACGGATGCGTGTATTACAGTGGACTCTCCAAGTCCAATGGTCTCTGTTGACCCATCCTTTGGACATGCCGATTCCCCTGAGCAGGGCATGCAGGGACTCCCTACTTTGGTGGCTGACAGAACAACTCAAGGAAGGGAGACCCTTTGTGATTCCCCCAGTCGAAGCCACGTTGACCACGGATGCTTCCTGCCTCGGGTGGGGCGGGCATTATGCAGGCAAGTCAGTCCAAGGAACGTGGACTCCTCTAGAGACTGCATTGCATATCAATGTCCTAGAGATGAGGGCAGTGCTATTGGCGTTGCAAGCTCTCCATCACCTTCTACCTCTGGGGACTATTGCAATCCAGACGGACAACATGTCCGTGGTCTGGTACATAAAGAAACAGTGAGGGACCAGGTCTTACCCCCTGTGTCGAGAAGCCATGAGAGTGTGGGAATGGGCTATTTCCACCAACCGCTTTCTGATAGCAACGCACATTCCGGGATGGACCAACATATTAGCAGACAGCCTAAGTCGGGTTTTTCTCAGCCCTTACGAGTGGTCTCTGAATCCCTCTGTCGCGAAACAGATATTCCACAAATGGGGTCAACCTCGCTGCGACCTTTTTGCCTCTCCCCTAAACTCAAAATGCAGCGAGTACTTCGCGATAGTTCCCCAAAGGGAATCTCCCAGGACGCTTGGTTCATGCTTGGCCCGGTCTTCTTTATGCATATCCTCCTCTTCCTCTGATGATGAAATTCATCCAGAAAGCCTGTCGGTTGGGGAGCAGAGTGATTCTCATTGCCCCATTCTGGCCTCGACAAGTCTGGTTCCCCTTTCTGCAGTATCACAGTGTGGCTCCCCCATGGATCCTGGATCCCAGGCCAGACCTAATCTCGCATCCGACGAGATGCCACACTCCAAACCTGGTCAGTCTCCGGCTCACAGCCTGGCTGATCCAGTTCCGTTAATGGCAAGGACTCCCGGTATCTCTTCCCCTGTTAAGGCTATTCTGGTGGCAGCTCATAAGCCATCAACCAGAAAACTCTACAGCAGTAAATGGAAACGTTTTTCCATCTGGGCAAAGGGTAAGGAATTAGATCCCTTTACGGTTCCTATTCCAACCATTCTGGACTTTCTATCCCTCCTTTTTCTGCAGGGAGCTAGTGCGTCCACCATTAAAGTTCAACTTGCAGCCATCTCTCATTATCATGTGGGAGATGGCATAAGTTCCTTGGCTTCAGCCAAAATTTGCAAAGCCTTCCTAAAAGGCGTGTTCCTCTTAAAGCCCCCCATTAAACCGGCTATGCCTCCATGGGATCTTACCTTGGTCTTACAAGCGTTAACAAGACCACCTTTCGAACCTGCGGCCTCTGTGCCCTTAAAGTTCTTATCTTGGAAGACAGCCTTCTTGGTAGCGATCACTTCTGCCAAGCGGGTATCAGAGCTACAAGCCTTGTGCATTAAGTATCCATACCTTATTTTTCACAAAGATAGGGTTGCCCTCAGGACTAATCCTTCTTTTCTTCCTAAGGTAACCACAGAATCTAACATTAATCAATCTATTAAGCTCGCTGTTTTCTTTCCTAGCTTCCAAAACAAAGGTGAATACACATTGCACAAATTAGATGTACACAGACAACTGCGTTTTTACTTGCATAGGACTAAAGATTTCCGCAAGTCAGACCAATTGTTTGTTTCTTATGCTAAATCAGCCATGGGCAAACCAATTTCTAAGGTGACAGTAGCAAATTGGATTTCTCAATGTATCAGACAGGCATACATTTCAATTGGGAGACCAGCTCCGGTTGTCATTCAGGCACATTCTACCAGATCAGTGGCTACCTCAACAGCGTTTTGGTCTAGAGTACCAGTTGACGATATTTGCTCAGCAGCTACCTGGTCCTCTTCCATACGTTCATTTTTCATTACAAGCTGGACATGATCTCCAGAAGTAAGGCTTCCTTTGGCTCCGCGGTGCTTCGGAATATCCTTCCGTAGGGACCACCCAGGGCCTTTTGGTAAGCTGGGGACTCTGTCCCACAGGCTGCAGATCAAATGAAGTAACTACTTCAGATATAGAAGTTATGTACTCACCATAACGTTCCATCTGAGTAGATACTTCATTTGTCTGCAACCGACCCCCCCTGCCATCCCCCGAACCTCGGTAAAATATTGTCCTGTGGAGAATTCTCTCCGTCTTTAGCTTATAGGGCAAAATAACCGATCTGAGGTAATGTGGTTGGTAGCATGGGATTATGGGTAGGGGGGAGGAGCTAGGAGCTCGGATCTTGAAGCTTGGAAAGCTGCCGGCTCGGATCCGAGGTCGGATCCGAATCCCACAGGTTGCAGACAAATGAAGTATCTACTCAGATGGAACGTTATGGTGAGTACATAACTTCTATTTTTCCCATCCTATGTGTGTGTTTTCTGATACTATTACAAAACGCTTCTAATCCTAAATCTTTCGGAATGCATGAAAACAGATCTATTACATCTATCGCTACATATAGTCATCTATTTTGTTTAATGTAAGTGGGAAAATTACCTAAAAATTCCCAAGAATCTTTAACCAAATGTGGAATCTGTATATAAATCTGTTTCAACCAAGTATCCACTGCCACCCCTAATGGAAACGTTTTGGAATGACTGCCTGGTACAATGGGTCTAAATGGAGGGTCATTCATATCTTTATGTATTTTGGGAATACCCACTAATGTGGCTAGTACCGGGTACTGTACTTTAAAAAAATCATGCACATCTGAAGTAATCCTACTGTCTGTTCAAAACTCTTCTATATACGAGTCTATACATTGGTAAGCTATATTGATCTCATTTATAGAAACAGTTTCATAGTTACTCGACTGTATTAGTATGTCAAACATTTTGTTGGTATATTCAAGTGTATCACAAATGACCACTCCACCTCCCTTGTCAGGCTTCATTACATGTATATTATTGTCCCCCTTAAGTTTTTTTAGTATTTCTTTCTCTTCTGTTGTGAGATTATGGTGTATTTTTTCTGTACTTATTTTATTTCTAAGTTTATATATTTCTTTAATCACCTGTTTTTCATATATCTCCACATGTGTATGCATTGGTGGTACAAATGTGCCTTTTTTCTTTAACTGGTATGCCTTAGTATCTGTACCGTTCTACATTGTTGGACTTATCCTTAAACATAATTGACAAATTGAGTTTCCTTGTGAAAACTTTACTTCACAAAGATTATCCACTAATCAAAATTGGGGTGTTGGGATTTATTTCATCCCTTTAGACAAAATATCAAAATGTGCCTTATTCAATGTTAAAGTTGAATAGTTGTAAATTTTAAAATTATTGCAACTGTGTACTATCCCATTCACATTAATATTATCAATATTATTACATTCTTCCTTGTTATTATGTTGTACCAATGTTCTGTTTGTTTCTTGTATTTGTCCTTGTATTGTCCACCCTGGTAGTAAGTTGTATTGTGTTTCCAACCCCTCCCCATTTGTCTCTTTGTCTGCTGTTGCTGTTTCCAGCCCTTCTGAAAATTTAATCTATTATTCCTATAATTGTCATGTGTCTCTCTGTAAAATGTATTATTCTCATTATTTCCTTTTGCTTGTTCATACTCCTTTACGTTATAGTAACTTGCATAATCCATTTCTTTCCATATATATGCTTGGATCACTTTTATACTGAGCCATATCTCTATTAATTTACATTTTCTATCATATCCCATCTGTATCTTTTTTCTGATATATGAAACTGCTTAACATATAAATTCTCCCATTATTTAAATAAGTCACTAACAATTTTTTGATTTAGTTCCTCAACTTCTTGCATCAAATGGGAAAGTTTTTCATCATTATGTTTTATTAACAACTTCATATAACTAAATCCAAATTGATTAAATAGTTGATTAAATTAATTTCTGTTGGTCACTGTTAGTTCTAAACCCATCGGTTGTTTAAAAAACCGCAATCCCATAGGTACAATTTCTAGTACTAAACATTTGTGTAAATATGCATTATCCAACTTAATACCATTAATTGCATTCAATTTTTTACCCAACAAATAAATATAATCCCTTAATGTGTAGTTCGTTAATAGTTTTTCATTTGCTTTAACATTTTTTCCTTTTTCGTAGTTCTCAAAGTCACAATTAGTGGACAAAAATGTGAGCAAATGCACATCTTTGTTTCCTTTAGTACTGTTGATCCTATTGTGTAGTTCAGTTGGAACATTAGATGTTACAGTACCTTTTTCTTTGTTAGTGGCTTTACCCCACCACATTGGAATATGTTTTCCCCGGTATAGTTCTTTTAGGTCTTGTACCTATTTGCTGCATCTCTTCTTCATCCTCATAATCATACAGTGAAAAGTCAAATGTGAAGCCTGTAGAATTGAGTTTACTGCTATCCCGTGGCTCATTTGAAATACGCAAATCTGGCATGTCTGTCATAAATCCTTCTAGCTTTATTAATAACTGATCCTTGACCATTCAGTATGTCCATAATTGTCGGTTGGCTGATGTAACCCGCTGTACATCCTTGAGTGGATCTGCAAAGACCGCTGTGACCGCCGGCCGTGCGTTACTCTGCTCCCCCTCTGTGCATTTACCTTTCCCTTGAACACTCTCAGCTGGTAATAAAATTCGATTCGCTGAACAGGCTGATACTCCCACCGTACCTTTACCATCTGCTGAATCAACAGCAGAGGTAAATAATTGTAAAAGTTTGCTCACTTCTCCTCCGAGTGCCATTACTTCTGCCCGTATGCTGTCTAATTCGGCTTTCTCAGAGGGGAACTAACAGGAGAATGCACTCCGATCTCCTCTATGTTACGACCACTGAATGAATATAACGTTAAACACCACAATAACCTCTTGCCTCTCCGTAAATGTAATGTTAATGTCACAGAGGAAACGCTGTGCAAACACCTGTAGATATGTTTTTTTATTTAAAAACGAGCTAAAATTTAATTGAAGTTACACAAAGTTCAAATAGTTAAGCACTTTCACTCACTATATGTGGGCTTCATCAGAACAATGTTACCAGCTGTGACAAACATTTAAATAACTTTTTAGGTGCCAAAAATTCAAAAAATGGTCCGCCCTTAAAGTGATATCGCTAAATGTATGTCTTTGTATATTTATCCTATGTTACACTTTTAAAATTAATTAATACACAATATACTAAAAGTATATATACCTAAAAATGTGTACTAGATTTTTTTTTTTTACTTGCTATTATAGGATTGTAATTTTCTATTTAAATCCTAATATATACGTACGTTCTAAATATATGAAAAAAAATATTTGTTATACAAAAGTATGACAAAATATAAAAAATATATATAAGTATGTATAAAAATTGATTATATAAAAGACAGTTATATACATTAAATAACTGTTGTACAATTCTGTAAACATATCGACAATTCATATGATGAAACCTACTTAATAAAATAACTGTAAATACCATTATTTCTAACAATACAACTTTTCTGACTTATACTGTACTAATGATAGTAACACTGTAAATTCTGCATAAATCTAATACTCCGTCCCTTTACTTCACATTATAATCTTATGGTTAATATTGGTTTAATTGATATATAGTCATTCATACCTGGTGGAGTTGATGCATCTGTATGCAGTTGCCACCATACTTCTCTAAACCCCAAGGTTTCCTTCCTATTACCTCCTTTTGGAATATGTTTTATGTGTTCTAATATGGCAAATCCAAATTTGTGCAATTCTCCATACTTTTCTGCATGTCTGTACAGTGCGTTGTTGCAATCCTTCTTAATACTGTAAAGGTGATCATATATCCGCTTTTTAAAAGGTCTTTCTGTCTTTCCTGTATAGAATCCAGGACATGCATTGCACTTTGCCATATAAATCACATAATTCGTGTTGCAATTACCCTAAATCTTATTTTAGTGTTGTTTATATTGTCTAAGATATTTTCACCTTGTTCCATTATAACAACACTGATTGCAGCTTCCACATCTACTAGTCGATTTGTTGTTACTATTAGTTGTATTCACCTCTTTATTCATCCCTCTTTGTTCCAAAAGTTTCTTAAGATTACATCCCATGTTATACACAAAGTGTGGTTTATTGCCTACTAACTAGCCCCTGGGTTTCATTGCCTCTTGCATTCTACTAATTCCATATGCAAGACTGCATATGAGGAAACTACAATGGTATCTAAAAAGCCTATGGTGTCAACATTCTCAGGACCTGGAATCAATGATTCCTATCATTCCTTGTATAAAGACGGAGTTCCTTTTGTGGGCAGAGGCCTGCTACCACAGCAAGGGGCTCCCTTTCACTCTACCCCCTGCCGCCCAAACCCTACGCATCAAACAATGCATGGGAGGCTCACTTGACAGGGCAGTGCATTCAGGGCAAATGGAACCCGAGACAGATGCACCTGCATATCAACCAAAAAGAAATGTTAGCTGTACAGAATTCCCTGACCACCTTCAAAGACAGCATTCTTCCAGGACTACTATTGGTAAAGACAGACAACACCACAGTTATGTGGTACATAAACAAGCAGGGGGGAACCCACTCGTACCCTCTCTGCAGACTAGCCATGGCTCTGTGGAACACAGCCTTGAGCTACCAAGTGCACCTACAAGCTCAGTTCCTTCCAGGCAAGCTAAAGTCACTGGCAGACGACCTAAGCAGAAATCTCATGGACCCACATGAATGGAAACTGGAACCAAGAATATTCAACCTCTTGAGGAACAAATGGGGGACTCAAGAGGTAGACCTGTTTGCCTCTCCTCAGAACTACCAATTGGACAAATTCTGCACAGGGACTTCCCACAGTCAAGCTTGGAAAGTGGATGCCCTGTCTATTACCTGGGAAGGCCTCTTGGTTTATGCCTTTCCCCCTCTGCCTCTCCTCTCGAAGTTTCTGCAAAAGATCAAACAGGACAAGCCAAGGACAGTACTGATTGCACCAGACTGGCCACGCCAGCACTGGTACCCTCTTTTGCGCAGTATGACATTGTTGGAACCATGGCACCTGCCTCAGACCCCTTCCCTGCTGTCCCAGCAGGTGGGCCAGATTCTGCACACTCAGCTTCAAACCCTGAACCTTGCAGCCTGGCTAATTCTTTGAGCTCTCCAAGAGCATCCCTCAGTATGCAGGTGCTAGATGTCATTCTGGAGGCAAGGAGGCCTAGTACTAGAAACTCCTATGCTGAAAAGTGGAAAAGATACTGTTCCTGGAGCCATACTCGGGGGATGGGCACAACAGTGCCCAGCTTATCTCGTATTCTTTGGTACTTAACAGAAATGCTCCACAAGGGGCCTGTCCTTCTCGTCAATTAAAATTCATGCCTCGGCCATTTCTGCACATTATAATACTGAGCCACCCCTCTTCTCTCACCCCCTGCTCAAGCAATTCCTTAGAGGGGCCAAAAATTTAAGACCACCCCCCCCCCTCCCAGGAGAACCCCTACTCCAGCTTGGAACCTTAACTTTGTATTGGAAAAGCTCACTCTCCCTCCCTTTGAGCCAGATGCAGAGTTGAAATTCCTTTCCTGAAAAACAGCCTTCCTTCTAGCCATCACTTCAGCAGGAAGATTGTTTGAATTACAGGCTCTCATGGCAGTGGAGCCCTTCATTATCTTCCATGCAGACAGGGTTTCCCTCAGGACCAATCCTTCCTTTATGCCCACGGTGTGGCCCTAAATCAGTCCATTCATTTGCCTACTTTTTTCCCTAATCCACAAAACAAAGGAGAATGAATACTGTGCACTCTGGACGTGCACCGACAACTTAGATTTTATTTGGACAGGACTAAGCCTCTCAAAAAATCTGAACAGCTGCTAGTTGGTTTTGCTGCAGGGGCAGAGGGGAAGGCCATTTCAAAGCAAACCATTTCTAAATGGATAGCCCATTGCATTCATTTCTGCTACAAGCACCATGGAAAGCCTACCCCACAGGGGATAAGATCACATTCCACCAGGGCTGCCACTACCTTCGCAGCCTTTCTCAGAGGAGTCCCTACCAGGGACATCCTAGAAGCTGCTACCTGGAGCTCTGTATATACCTTCACCAAACATTACCACATGCCTATTTTTTCTAAATCCAGAGCTGATTTTGCCACTGCAATCTTGCAGGGCTTAATAGCTGGCCCTAATGCTCTCTAACTTCCTCAGCTTTGGGAATCAACCCAAATGTGATGACAAAGAACGTAGTACAGTTGTGTACACTTACCATAAATGTAGATGTTCGAGTGTGTTCGCTGTTGTAGTCCTGGTTACCCTCCCTCCAGCCCCCTGACTTCTCTTGGCTCTACCTTTCCTTCTTTGGGGTATTTAAGTTTTCTGGTGTATTTGCTTTTTGATGGAGGTGTACCATAACATATAATTGCTTCCCATTGTGGGGGCACCTGACATCTGAGCCAAGAAAAACTGATGTAATGGCGTCGGCTGCATGTTTTATACCCCTGACGACCTGACGTCATGGAAGAGACAGCATCTGACGCTGGAATCAAAGACTCTGGTATTCAGGCCTGCTGAGAGCTACCTGCAGGCATATAACCCAAATATGGTGACTGCAACAGTGAATACACACAAACATCTACGTTTATGGTAAGTGTACACAACTGTACTTTTTTGATACACCCCATCAATCATTTTCAGTTAACTGCCTGGATGATAGGGTCTTAATTTCTTTTAGACACCTTTTTTGAAGACATAGCAGGTTCTAATGGAAGCAAGAAATCTGGTTACTGGAAAATCATTTATTACCAAATGAAAAATGTTTTCTAGTTGGTGCTAACAACATAACCAGCATCCACTCAGGGCTAGTTGATGTCCTTCTATTCTAGTGTTGCAGTATTCACTAGTGGGTTTACCTTCTTCCCATCTTCGGCCAGGTTTCCAAAGCTTTTTCAGTCCCTGTTGGTGCGTCGGACGTCTGACGTGTATGCTGGTACGCGGTCCATAAAAGTGACGTCTGCGCGCACCAGTCCTCAGAACTTTTCAGCCGGCAGCCGTACTCCAGGTGTTCCTGCTACTCGTGGACGTCAGATCAGTTTCGCATTAAGATAAGTAAGCTATCGGGGATTTTCTTCAGTCCTTTGTAATTGATGTAGTCCATTAATGTCGGGTAAGAGCAAGTGCAACTGTGGTCGCCAGATTCCCCACAAAGACACCAACAACCAGTGTCTCTCTTTTGGATAGGTACCACGATTATAAAAACTGCGTCATTTGTAAGTTGTTCTTCCCTAAGACCCTTCGTCGCCGACTTCAGGCCCTCGACCTATATCTCAAAAACTAGATCGCTGTTGGAATGGAAGCTGCTACCGACGCACCATCCGAACCACCTAGGAAGAGGGCTAAGCCCACAAGGCCGTCCACGTCCACTGCCGATTCCCAGCCTGTAGCCACCGTTAGCTTGGCAGAGGAATCAGCATCTGCCACACCGGATAAAGCGGGTACCTACTAGGAGGTTGCTAAGTCCAGAGCAGACAACACATCCAGGGAGGATATCCAGGCGCCTGATTCAGATGCCAGGGAGGAACCAGCTTCAGAGATGGATGCATTGGAGCAGACCTCCGCCGATCCTGCTATTTCCTCAAGGCCGACCGACAGGCAGATGCTGGTTAGGCCTGCAAAGATAAAACAAAAGACAAAGCATGTCACTTCAACCCGAGGCCTTGCCAGACAGCCAGGCCTTCAGTCGGTCTTTACAATGCCTTTCTGGCCCTTAGGCCTACGTCTGACCTCCCTCATGCTGCTCCACCTCTTCTGAGTCCCAGGTGTATTCTGCCAGAGACTACCCTTAGCCATCAGAAGAAATGCCTGACTCCTCAAAGGACTCCTTGTCCTATTTTTCACAAATGTCTTCCCCTGTGGGGAATGGATCCCCAGAAGAGGCATCTGCTGAGCCTGACTCCTGTGGAAGACCTTACCTTTGGGGACACGGTTAATCTTATGAGGGAACATTTCAAATGGGACTGCTCAGACATGTCTGAGCAACAGAAAATATTCTACGATTTGATCCAGATGGAATCTCCTAACCCAGCTCCCATTCCTCCTGTCCAGCCTGCCTTCATGGATGCTTTTGCAGCAGCATGTTTAAACCCGGACTCCCAGCCACCTGCCCCAAGAAGGGCAGACCACTTGTAATAGAGTACCTGATGCAGACACATTTCTTTTCAAATGCTCTCCAGCTGACCTAGCAACCATTTCCATTGCCACTGGCAGGGCTACCAAAGTTCTTCCCGCTACCACTGTCCTGCCTACTGATAAAGATAGCAAGGCCATGGAGAGTTCGGGGAAGAAGATATACACTTCAGCTATTCTAGCCTTTAGGGCTACAAATTACCAGTCACACATTGTCCGGTACTCCTTGGCATTACTGGACAAAGCTTCTAAGGATCTTTATGAGATCCCTGAATGCTCTGCAAAGGCATCCCTGGCTTCCTTGCTTGGGCTCCTTTCCCAAGTCAGTAAGCAATTGCCTAAGGTGTGCATATGATGCAGCAAAGGCCTCTGCCAGGTCAGCTGCATCTGCCTCTGTATTGAGGAGATACTCCTAGCTGCTTCACCAGCCTTTACCAGATGACTTTAAGGCCAAACTCTTGGATGCTTCTTTGGATCACACTGCCCTTTTTGGCTCCAAGGTTGCTGATCTCTCTAAGTCACTTCAGCAAAAAGGGAAAGAGCAACAGGATCTAAAGCATCTCTTGGTCTCTCCAGTCCCAAAATTTCAAACTACCCAGCCAAGACGCAGTTTATCAGGGAGACGTCTAGGCATGCTGTGCCCCTTCCAGATTCAAAAGACCGCACAGGAGGCATATTACTCAGCCTAGGACACCTCAAGCTTCCTCCCAGAGACCTCCCTTTCCAGAAAGGACAGGCAGCATTTGACTGCCTGTCTCCTTTTCTACCCCCTCCTCCTCTCACCATACCTTTATCCTCCCCACCTCTTTCACTGCCTACCTGCATGGGCCCTAGTGACATCTGACAAATGGGTTTTGTCTATCCTGAAGGAGGGTTACTTCATGACCTGGATGTCCCCCCCCCCCCAAAAAAAAAAAACTTCCCATCACACTACCTCCACCCTCTCAATGGTCCCTCCTTCCCTAGGTCCTAAACAACCTGCTGCTCCAAAGCATCACAGAACTCATCCTCCCCTCTGCTCGAGGTAGAGGCTTCTACTCCAGAATCTTTCTGGTGCCCAGAAAGGAGGGACCATGGAGACCCATCCTAGACCTTTCCTGCCTCAACCCACTCCTGAAGGTCCTTCCTTCAGAATGATAACACTACCCATTCTTTTTCCCCTCATCCTTCCACAGGCCTTCATGGTGACCCTGGACATCAAAGATGCCTACCTACATATTCCAATAAAACCATCCTCCAAAAAAAGATTTAAAGCAGTTTCCTTGCATTTTCAGTTTTGTACCTTACCCTTCGGACTCCCCACAGCTCCAAGGGTATTTACAGAATGCCTAGCCCCAGTCATTGCTTATTGCAGAACAAGAGGTATGCAAATGTTCCCATACCTAAACGATCTGCTAATCCAAGCAGCGGACAGCCACCCCCCTCCTAGCCGACACAAAGGACCTTCTGCTCCTGCTGCAGTCCTTAAGATTCCTCATAAAATTTCCCAAATCCAATCCAACTCCTACACAAGACGTTGTCTTCCTAGGATACAGAATTAGAAGAGACCTCAGGATGGCCTTCTCACCTCAGGAAAAAGTGATTTACCTGACCCAGCTCCTTCAATCTGCTGTCCTTACACCCACCCTGATGGCGAGGGAATTTCCCAAACTTCTCGGCCACATGGCTGCCACAATTCCCATATTGCTACTGGCAAAATTAGACATGAGAAAAATACAGTGGTATCTTCGCTCAGTATGGACCCAGCATTGTCACCCCCTAGAGTTCAGAATCCCATTTCTACCCTGCCTCCAGCAAGAGCTAAAGTGGTGGAGGGCCCAGGTCACCCTCTACAATAACCCCCCCCCCTTCTCAGATCATGCTCACATGCCTCAGATCTGGGCTGCGGAGCAACATTAGGCACAAGGAAAATACAAGGTTTGTGGAAAAACAGTGGCATATCAACATCAAAGAAATGTCAGCCATACTTTTAGCCCTGCAGACCTTTCTACCTTTCCTCAGACAGGGCATCCTGAAGATCTTCACAGGCAACACCACAGTGATGTGGTACTTGAACAAGCAAGGAGGGACCAAGTCCTACCTCCTCTGCAGACTGGCCCTTCAGGTATGGGATCTAGCTGTCTCTCATGGGATCACCCTACAGGCAGCCTACACCCCCTCCCAACAAAATTGCCAGGCAGATTCCTTAAGTAGAACCTCCTCAGATAGCCACAAATGGATGCTGTCAAGGGAGGTATTCCTACAGCTGATTCACAGTTGGGGTATTCCACAGATAGACCTGTTTGTCTCCTCCACAAACAGGCAACTACAGATCTACTGCTCCAGAACTTACGACCCAAAGGATCTTCAAACAGATGCCTTAATATCCTGGAAGGGGAAATACCTGTATGCCTCCCCCCCCTTCCCTCTATTGCAGAGAGTCCTACTGAAAATTCAGCAGGACTCACCAAAAATCTTGGTGACACCCTTTTGGCCAAGGCAACACTGATTCCCCCTACTTCATCTGTCCAAGGGCAATCACTACTGGTTCCCTCTACTTCATCTATTCAAGAGCAGTCACCACAAGTTACCCCCCCCCCTCAGTGCATCTAGTCACACAGCACCAGGGAAAGAACACAGATTCACCCACATTGGAGATCCCTACACCTCTCCCTGTGGCTGATAGGATTCTGATTCCCTTTTGGCACCTATATAACTAGGATGTGCTCTCTGTCCTGCAGCAGGCCATGAAACCTATCATGGGGAAATCCTCTCTCTCTAAATGGAGAAGGTTTTCTATCTGCTGTCAGAAAAGACAGAGCCGCTGGACAGCGACCTTCTTCTTATTCTCTCTTACCTGTGTGAACTGCCAAAGACAGGATTGTCTTACTCCTCTTTAAAGGCACATCTGTCAGCCATTTCTGCCTGCCTGCCTATGGAGCCCCCACTTACCTTCAGGCTGCCAGCCAAACTATTCTTAAAAGGTGTTCAACACCTAAGACCCCCTAGGAAACCAACTCCTCCTCCCTGGGATCTTAATTATGTGCTGGAAAAACTCAGTCTGTCACCCTTTGAACCAGCTGGTAAGGCAAATTTGAAAGTTTGCACGTGGAAAACAGTACTGTTAGTAGCTTTAACATCAGACATGAGGGTCTCGGAGCTACAAGCCCTCATGTCTACCCCCACCCTTCCTAGTTTTCCATATGGACAGGGTCACCCTCAGGATTAATCCTTCCTTCACCCCAAAGGTGGTTAATGACCTCTCCCTTAGGCTATTCACCTGCCCACCTTCTTTCCTAACCCTCAGGGAGACCGTGAGCGTGTCCTTCACTCCCTGGATGTACGCAGGCAACTCAGCTTCTACTAGCATAAGACCAAATCAGACCAGCTGATGTTCTTTGTGTTTCACTGTTGCAGTTATCACATTTGGGTTATCCCTGCTAGGGTAGGCCTCGGCCGGCCTAGATACCAGAGACTTGGTATTTCTGCAGTTGCTGTCACTTGAGGACTGACGTCGTCGGTTGCTGTCACTTGAGGACTGACGTCAGGTCGTCAGTGGTATAAATTAAGGCAGCCGACACCATTACATCAGTCTTTCTTGCCATGGAGCCCGGAGCAGAAGCAGTTTGCACGAGTGCTGGTCGGCCGCTACCTGAGTTTTCGTTTCTGAAGTGAAGTTCAAGTCTTCTAAAGCTAAGTACCCCGTTGGGGATCCTTTTTTCTTGCGCTAACCGATGTCAGAAAAAAGTTAATTGTCTCGCCTGTGGAAAGCAAATGCCACACCGACACTTCCACTCTTACTGCGTCACTTTTCTAGGCCCAGACCACGACGTCCCCCGTTGTCACGTCTGTGCTTTGCTTAACTCCAGAACTATCTGTCATCGGGCTCTTATTGTAGCCAAATATTTTTGTTTACAGTCCTTTAATTCCGATATGGCTTCGGTAAACCACACCACAGCAGATCTTCTGAAAAAATGTAAAGATAAAGACCGAGACAGACCGCACAGGTCCAAACCTACTAATGACGCTTCTGTTAAGCTAGTCGTCAGTCCTCCGGTACCTAGGTGCTTTCGCAGCCCCTGATGCCTGCTAAAGTTGACTCGAAGACCACTACCGAGACCCTTTTGTAGTCCGGTATGCCACAAAACTCTTCTTCGTGTAAGTATCCTGCGGTCGTGTAAGTATCCTGCGGTCGTCTCTACCTTGGATGGATCCAGAGCCACAGAGCAGGCAACGGCTTTGAGGAAGTCCTTTGCACCACCGAATCTCGACACAAGCAGATGTCTTTTTTCGCAACTACTGTTCTTTTGAAAATTACTGAGTTCTTAGGCCCAGGGTTCGAACCACACCCAAGAAACCGACTACCTACTAACAGGCGCGTGCTACCTTGCCTCAGTCTGAAATACTTAAAATGGCAGAAGACCTTATCATGCTGATCAGGGGAAGTCCAGCTCCCCCTTCAAAAAGGAAAAGAGATCTGTCCCCAATAGTTTTGTCTGAACAAGAGTCAAATGAATCTGATGATGAAGACATGCAACCCCTGTCCACTTATGAGGATTCTGGTGCAGAGGAATCTATTCCTTTAGCCTCTCCCCCAGAGGATTTTTCCTGTGGGGAAACCCTGCATACCTTAAAGGAGCATTTCCAATGGGAGAGTCAGGATTACCCTCAGTCTAAAAACAGACTCAGGGAATTCCTAGATCTTCTGCAACACAGACCTTGGCCATCCCCCCCCCAGTCCTGAATGTGGTGGATGATGTTTTCCTTGAATCCAGCTTGACTCCTGATGCCCTACCTCCTGCTCCCAGGAAACCAGACAGGTACTACAGAGTCTCTGACTCTCACAAATATCTTTTTAAAAATCCAACAGCTGACCCTGAGGTAATTTCTCAAGGGCCAAAAGGGATTAAAGCAACCTCTAAGAATCCCACCCTCTCAGACAGGGATTCCTGAGCATTGGATAGATGGGGTAAAAAAAGTATACACCTCAGCAACTCTTGCTATCAGGGGACTAAATTGTCAGTTCCATATGCTTAAATATCAGCAACATACCGTGGAACTCCTTAAACAAAAAATGTCTTCCTTTCTGGTTGGGCAGAATCTAAAGATTTACAAGACTTGATGCATTCTGCAAGTCAAGTAACTAAACACACTTTGCACTGTGGTTTTGGCGCCCTAGAAGTTGCTTGCAGGGCAGCAGTCACTGGAACTGTCATTAGAAGACATGCATGGCTTAAGGAACAACCCCTGCCAGACTGTGTCCAATCTAAATTGTTGGATGCCCCCTTGCACAAAGATAACTTATTTGGCACTAAGGCAAAAAAGGTGTTAAAGATGGAAGAAAAAGCAAAATCTATGCAAATAGCTGATTTCTTATAAGTCCAGCCCCTAGGTTCAGCAGCATTGTCCCTCCAAGCACTGGTCCTTTCTTGCTCCGAGTAAACAGGCCCAGCCTAGGCCCCGTGGAAACAGACACCCCCCCCCCCCCCCCAGACAGCAGCCCCTGGGAATGCAGAGATCTAAGCAGTGGACTGCCTCCACTTCAAAACCAGGTAGTTCTAAGCCCCACCCCCTTATGGTAAGAAGTCACAATGACTCACCTCTTCCAGACCTCCCATCTGCCCACCTTCTTTTACTCCTAGAAGGAAAACACTCCTTTCACTCAAGCACCTGGGCCACTATTACCAAGGACCAATGCGTTCTGAACATTGTGTCTTAGGGATACAAATTCTCCTTCCACACCCTTCCAACCCCAAACAGGTTCCCAGATCTACCACCAAATCAGTGGTCAGAGGCTCAAAAGCAAATCCATTCCCCCCACTCTTTGAGGGCAGCAGAGCACGTTCCTGCAAACCAGATAGGCCAAGGCTTCTACTCCAGATTTTTTCTGGTGCCCAGAAAAGAGGGCACCTGGCACCAATCCTCGATCTATTCATTCTAAACACCTTCAAATTCAAAATGCTCACCCTCCAGCAGCTGCTACCCATGCTCTCCAAGGACACTTGGCTAGCCACCCTGGATCTAAAAGAGGAATGTGGAGGTAGGCCTGTCAAGGAATCATGCAGAAAATATCTCCACTTCAGGGCAGGATCTCAACACTTTCAGTTTTCTGCGCTTCCCTTTGGCTTATCTACTGCTTCCAGAGTTTTTACAAAATATTTGTCTCCAGCCATTGCCTTTTGCAGACAAAGCAATATTCAAATTTATCCCTACTTAGAGTGCCTTATTCAGGCTAACAGCCAGGAAAATCTGCTCAAGCACCTGGCCTTTGTAAAGAGCCTACTAACCTCCCTAGGGTACACAATCCACGAAAAGAAATCTGAGGTGCCCACCCAAAGGTTAATCTTCCTGGGAGCAAGTCTTGACACAACATCCAAGATGGGGTCTTTCTTGCCGAGGAGCCTGAAGCAGAAGCAGTTTGCACGAGTGCCGATCGACCACTACCTGAGTTTTCGTTTCCAAAATTGAAGTTAAAGTCTTCTAAAGCTAAGTACCCTGTTGGGGATCCTTTTTTCTTGCTCTAACGGATGTCAGAAAGTTAACAATGGTCTCACCTGTGGAAAGCAAATACCACACCGAGATTTCCATTCTTACTGCATCACCTGTTTAGGCGCAGTCCACGACGTCCCTCACTGTTGGTTTTGTGCTTTGTTCAACGCCAGAACTATACGTCGTCGGGCCCTCGATCTCCATGTTCCAAAATGGCTTTGGTAAGCCATCTGACTACCGATGATCTGAAAAAATGTAAGGATAGACAGAGACCACATAGGTCCAAAACTGCCAACGACGCTTCCATTAAGCTAGTTGCCAGTTCGTGGGTACTCAGTGAGGTGCTTTCGCAGCCCCTGATGCCTGCTTCTGTGGATTTGCAGGGCGCTACAGAGATCCGTTTGGAGTCCAGTATGCCGCGAGACTCTTCTTTGACTACAGAACCTGTGGATGTCTCTACCTTGCATAGGTCTGGAGCTACTGTGCAGGCACCGGCTTCTGAGGAAGTTCTTTGCACTACCGATATTCGGCACAAACCGACGACTTCTTTCGCATCTTCAGTTCTTTCTAAAACTACTGAGTTTCTAAGGCCCAGAGTATGAACTACGCCTAAAAGACAGATTACCCAAGCTCCTGCTTCCATGCCTCAATCTCAGATGCTTAAAATGGTGGAAGACCTTATCATGCTGATTAGGTGAAGCTAGCTCTCACAAATTTCTTTTCAAAAGTCCTACTGCTGACCCAGAGGTCATCTCCCAAGGACCTAAAGGAATAAAAGCAACCACAGCTAAGAATCCCACCCCTTTGGACAGGGATTCCCGAGCTTTAGACAGATGGGGTAAAAAAGTATACACCTCTGCAACTCTTGCCATTAGAGCATTAAATTGTCATTTCCACATGCTGAAATACCAGCAACATACTATGGAACTTATTAAACAAAAATTATTTACCTTCCCTGACTGTGCAAAAAAATAACGAATTACAGGAGCTTATTCATTCTGCAAGCCAAGTTAGTAAGCATACCCTGCAATGTGGGTTTGATGCCCTAGAAGCATCCTGCAGGGCAGCAGTCACAGGTTCTGTACTTAGAAGCCATGCTTGGCTTAAGGAACATAACTTGTCAGACCATGTCAAATCAAAATTATTGGATGCACCACTGAACAAAGACAGTCTGTTTGGCACTAAAGCAGAAGAGGTTTTAAAAAAGTTGGAAGAAAAAGCTAAGTCTGCAGACAGTTAAAGACTTTTTGCAAGTTCAGCCTCCAAGATTCAGTAGGCATTGCCCTTCAAAACATTGATCCTTTCCAGCCCCCTCAAGGCCACCTCAGACTAGACCTAGGGGAAGCAGACCCTTCCCAGACAGCAGTCTCAGGGTATGCAGAGATCTAAGCAATGGAGTACCTCCACTTCTAAAACAGTGAGTGCTAAGCCACCCCCTTATGGAAAGAATTCACAATGACTTCTCAACTCCACCTCTCATCTCTGCCCATATGCTTGTGCCCCTAGGAGGAAAACTTGTCTCCCATGCAAAAAAAACTGGGACTCCATCACCAACGATCAATGGGTCCTCAACAGTGTCCCAGGGGTACAAATTTTATTTCCACATGCTGCCAACCCCAAAAGGGTTCCCAGATCCTCCTCCACACCAGCAGGCAGAGGCACAACACCAAGTTCATTCCCTGCTCTCCATGAGGGCAATTCAGCCTGTTTCTGCAGAACAGATAGCCCAAGGTTTCTATTCCAGACATTTTCTGGTACCCAGAAAAGAGGGCACCTGGCGCCCAATCTTAGATCTATCCATTCTAAACACCTTCCTGGTGGTACCAAAATTCAAAATGCTCACCCTACAGCAGCTTCTCCCTATGCTGTCCAAAGATGCCTGGTTAGCCACCCTAGACCTAAAAGAGGCCTATCTGCACATTCCAATCAGAGACTCTTGCAGGAAATGTCTACATTTCAGGACAGGATCTATGCATTATCAGTTCTCTGCACTTCCCTTTGGCTTATCCACTGCTCCCAGAGTTTTCAAAAAATACCTGGCTCCAGCCATTGCTTTTTGCAGACAAAGAAATATTCAACATTTACTCTTATTTGGACGACTGCCTGATTCAGACAGACAGAAAAAGCTGTTGCAGCACCTGACATTTGTAATGGACCTACTAATCTCATTGGGGTACACTATAAACGAAAAGAAGCAAGCTTGGACACAGCATCCCAGATGGCATTCCTTATTCCAGAAAAACAAGCCTATCTAACAGGCTACTTCTCTTACCTGGCCACCAAAACCCAGTTATCCGCAAGGAAAATCCTTAAAGCTCTAGGGATCATGGCCTCCTGCATTCTACTAATTCCATATGCCAGACTGCATTTGAGGAAACTTCAGTGGCACTTAGAGCCTTTGTCAACATTCTCAGGACCCTGGAAACTATTATACCTATGATACCTTGTCTAAGGAAAGTTTTTCTTTGGTGAGCAGCAGCATGCAACCACAACAAGGGACTTCCCTTTTCACAACCCCACGCCACCCAGACCCTAAGCACAGATGCATCAGACTGTGCCTGGGGTGCACATCTGGACGGCAGGTGTATTCAGGGCCCCTGGAGCCCAAATCAAATTCATCTGCACATCAACCAAAAAGAGATGCTAGCAGTTGAGCACGCTCTGACCGCTTTCAGATCCCTACTCTCTCTGGGGCTTCTACTAATCAAAACTGACAACACCACAGTAATGTGATACATCAATAAGCAGGGAGAAACCCACTTTGCAGGCTAGCCATGACCCTTTGGAACACTGCCTCAGCCATGCATATTCACCTGCTGGCACAATTTCTGCCAGGCAACCAAAACTCTCTGGCAGTCAACTTGAGCAGAAATCTCCTAGACCCACACGAGTGGCAATTAAACCACAACACCTTCAGCCTTGTGACCCAGAAATATGGGGTACCCTGAAGGTGGACCTATTTGCCTCCCACAACAAGCACGAGCTCAGCAAATTCTGCACCAGTGAGCCTCACAGCAAGGCCTGGAAAGTGGATGCCCTGTCCTTCCAATGGGTAAACCTCTCAATCTATGCATTTCCCCCTCTACCTCTTCTTGCAAGAGTATTACTCAAAATAAGGGAGGAAAACCCAAGGGCAATCTTGATTGCCCCATACTGGCCACGCCAACACTGGTACCCACTACTATGCAGTCTGTCACGGTTGCCTCCATGGCACCTCCCTCAGATTCCAACTCTCCTGACTCAGCAGGAGGGAGAGTTCTTGCATCTACAATTGCAGACCCTGAACCTGGTAGCCTGGCTTATTCCTTGACTTCTTCTCTAGTGGCCAGCCTAAGCAAGCAGGTCCTGGACATTATACATGAAGCCAGACGACCCAGCACTAGAAAATCCTATGCTGACAAGTGGAAAAGGTATTGTTCCTGGATCCAGACTAAAGGAGCTGACCCAGCACAGCTCTCCTTACCTGTCATCCTGGATTACCTAGCAGACCTACTCCACAGGGGCCTATCCTTCTCTTCCATTAAAATCCATGTCTCTGCCATCTCTGCACATTACAGCACTAAGCCACCTCTCTTTTCACACCCTCTCATCACCCAGTTCCTTAGAGGGTCTAACAATTTAAGGCCACCAAGAAGAGCCCCTGCCCCTGCTTGGGACCTTCATTTTGTGTTGGAAAAGCTCACGCTTACCCCCTTTTGAGCATGCAGCTTCAGCAGAGCTAAAATTCCTCTCTTGGAAAACAGCTTTGCTTCTGGCCATCACTTCAGCTAGAAGAGTTGTCTGAGCTACAAGCACTTATGGCTGTGGAACCCTTCATCATTTTTCATGCTGACAAGGTCTCCCTCAGGGCTAACCCAATTTTCATGCCTAAAGTGGTGTCCAGTGTGGCTCTCAACCAATCTGTTCATTTGCCCACTTTTTTCCCTAAACCTCAAAATAAAGGGGGATAGGATCTTGCATTCTTTATATGTGCACAGACAGCTCAGATTCTACATGGATAGGACTAAGCCCTTTAGGAAATCTGACCAGTTACTAGTCAGCTTGCTACTAGTCAGCTTTGCACCAGCGGCAGAAGGCAAGGCCGTATCAAAACAAACCATTTCCAAATATGTAGCGCACTGTATCCATTTCTGTTGCAAACACCACGGGAAACCACTCCCATGGGGGGGGGGGGGGTCAGAACACATTCCACTAGCACGACTTCAGCCTCTGCAGCCTTTCTCAGAGGGGTCCCTACCAGGGACATCCTGTAAGCTGCAACATGGAGTTCTGTTCATACCTTCACCAACCATTACCACCTTGCCTATCTTTTCCAAATCCAGGGCAGGCTTTGCAACCGCAGTCCTGCAGGGCATACTAGCCAGCCCAAACTCTTCTTGACTGCCTCCACTCGTTCTTCAGCTTTGGGAATCACCCCAAGTGTGATGACTGCAACAGTGAAACATGAAGAACACAGTACAGTTGTGTACACTTACCATAAATGTAGATGTTCAAGTATATTCACTGTTGCAGTCCTGGTTTCCCACCCTCCAGCCCCCTTGTCTCTCTCTCTCTCTGTCTTTCTCTTCCTCACTCTTTACAGGGCTGTTGGTATTTACTTTCTACTGATGGTGGTATTCCACCATAACCTAGCTCCCTATTTGGGGGCTCCTGACATTTGGGGCAAGAAAAACTGATGTAATGGCGTCGGTTGCCTGTTTTTATACCACTGACGACCTGACATCAGTCCTGGGGAGACCGCAACCGACGCAGAAATACTAAGTCTCTGGTATTCGTGCCGACTGAGGGCTACCCCTGGCAGGATAACCCAAGTGTGACGACTGCAACAGTGAATACACTTGAACATCTACATTTATGGTTGTGTACACAACTATACTTTTCCCTCCCTCCATCCCCCTTTTTTTCTTTTTCTCCTTTTGTTACCATTCTACGTTGTTGTTCTCTTTTCCTTACAAGAGACGTATTGGTATTTATTTTCCAGTGGTGGGGTTCTTCCACCAGAACCTGGCATCCTACTTTGGGAGCTCCTGACAGGTTAGGGCAAGAAAGCTGATGTAATGGCATCAGCTGCCTTACTTTATACCACTGCCGACCTGACATCAGTCCTCAAGCGCCAGCAACTGACGCAGAAATACTAAGTCTCTGGTATTCGGGCCAGCTGAGGGCTACCCTGGTAGGAATCACCCAAATGCGATGACTGCAACAGTGAATACACTCAAACATCTCCATTTATGGTAAGTGTACACAACTGTACTTTTGTTTCCTTCCACCTTAGGACTCTGGGTAAAGCTGTAGGGAAGCAAACCATTTCTTCTTGGATTGCTGCAGCAATCTTATTTTGTTACTCTCACCATGGAAAGACACTAATGGGCAACGTCAGAGCCCATTCCACAAGGGCCATGGCTTCCTCTGGAGCCTTCCTTAAAGGACTAGATATTAACTCTGTTCTGGAAGCAGCTACTTGGTCATCTGTGCACACCTTCACTAGTCACTACAAACTGGACCACATCTCCAGGACAAGAGCAGGATTTGCCAGGGCTATCCTGCATGGGTTTCTGGAATCCTCATCCAGACCACCACCCAGCCAGCACTTAGCTTTTGTACTTGCCCACTAGTGAATACTGCAGCATTGGAATAGAAGGACATAGAAAAGTTGTGTAAAATCTTACCATAACCATAGATGTCCTTCTCTTCCATGTTGCAGTTTTCCTTTCTTCCCCTGTTCTCCTTGCACTTGCTCTCCTAAGCTCCTACTCAGGCTATGCTATCAGGACTGGCTCCATTTGGGGCTTTTTGGGTCTGAGGACTGGTGCGCGCAGTGGTCACTTTTATAGACCACATACCAGCCTACACGTCCGACGTCCGCACTAACCGGGACTGAAAAAGATTTGGAAACCTGTCCGAACCAGCTGATGGGAAAGAAGGGTAAACCCGCTAGTGAATACTGCAACATAGAAGAGTAGGACATCTATGGTTATGGTAAGATTTTACACAACTTTCCTTTCTCGGATTTTATAATGTTTGTGTGAGTTACTATCCTATGGCCTTTCGTCTTCCCCAGTCAAGTTACTATCCTATGGCCTTCTTCCTCGGTCAAGGTTCCTTTGTCAGCCATTTCAACATTTCTGCCCATGGATCCTCTTCTTTTAGTCTCATGTCAGAATGTTCTTGAAAGGGGTTTGCATGAGAGGCCTCCTGAGACACTGGTGCACTGTCCTTTGGGGTCTTAATTTTCTGATAGAGAAGCTAACACTTGCACCTTTTGAACCAGCTAATTTGTCTGACTTGAGGTTCTTAATATGGTAGACAGTTTTACTAATTGTTCTGACTTCTGCAAAAAGGGCATCTTGATTTGCAACCTGTTATGGTGAGGTAACCCCATCTCATTTTCCACAGGGGCAGGGTTTCTTTAAAACTATTCCTTTATGCCTAAAGTGGTATCCACCTTTAGTTTTAAGCCAGACTATCCATTCTCCCCGTTTTCTTTCCTGAACCTC
Source organism: Protopterus annectens (assembly GCF_019279795.1). Classification (NCBI taxonomy): domain Eukaryota; kingdom Metazoa; phylum Chordata; order Ceratodontiformes; family Protopteridae; genus Protopterus; species Protopterus annectens. The sequence continues at coordinate 1,015,579,165 of NC_056743.1, forward strand.
AAAATGAGGGAGAAAGGATACTGCATACCTTGGCTGTCCAGAGGCAACTCTGATACTGTCTTGACAGAACCAAATCTTTCAGGTGATCTGATCAGTTATTCATTTCTTGTGAAGGTAAGATGATGGGACAACCTCTGTCAAACCAGATTTCCAAATGGTTGTCTAGTCTGTTCCCTTTTTTGATATGCTAACTATAATAAATCTATTCCAGGCAGGGTCAAAGACAACTCTGCCTGGGCTTTGGCTTTAACTATGGCTTTCAGGAAAGGGTTGGAATTTAGAAATATTCTAGAAACCGCTCTTTGTCCTCTTTGCATACTTTTAGAAAGCACTATAAGCTTAACTCCTTCTCCAGGTCCAGATCAAGCTTGCTAGGTCCATTCTCCAGGTGTCCCTGGGCCCTTCTCTTCCACCTCCTAAATATAGTTAGTTGTGGTAATCTGCCCATATAGCTAAGGGAACTGTAGCAGTGATCATTGTGAACGTAGTACAGTTTTGTAAGTTGAACTTACCATAACAGTAGATGTTTTATCACTGCTCTTGATGTTCGTGTTTCACTGTTGCAGTCATTGCACTTGGGTTATCCCGCCGTCAGGTGTCCCGTAGTCGTCCAAAGTTCCATCCGGCGTCGGTTGCTGTCGCCTCTTCCCTGACGTCAGTGCGCCAGGGGTATATAAGATGCAGCCGACGACATTTTCTTCAGTCTTTTCTTGCCGCACGGTGCCCGAAGCAAAAGCAGTTTGCAAGTGCCGGTCGGCCGACTCCTGAGATTTTCGAATCCGAATTTCAGAACTGAAGTCTTCAATAAAGCTAAGTACCCCGTTGGGGAAACTTTTTCTTTCCTCAGACTGATGTCAGTAAAAGTTAATAATTGTATTTCTTGTGGAAAGCAAATACCTCATAAGGATTTTCATTCTTACTGCATTCCATGCCTAGGCCCAGACCATGACGTCACTAGCTGTCGATTTTGTGCTAGATTTAACAAATGCACTATTAAACATCGGTTTGATTTTACTCAACATTATTTTGGCCGCAGGTTCAATTACACCATGCCGTCGGAACACTCGACGACCGGAATTCACAAAAAACGCAAAGACAAAGATAAGGACAGGCATCCGAGGCCCAAAACCGACGACGAAGCCTCTTCCAGGCCAGTTGCAGTTTACCGGTTCTCAGGCGCTTTTGCAGCCCCTGCCACCCGCTACCTCAGAGCCACAGGCTGCCTCCGACTCCCATGTGGAGACAACTAGGCCTCTGGAAACTCAAAATATTGGGCCTACAGAAACAAATCCCTCAGGTGGTCCGGAGCCGCTGAGCAGGCATCGGCTTCTGAGGGTGTTTTCAGACCTTCACAGCTTACCATCAAAACAACAACCAAGTCCAAAACTCCATTAAAGACAAAGAAACAAGTACAGCATTCTCCTGGACAGTCCTCCATGCCTAAGAAACAGATGCTCAAAATGGCCGAAGACCTAATTACTCTGATCAGGGGTTCCCATCCCCCTCCTGATAAAAGGCCTAGGCAGGATACAGACTATGATTCCTCTGATCAGGTTTCCATTTCCTCTGACTCCTCTTCAGACCAGGGATACTCTCAACCCCCCTATGAGGACTCTGATGCTGAAGAATCTATCCCTTCAGCCTTTCTTCCTGAGGATTATTCTTTTGGGGAAACTTTACATACCATGAGGGAGCATTTCCACTGAGAGCGCCAGGATTATTCTGAATCCAAGAAAAGCCTCAGAGATTTTCTTTTATTGTCTCAGCACAGGCCCCTCGCTATTCCTCCTGTGTTAGACAGTGTGGATGATGTATTCTCTGAATCTAGTTTAACCCCTGATTCTTTGCCCCCAGCACCAGTCAAGTCAGATAGGTACTACAGAGTCCCCGACTCTCACAAATTCCTTTATAAAAACACTGCTGCTGACCCAGAAACTATTTCCCAGGGTCCCAAAGGGGTCAAGGCTTCCACTGCTAAAAATCCAGTTCCCTCTGACAGGGATTCTAGAGCACTGGATAGATGGGGGAAGAAAGTTTACACTTCTGCAACTTTAGCAGTAAGGGCCTTAAATTGCCAGTTCCACATGCTTAAATACCAGCAATATTTAATGACCTTGTTAAAACAGAAAATGCTTACTAGTTCAGAAGGCCCTGACTATAGGGAAATGCAGGATTTATTGCATGCAGCTGAGCAAGTGGGAAAACATGCTCTGCAATGTGGTTTTGATTCATTAGAGGCTTCTTGTAGAGCCGCAGTTACAGGATCTGTGATTCGAAGGCATGCTTGGTTAAAAGAACAAAGTTTACCTGATCATGTTAAGGCAAAATTACTGGATGCTCCTTTACAGCATGATATTTTGTTTGGAGTTACGGCCGAAGAGGTATTAAAGAAATTGGAGGATAAAGCAAAATCTATGCAGACAGTGAAGGGTTTCTTACAGGTGCAGCCTCCTAGATTTAGCAGAGATTGGCCTTCTAAAAATTGGTCCTTTCCAGTGTCAGACAGATCAAGAGGCAGATCTCAGCCCCAAGGCTCTTACATACCATGACAGTGGGGTGCTTCAACCCCAAAAGGAGGAGAAGACAAGTCACAGTCTTATAGGAAACAGTCCCAATGACTTCCCCTTTCAAATGTCAAGCACTTACCTTTTGGCAGCTCCCTTAGGGGGCGGAACTAGCACTTTTTTCACAAAATTGGCATATAATCACCCAAAACAAATGAGTACTGAATATTGTGTCTCAAGGTTACAGGTTCCACTTTCACACTCTACCAAGGCCAAAAGGAATGCCAGACCTGCCACAAAATCAATGGGCAGAGGCACAAAAACAAATTACAGCCCTCATGGACATGAGTGCTATTCAAAATGTACCACAACAGGAACAAGGACAAGGATTTTACTCAAGACTTTTCTTGGTCCCCAGAAAGGACAAAGCTTGGAGACCCATACTGCACCTATCTATTCTAAACACTTACCTGGATATTCCAACATTCAAAATGCTGCCACTGCAGCAACTTCTTCCCATGCTGGGCAAGAAGGCTTGGCTTGTTACTTTGGACCTCAAAGAGGCATACCTGCATGTCCCAGTCAGACAAAATTGCAAAAGATACCTCAGATTCTTAGCTGGCACTATGCATTACCAATTCTCTGCACTGCCCTTTGGATTATCTACTGCGCCCAGGGTCTTCACAAAATGCCTGGCACCAGTGATTGCATTTTGCAGACAAAAAGGAATTCAAATATATCCTTACTTGAAGGACTGCCTTATTCAAGCAGAGAGCAAAGACATCCTACTAAAGCATCTGGCGTTTGTAAAAAGATTGCTAATGGGCCTAGGATACACAATAAACGAAAAGAAGTCAAAACTAGTGCCCTCACAAGACATAATATTCCTGGGTGCAAGCTTGAATACAACTGCCCAGATGGCGTATCTCATGCCAGACAAGCAAAGACAACTGACTTAGTATTTTCATTTGATGGCAACAAAAACCCAACTCCCTGCAAGAAAAATTCTGCAGGCTTTTGGGTTCATGGCGTCCTGTATACTAATACCATATGCCAGACTGCATACGAGGAAGTTGCAATGGTATCTAGAGAGTGTTTGGACTCAACACTGTCACAGTTTGGAAGCAATACCACTCATTCCCTGCCTACAACAGGAGTTTCGATGGTGGGCACAGGCATGTCACCACAACAAGGGACAGCCTTTCACTTTACCCACAGCCAGGCAGACACTAACAACAGATGCATTGGATTATGCCTGAGGAGCACACATGGCAGGAAAATGTATCCAAGGCAAGTGGACCACAGACCAAATGCATCTCCACATCAATCAAAAAGAGATGCTAGCTGTACAAAATGCCCTGACAGCTTTCAACGACCTTCTGCATCCAGGACAACTATTACTAAAGACGGACAACACCACAGTTATGTGGTACATAAACAAGCAAGGGGGCACACATTCCTAGTCCATCTGCAGACAAGCCATGACTTTGTGGAACACAGCACTGCCCTATCAAGTTCATTTGCAAGCACAATTCCTGCCAGGAAAGAAAAATACTCTGGCAGACAATTTAAGCAGAAACATCATGGACCCTCACGAGTGGAAATTAAATCCACAAGTATTCAGCATGATAACACAAAAATGGGGGTGCCCAGACATAGATCTTTTTGCCTCCCTTCTGAACTATCAATTACAGAAATTCTGCACAAGGACTTGCCACACACAAGCATGGAAAGTGGATGCTCTTTCATTCAGCTGGAAAACCCTAAAAGTTTTGCCTTCCCACCACTGCCTTTCCTTTCAAAGGTACTCCTAAAAACCAGACAAGAGAGGCCAAAAATGATCCTGATTTCCCCGGACTGGCCACGCCAGCACTGGTACACAATCTTAAAGAACTTGGCTCAAGGCCCAGCATGGATTTTAGCTCAAATTCCTCACCTTCTGACTCAACAAAGCAATCCAGATCCTGCACAGCCAGCTCAAAACCTTAAACCTGGCTGCATGGCATATAACTTAGCCCAGCAGCCAACACCTCTCTCTAAAGCTGTTTTGGATGTCATTTTGGAGGCCAGGAGGCCTAGCACCAGAAAATCCTATTCAGAAAAGTGGAAGAGATTCTGCGCCTGGAACCAGGCTCTAGGCCTTGACCCTCTTGTTTCAAATATTCCTCCGATATTACAATACTTAACTGAGATGCTAGACAAAGGCCTATCCTTTTCATCAATTAAAATCCACGCCTCGGCCATTTCAGCTTATTGCAACACGGATCCTCCTATTTTCTCTCGTCCATTACTAAGACAATACCTCAGAGGGGCTAAAAACATAAGACCGTCCCGGAGACCACCGACACCAACTTGGGACCTCAACTTTGTCTTGGAAAAACTAACTTTACCACCTTTTGAGTTATCCAGTTCAGCAGAATTAAAATTTTTATCATGGAAAACTGCTCTACTTCTGGCAATAACTTCAGCATGAAGAGTTTCAGAGCTACAGGCATTAATGGCAGTGGAACCTTTCATCATTTTTCATCAAGACAGGGTTTCCTTAAGAACAAACCCTACATTTATGCCAAAGGTGGTATCCAGTGTGACTCTTAACCAAACTATTCATTTGCCAACATTTTATCCAAATCCACAGAATAAAGGGGAGAGACGTCTGCACTGATTGGACATTCACAGGCAGTTACGTTTCTACTTGGACAAAACAAAAGCTTTCAGGAAAACTGAGCAGCTGTTTGTACCATATGCTGCAGGATCACAGGGAAAGGCTATTTCAAAGCAGACTGTTTCAAAGTGGACAGGACACTGTATCCATTTCTGCTACACACAACATGAAAAAACTGTGCCTAACAACATTAGGCCACATTCTACCAGGGCAACAGCCACTTCAGCAGCCTTTCTTAGAGGAGTACCAACTAAGGACATTTTGGAAGCTGCAACTTGGAGTTCAGTGCACACCTTTACCAAGCATTACCACTTGCCTCTCTACTCTAAATCCAGAGCTGGCTTTGCCACTGCAGTACTGCAGGGGGCCTCATAGCTACTCCAAACCGTTTGTAGATCCAGCCACCCTACCTCAGCTTTGGGATTCAACCCAAGTGTAATGACTGCAGCAGTGAAACACGATGAACATAGTACAGTTTTGTACCTACCATAAATGTAGATGTTAGAGTGTATTCACTGTTGCAGTCCAGGTTACCCTCCCTCCATCCCCACTTCCCTGGCTGGGACCAATCTATACCTCTCTATCCTGTACAACCTATGTGTTGTATTTGCTTGTAGCTGAAGGTATTGTTTTTATTTTTCATGTATGTTTTATTAGCAGTGTGTATTGCCTACCTGTTTGGGGGCACCTGACATCTGGGGGAAGAAAAACTGAAGAAAATGGCGTCGGCTGCATCTTGTATACGCCTGGCGCGCTGACATCAGGAAGAGGTGACAGCAACTGACGCCGGACCAAGACTTTGGAACTCTGGCCGACTGCGGGACCGCCTGGCGGCAGGATAAGCCAAGTTTAATGACTGCAGCAGTGAATACACTTGAACATCTACATTTATGGTAGGTACAAAACTGTACTTTTTTTTTGCTGTATTTTGTATGCCAGGGTGTGGACATTTATTTTTTTGTTACTGGCATTGCCCTTTCAGGACTCGCCCTCTCCCTCTTTGCTGGCAGGATAGCTCTGAAGGATTTCACACACAAACTTGTCTTTTAGTCAGCTCATCTTCAGCTCCTTGACAGTTTGGGTGCGTGGAAGGTGTCTTGAAGCTTTGGAAGGTGACTGGCTGTTATATTTTTGGTAGGATGTAAGCCATGTACTTTTCACAACCCTATCAAATACAGTAGAATCCACCAGGCCAAGTTTTTTTTTAATTATTATTTTTATCTGAGTTAAGACAGGATAAATTGCCTAAAAGGAGGAAAAGGTCTTTTCAAGAGAAAGTTGGCAAATTGACCGAGAGGAGAAGCCAGGGGGCCCTTGGGGTTAAGACTGAGTAAGGCAACAGCTATGACTCAGCAAAGTTCTTCCCACCAGATACTCCTCAAATTCCTGTCCATTGTGTACCCCTGTCAAATCCCTCTCCACAATCCATTCACACCCAAAAAACGTAGTCCCTGTTACAGTACCTGCTGTGGGAGCTGTACAGAGTGCATGGTGTCCAATGTTAGACTTCTCAATGCTAAACAAATTCTAAAATTTAAAAAAATACTAATCTTGCAGGTCCTTTTGCTTCTCTTCCCTCAGGCCTTCATGATTACCCTGGATCTGAAATGTGCCTTTTTCCATGTAACTGTTTCTGTTAGTCTGGCAGTAACTCAGAATCAAAGCAGAGGTTTCTCATTTCCAGCTTACTTGCTTACCCTGTGGTGTACTTAATGCAGCCAGGATGTTCAGAGGAGCTGGCTGAAGCATTTTCCTTGTGCATAACCAAGGGATTTGTTTTATCCTTACTTGGATGATTGCCTGATTTCAGGTACCAGTCCTAGAGGAAACATGGGAAGCTGGGCAGTTTACTCGTACCTGCTTTAAAGAAAGACTAGTGTAAACCTATCAAATTTCCAGCTATTATCTACAAGAAAATTCTTGTTTCTGGGATCCCTAATGTGCACTGTGAACAAGTGCATTTCTCCTCCCTTATGGCACATCCTGACTGAGCTCTAAAGGCAATACCTGGGTTATAATACCCGGAGAAGATGTGGATAAATAACCAAATCGCTGCTTCCAAAGTACCTTGGATGCCTCAAAACTCAATACACGCATTTAGACACCTAAGGAATCTTACTAAACTCCATATCAAACTAGACAGACAAACCTCCTATAATAACCTTCAACACAAATGTCAGAAAAACCCTAATTTTCTGGTCATCCCTAAGTAGGTTATTACACCCTGGCCAAACTGCTAGCTCACTAGTAGCACAGAGTATGGTCGGTTACATAGAACATGGGGGTATTTGGCCTCCTTGGTTTTTGATGGCTCCCTTAGCAGCACTTCACATGACAAAACTTGAGTGGTACCTTTGAGCAGATTGTTACAACTTGCCCAGCATTTTTCTTTTCTATCCTTTATCAAGCAAGAGATTTCGTGGTGGATACAGCAGGTGGATTTCCACTTTAGGTCCCATTCAAGCTAGGGCCAGACACCCTGGTAGTCACCACATATTTTTCCATCACACCCTGGAGGGGGTCATACATGAGGGGAACTAAGGGTTTAGGGCAAGCCTGTCTCTAGACAGACCTTCTCTAAATTGCTAGCTCATTGCATCTGCTTCTTTTACCATGACAAAACTGTTCCAGCACATGTCAGGGCCCAGTGTCCAAAAGCTACAGCAGCCACTGCCTTCCTTAGGAGGGGTCAGCACCCAGGGTACTTTGGAATCTACTTGGTCATCTTTTCCCACATTCTGCAGGTATTATAAACCAGGTATTGCCTTTAGAGCTTGGACAGGATTTGCCATGGCCTTTTTACAGAGACCTCTACAGTCAGCTCTTTATCAAGGACAGTAGCCCGCTAATGTATACGCTCAGCAATTCTTGGCTAGTGTTAACAATACTGAAACAGTAAACAGTACAGTGAACAGTACACTTGTGCTGTGATCTTACCATAATAGCAGGTGATCAGTGTTGCAGTGTTATTTACTTCCTTTATCCCCTCTTCATTTCCTGTTGACACCATCATTAGGGATAGGCCCCTATCCTTCTGCCTTCCATGGCTGATACCCTTATAAGGCTCTTCCAGTCAGGTTTATCTGGAACCTGGAGAAGTGGCTTTGAAAGTTTCTGTGGTTAGGGTGGCCATAGCTTGGGGGCATATTTCAGCGGACCATTTCATGCTTTGTTCTCAAACCAGATCCCTGGAACTGAATAGGTGCAAGAAAGATTTAAAGATGGTGCATGCAGATGTCCATATCACAAATGTGCTGACTGATATACAGATGATGGGAATTTGCCCTGTCTTTAGGGGTAGGGTGCAAAGCTGTACAAGCTGGGCTGGCCATTGGCCCTTCTTCAGCAGAAGTCTCAAGTGGTGTTGCTGCTGCAACACTGAGCATACTCAAAACATCTACAGTTATTGCCAGTTTCTAACACAAAACCAGAACAAAATTTAAATTGTGCATCTGTATTACAGCTGTACAACATATCACGGGAAATTGTCTTTTTTCTAATGACTTTGCCATTAGAAAGTAATGGCACGTTGTATACTGTTTTGCTTGAGTGTACTTCCTGGACTTTGGCTGCAGTAGGGCAAACAGTGATGAAGCTGCTTCTCTGAAGAAAAAATCATGAACAGTATATTTTTTTATGAAAAATAGTGGACTCATTCAAAATACAGTTAACTTCACTACTACTGTTTTTGTTCAGTCATAGCCCTGATTTTTTTTTAAGTGGACTGTATAGTAATTTCAGTTAGTGAATTTAAGCTGCTCGTGTCTCAGCATCTATAGTAAAGTCTCCCTACTTTATGCATAAACAAAACTGTTGCTGAGCTGTCTTTCATTTTGATGTAAAGCAGTTCTGATAAAATCTTGCTCCATTTTATAGATATTTACCAAAGTTTGGTAATTATGCATGTACGCATCGTTATCAGTCAAACAAATGTTACGCTTGAAGTTGTCCCATTTAGACATCAAGTATCAGTGCAGAGTTTTTCTGGTGTTTTGTAAGCTGTCATTTGATAGCAAGAGGAGGAGGCATATAAACTATCTGTAATTCTAGTTGCTAGTGCAAAAATTAATGTATAGCATATAATTCTACAGGGAAAAAGTTGCCCATGCATCCAGTATGAGTGGTCACATTAGCTTTTTACTAATCAGACCTGTGGCTTGTATTTCAGTAGTGCTTCTGAATGGATTTCCATTTTGAAACAGTTGTTGGCAGTGATTCACAATTTTGTGATTTAACAAATGCAGATTTTTTCATGTGAGCTGTACTCATAATTGTGGCCTAATTTTTGTCTCCTACTCATCCAGTCAATTCAGTACAATTTTAGTTTAGTTATGCACACCATTCTGAAAATATGCCACTTTGCAGAACTGTGAAAATATATATATAACATAGAAATCTAGATAACCCTGCAGCTGTATAACTGGCACCAAATGGCAAGGATATATTCTTCTGGCAGAATGTGTGCATGAATTTTTATTGTACTACCCCACTACATGCATCCATTTCAAATTATTAACATAAATATTAACATGTAAGCATGCATTCATAATAGGGCAGAAGATTACAAGCACTGTGTACACATCTCATTTAGGTCACTTCAGTATTCATTAATTTTCTAGCGACTGGCCTTTTGACATGCAGTTCAATAGTGCTTTCTGGTAGACACTGGCATAATGCTCAGTTGTTGCGTACTGTAAATGAAAACTAGAGAAGTGCACACCGTCTGTCATCCACCAAGCACCGATGTTAAGTAGAAAGAAAATATTTTTCTATTTCAGATAACACTCATGGATTTCAGTGATATCTAGTTGTGCTGCATGGGAATATTGGTGAGCTCTGACCTTTTTGTGGCATGCTTTACAATTGTAACTTACAAAACAGATAAACTTGCAGATCTGCAACCTGTGGGTATTTGGATCCATATTGAATCCGAGCCGGCAACTTCTTTTCTGTCATCTGCTCCGAGCTCTTCCCCCTACCCATAATGCACCACCATCTCCTGCCTTCCCTCAGATCTCATTTGCTGTGCCATAGTGAGCATCGTGGTCTCCTTTGCTCTGAGCTCAGTGATAAGTAAGTTGGGATTGTTCTTCCTATTTAGTGTGTCTGTGATCGTTGGTGTTTCCTACCTCCCCCATTAGTATAATGCTTTCTTCGTCGGTTCAAAAAAAAAAAAAATTTTTTTTGTCCTGTCAGTTGCTGTTAGGCCCACTTTCCCTCAGCGTGTGTGTGTTGTATTCTTTCTGTAGGGAGTGGCGTTCAGTTTTGGACTATGGCTGATCAGCCTAAATCATCATCATCATCATCATCATCCCCCTTTTTCCCATGGGGTCGGGGTATCGTATTAACTGTCGTCAACTCTCTCGATTCAGTGCCACTCTCCTGCCTTCTTCAACACTCATGCCTGACTGTCGCTGATCTTCTTTCACACAATCCATCCACCTCTTTGCTGGATGCCTTCGCTTCCTCTTAACTTCCTCCTGTTTGTCCCAAATCTCCCTCACCAGATTGTCTTCTGCTTTTCTACACATGTGCCCATACCATCGTAATCTGTTCTCTTTGATTTTTTCTGCAATTGGAGCTACTTTGGCTTCTGCTCTTATGTCCTCATTTCTTCGCCTGTCCCGCAGTGTGCATCCTACCACCTTTCTCAGGCACTTCATTTCCATCACCTCTAGCTTCTTCAACTGTTCTGCCTTTACTGCCCAGGTTTCTGTACCATACAGTAGTACTGGTCGCACCACTATCTTGTACACCTTACTTTTCAGCTTCTTTGGCATTCTTCTGTCATAGACTACACCTGATACTCTATGCCAGTTGGCTGCAGCCCCTCTGATTCTAGCTTTGACCTCATTCAGACTACCCTTTTCCTCAACTACCCCTCCCAGATACTTGTAGCTGTTTACCTGTTCCACTATCTTCCCATATGTCTCTATTCTCAGCTTCTTCTGATTTCCCCAATCTGCTGCCATTATCACTGTCTTATATGTGCTTAGTTTCATCCCATGTGCCTTCAGATTTTCATTCCATTCTCCTATCCTTTGCTGAAGTTCTAGATCAGAGTCTGCCTGTACTGCCACATCGTCTCCATACAGCAGCTTTGTCGCTCTGACCCCTCCAACCTGTTTGCTGATGTAGTCCATTACCAGTATGAACAGCAGTGGGCTCAGAGCTGAACCCTGGTTTACACCCACTCCCACTGGGAACCCCTCAGTGAGGCCAAACACTGTTCGTACTTGAGTCACTGGGTCCTTGTACACAGCCTGTACTAATTCTACCAATGTTTCTGGGACTTCAAACCACTGCAGTACTACCCAGATCAGCTTTCTTGGGACCTTGTCATATGCTTTCTCCAAGTCTAGAAAAGCCCAGTTTGACTCTCTCCTCTTCTCTAGTTTCTTCTCAAGTATCTGTCTCAATGCAAACATCGGGTCAGTTGTGCTGCATCCTGATCTGAATCCGAACTGTTCATCTCCCATCTTACACTCTACTATTCTGCGTATCCGTTTATCAATCACCCTCTCCAGAACTTTCATGCAATGTGGTAGGAGTTTGATGCCTCTGTACTGTCCACAGTTGTGGATGTCCCCTTTGTTCTTGTACACTGGCACGAGTATGCTTATTCTCCAGTCATCTGGGATACGCCTTTCTCTCCACACTGCAATTAGTACCCTCAGGAGCCATTTCTCCCCTAACTGACCCAGCATCTTTATCATATCTACTGTGACCTTATCTGAGCCTGCTGCTTTCCCTGACTTCATTTTCCTTAGTGCTGCTCTTACTTCTTCTAAGCTGGGCTCCTCTTCTACTCTCATTGTAGGCTGTTTCTGGGGCAGTACCGCTTCTGTGGGTTTTTTTTCATTCAGAAGCTGCTGGAAATACTCCTTCCATCTGCCTTTGATGTCCTGTGGGCTGGTAAGCAGGTTGTTGCTGGAATCCCTTATGAAGGGTGTCTGACTATCTTCTTTATCTTTCTGTCTTTGCCTTGCAACCTGGTGTAGTTTCTTTGTTCCCCTTGCTGAGTCACTTTCCAGAAGCTAGAGTGCCTCCGATGCCTATTCTTTGCTATTGCAACTTCTTTCTTAGTTAGCCAACCAGTAGTTGTTCCTAGCTTGGTCAGTCTTTTCAATCTCCCACTTTAGGCTGATCAGCCTAAATCAGTCTTCAAAAAATGCACAGTGTGTGGCCACAAGCTCTCACCGGGTGATGGTCACACTCTGTGCGTAATTTGTTTGGGAGTGCCCCATTTATCTACCCAGTTTGCTATTTGTGCGGGTTTTAACCCAAGAGCCCTCAGGGATTGAAAGGCCAACTTGGTCGCCAAGGGTCTTCTCCCTGCTTCTATGCTGGATTCTGCTTTGGAGTCTGTCTCCGGTACTCTCGCCAAACCTCCCACCCAGACAGGGACACAAACTCCTGCTTCTTCTGGTGCTGGGGCAAACAAGCAAAAAGAAAAAGACAGAGCCAAGGACAGAGAAAGGCGCAGGGAGGATAAAGAGAGGAGGAGGGATAGGCCTCGTAAGAGATCTCCTGACAGGGAGCCTTTCCTTAGCCCTCCTCCTAAGGCTTCGAGGCCAGTTTCTCCACGACTCCGATCACCCCGTTTCCCACAGGAGCCGCTGGAATCTTGGGATCCGAGGCCTTCCTCACCCTTACTGCGCAGACCAGCCAGATCCGAGTCTGTTGCTTCTTCGCGATCAATTCGGAGCCTATCGGACTTAGACATGGACAGGATGATATGGAGATTTCTTCAGGCCCAAATACAGATGGGAGTCTTGCCAGGCCCCTCTCCCTCCGGAGGGGGGACCTCCATGCCTTTTTTTCGCCCCATCTCTCCTTCCCCGATCCAGGCGACTGCTTCGGGGTTTTTTGATCCGAGACTCTTTGGAGCTGGTAGCTCAGCGCCGACGGTTCCTCCAACCTCGACTCCGGCTGTTACCTTGATTTCCTCTGATCCGGCTAGTTCAGATCCGGATGACTCTCGGAGCCGTGGACAGTGAGTCGGACCTGGGGGAATGGATTCTTCTCTGGCTTGTTTGGATTCGAACCATTCCCTTGGACCTTCGAACCCGGGGAGGGTTTCATCCTTGCTGGGTGCCAAGGAGGTACGCTCTCCATCCGGCATTCATAGTGGTGGAGAGGGTTCTCTCCCAGGGATTGAGACCCCAGCCCATCCCCTCCGATTCCACCCAGACCCCCCTGCATTTGGCGTTGACTCCCTTCATCCTTTCTCAAGGACAGCCCGTGTCAGAGGACCCCCATGTTATTCCCTCTGAGGAACCCCCTGCAGCTCAAGAGTCCTCTTCGGAGTGTCCCACTGAAGAGGGCAGCCATAAGCTCAAGTGCAAAAGGAGGCACTTGGACTCCCCTGACTACTTCACTATGGACAAAGACTTAGAGGAAGGAGAAGGTTCCTCCAGGTCACCTCCCGAAGATGTCTCCTTCGAGACAGCATGGAGATTCTCCGCCAGAGGGGAGGTTGGTCAGCCCCAAAACCTTCTACGGATGAGTCCGTGTTCCTGGAGGCCTTTGGTATGGGCCCATCTACTTCCTGGATGTCCCCGCCAGCGGACCCCTTGGTGGACCTTATCACCATGCGGGCATGGAAGGAGCCTGACACTGTAGAGTCCATCCTCAAAACACCTTGACAAGATCCTGTCTCCTCCCACCTACAGACAACCATGGTCTAAAGGAGCCCCCTTTGACGCTATGGTGGTCGCAGCAGCCACTAAGAAGGAACTGGAACAGGAGAGTTCCTCAGTCCACCCTCCAGACAAGGAGTCCAGGTCGGTGGATAAGTTTGGAAAGCATGTTTATTCGTCAGCAACTTTTTCCATCCGTGCACTAAACTGTTTGGCACATGTTATCCAGCTTCAGCGAGACCTTGTCGCAGAATTCACTGAGTCGCCCCCAGAGTCCTTATTGCAGCAGGACAAACAACTGTTATCTTCAGAAATGTCGACTCTGAAGTCGGTATTGAACACGTCCATGTGTCTTCTTTCCCACGCTACAGAAGGAGCAGCTAGGGCGGCTGTGACAGGCGTAGCCATGAGGCATCACGCCTGGCTCAGGTTGTCAGTTTGCGGACCCTTTCAAGGTGTCATTTATTAATGCCCCCTATGACAGTTCCTCCCTTTTCGGGAAGACAGTATGTGACATTCTTGTCCAGAGCGAAAAAGACAGGAAGACTTTGTCTGCTGTCAGGATCCGCTTCTCTAACCCTCAGCGGTCCTTTTCTAGCAATCAAAGAAGGGAAAAGAAGATGTGGTTCTGGAAATCTCAGTTATCCTGGGAGTCTCAGGACAACTATTCCCCCAGAGGCAGAGGGGGGGACAGGATCGACGCCGACCCAGAGGTAGAGGGGGTCCTAGGAATTTCGGATCTAGAGAACCTTTTTCTGACAGGCCCACCCAACAGCCCTGAGGGGTTGCCCGACTGTCCTACTCTGGAGGCAGTTGGGGGGAGATTGTCGTTTCACCCAGCGGCATGGGAGTCCATAACTCCGGATCGTTGGGTGCTACAAATAATATCCAGAGGCTACACTATCCCATTTGTTGCCCTCCCGGGGCCTACAAGACACCTTCCGGATGTTCCACCCGCTCACAGGGAGGCTGCTGCTTTAGAGGTTTTAAAACTACTTCAAAAACGAGCCATCGAACCGGTCCTCTTCGGCCAGTCCGGATCTGGCGTTTACTCCAGGTTCTTTTTAGTGCCAAAAAAGATGGGGGACCTCAGGCCCATCTTGGACCTGTCAACCTTGAACCTGTCCGTTGCCAAACAAAAGTTCCGGATGGTCACCTTACAGTCCATTCTACCTTATTTCCGAGAGTACGACTGGATGTTCTCATTAGACCTTCAGGTTGCCTACTACCATATCAAAGTTCACAGAAGCTCCAGGAGGTTTCTTCACTTCCGGCTGGGAGCCAGTCACTTCCAGTTCAGAGCACTGCCTTTCGGTCTCACCACAGCCCCCAGGGTGTTCACCAAGGTAATGGCAGTCGTAGCAGCTCACCTGAGGCTTCAGGGAATTCAGGTCTTTCCGTACCTGGGTGACTGGTTCTTCGCTGCGTCCATCAAGCGTCTACTGTGTCTGGCCCGAGACTACATTCTTCTCTTGGCAGATTGATTGGGGATTACAGTCAGTGTTCACAAATCCCAATTGCAACCAGTACAAGTTCTAGACTTCATCAGGGTATGGCTAGACACTTTGCAGCTAAAAGTTTTCTTAACACCAGAAAGGATCTTACATTTCAGGTGTCACATAGCTCAAATAGTGAACCTCAAATTTCCAAAGGCGAGCGATGTTCTCCGGGCTCTGGGCTCCATGGCTGCCTCTATAACTATTCTTCCTTGCGCACGCCTTCATATGCAGGTTCTTCAATGGACTCTGGTGGTCCAGTGATCTTGGCTAGACCTGCCCATGGATTTTCCGATCAGGATCAGTCACACCTGTAGGACATCCCTCCTTTGGTGGCTAAGTTCACTGGAGGTTGCAGCAGGACACCCCTTCGTGTCATCCCCAGTCCAAGCCACAGTGACCACGGACACCTCCCAACTCAGGTGGTGGGAGCTCTGTTTGGGAAGGACAGTTCAAGGCATGTGGTCCCAGACAGAGACCAAGTTGCACTTAAAAGCACTGCCCTCATCTCTAGAACATTTAGCGTTGAAAGCCTTTCACACTGTCTTCCCTCTTGGAATGATTGCAATTCAGTCAGACATGTCGGTTGTCTGGTATGTCAACAAGCAAGGGGGAACCAGATCCTATACCCTGTGTTGCGAGGCCATGAGAGTGTGGGAGTGGGCGACTTCCACAGGTCTGTTTCTGATTGCAACGCACATCCCGGGACACTCCAACATTTTAGCAGACAGATTGAGTCGGGTTATTCAGGTGATGTACGAGTGGTCTCTGAAACAGTCAGTAGCGGAGGAGATATTCCTTGCATGGAGACAGCCTTGCTGCAGTCTGTTCGCATCTCCTTCCAACTTGAAGTGCAGCTAGTTCTTCGCTCTGATTCCCCTCCCCAGGGGATGTCTCCAGAGACGCTCTAGTCCATATTTGGCCCCCCGGGCTTCGGAATGCTTACCCTCCGTTGCCACTCATTCCGAACTTTCTTCAGAAAGCTTGCTGACTGGGGTGCAAAGTGATCCTCATTGCCCCGTTCTGGCCTCGTCAAGTTTGGTTTCCCTTCCTTTGGTCTCATCTTCTAGCTCCTGCGTGGATTCTGGATTCCTGCCCGCTCCTCTGTGGATTCTGGTTCCCTGTCTGGATATAATCTCTTACCTTCGGGTGCCTGCCCGCCCATCCTGGACCGCCTCAAGCTGACAGCTTTGTTGCTCCAGTTCCATTGATTGCCAGGACTCCCGGTCTTTCATCCCCTGTAAAATCTCTATTAGTGGCCTCTCTTAAAACTTCCAGTAGGAAAGTTTATTGCAGTAAATGGAAGCGTTTCTCCATTTGGGCCTCTCCCAGGAACCTGGATCCTTTTACAGCTCTTGTTCCGGTGGTGTTAGATTTTTTTGACTAGTATCTTTCAGCAAGGAGCTAGCTTCTCCACGGTGAAAGTACAGTTGGCAGCCATTTCTAATTTTCATGTTGGGGAAGATAACATCGCATTAGCTTCTTCTAGGCTGTGTAAGGCTTTTCTTAAAGGCACTTTTCTTTTGCGTCCTCCTGTCAAAGATTCAGTGCCTCTTTGGGACTTTACCTTTGTCCTCCAGGCATTGGTGGCTCCCCCTTTGAACCTGCAGCTTCAATGGATCTAAAATTTTTGAATTGGAAGACAGCCTTTCTAGTGGCCATTACATCAGCCAGGAGGGTTTCTGAGCTTCAGGCTTTGTCTGTCGTGCCTCCTTATTTGTTTTTCCATAAGGCTAGGGTATCTCTCTGTACAAATCCTTCATTCTTACCCAAAGTGGCATCTGAATCAAACATAAACCAGTGTATTAATCTCCCCATTTTCTTTCCCAATTTCCAAAACAAGGGTGAATATAAACTTCACTTGTTAGATGTTCATAGACAACTTCGTTTCTATCTTCATAGAACAAAGTCATTCTGAAAGTCCAACCAATTGTTATTTCCTTTTCCAAACCTTTTTTGGGAAAGGCCATTTCCAAGATGATGTTCATGTTTCACTGTTGCAGTCATTACATTTGGGTAATCTGCTGGCAGGTTGCCCTCATTTGGCCTGATTAACAAAGACTTGGGTCCTGCGTCGGTTGCTGTCCCTTCTTTCAGGTCGTCAGGGGTATAAAACATGCAGCCGACACCATTACATCAGTCTTTCTTGCCACGTGGTGCCCGAAGCAGAAGCAGTTTGTAAGTGCCGGTTGGCCGACTCCTGAAATTTTCGTTTTAGAGTTTCAGAACCGAAGTCTTCAACTAAAAAGCTATGTACCCCATTGGGGAAACTTTTTCTTGCTCCTTACCAATGTCAGTAAAAGTTAATAATTGCATTACTTGTGGGAAGCAAATACCTCGTAAGGATTTTCATTTGTACTCTATTCCTTGCTTAGGCCCTGACCACAACGTACCTTGCTGTCGGTTTTATGCTAAATTTAATCAATGCACTATCAAATGTTGGTACATTTTTGCTTCTAAATATTTTGGCTCACGCTTTAATATCCAGAAATGTCGTCGGTTAGCAATCCGACTACCGGAATACCTAAAAAACACAAAGAAAAAGAGACACAGGCCGTTGAGGTCCAAAACTGATGACGCTTCTCCTAAGCCAGTTGCCAGTTTGCCAGTACTCAGTGAGGCGCTTTCGCAGCCCCTGATACCCGCTACTTCTGATTCTACTGAGACCCATTCGGAGTATGCCGCGAGATGCTTCAATTATGGAACCCGCGGATATCTCTACCTGAGATGGGTCCGGAGCCACTGTGCAGGTACCAGCTTCTGGGGGTGTTTTCAGACCTACAGATTTGTATATTAGACTGACACCATCTTCAAAACTAAGGCCAAAATCTAGACCTATGCCTAAAAAACGACGCCTGGGCCACATGTGCAGGCCCCTATGCCTAACAAACAAATGATCAAAATGGCTGAAGATTTAATAACTCCCCCTTCTAAGAGGCCTAGGCAAAATATTGATTATGAATCTTCTGAACATGATTGTATTTCTTTTGACTCTTCTAATGAACAGGAATTGTCTATACCTACTTATGAGGACTCTGATGCAGAAGATTCCATTCCATCTGCTTCTCCCCCTGAGGATTTTTCTTTCAGGGAAACTTTACATACCTTAAGGAAACATTTCCACTGTGAAAGTCAGGATTTCTCTGAATCTAAAAAGAGAGGGATTTTCTTCTTCCTCAGCATAGGCCTCCTGTTCTAGACATTGTTGATGATGATGTTTTTTCAGAATCTAGTTTGGCTCCTGTTTCTCTGCCTCCGGCTCCTTGTAAGCCAGACAGATACTACAGGGTTCCTGACTCCCACAAATTCCTTTTCAAAAATCCTATTGTAGATCCTGAAACCATTTCTCAGGGTCCCAAGGGCATTAAGGCTTCTACTGCTAAAAATCCTACCCCTTCTGATAGAGATTCCTGGGCACTGGATAGATGGGGTGAGAAGGTTTACACTTCTGCAACCTTGGCAATCAGGGCTTTAAACTGTCAATTTCATATGCTTAAATATCAACAGCATATCATGGGACTGCTTAAACAGAAAATGATGTTAATTTCTGAGTGTGTGGAAAATAAGGATTTACAGGATCTATTGCATTCAGCTGAACAAGTTGGAAAACATACTTTGCAGTGTGGTTTTGATTCTTTGGAGGCCTCTTGCAGGGCTGCTGTAACTGGGTCTGTGCTAAGAAGGCATGCTTGGCTCAAAGAGCAAACTTTGCCTGATCGTGTTAAAGCAAAATTGTTGGATGCTCCTTTACAACAGGGCCGTCTCTTTGGTAATAAGGGTGAAGACGTTTTAAAAAAGATGGAAGATAAAGCTAAATCTATGCAAACTGTGAAAGATTTCTTACAAGTGCAACCTCCAAGATTTAGTAGGCAGTAGGCCTACTAAGAACTGGTCCTTTCCAGTTCCTTCGAGAGCTACTCAAGTCAAACCCAGACATTCCAAAGGCTCCAGGTTTCAGTCACAAGGGACTTTTAGAACAAAACAATGGGGTGCCGCCTCCTCCAAATCTGGAAACAACAAGACACCTCCCTGTGGTAAGCAGTCTCAGTGACTTCCCTTTACACTTACCAAGCACTTACCTTTTAGCCCCCCCTTTGGGGGAAATACTGGCACTTCATGCAAGAAACTGGCAACTTATAACCCAGGACAAATGGGTTGTAAATATAGTATCCCAGGGATACAAATTTCATTTCCGCACGTTGCCAATCCCAAACGGATGGCCAGACCTGCCCCCAAATCAGTGGGCAGAGGCCCAGAAACAAGTACTGTCCCTCATGAACATGGGGGCTATTCAACCAGTACCAGAAGAGGAAAAGGGACAAGGTTTCTATTAAAGACTTTTCCTGGTACCCAGAAAAGACAAATCATGTCGTCCAATTCTGGACTTATCTACTCTAAACACGTTTCTGGACATTCCAAAATTCAAGATACTGACTCTTCAACAGTTGCTTCGTATGCTAGGCAAAGATGCCTGGTTGGCAACTCTAGATTTAAGAGGCTTACCTTCATATCCCAATCAGGGAATCCTGCAGAAGATACCTTCGCTTCAAAGCAGGCTACTTGCATTACCAATTCTATGCACTACCCTTTGGCTTATCTACTGTGCCCAGGGTCTTCACAAAGTGCCTGGCTCCAGTAATTGCATTTTGCAGGCAAAGAAATATTCAGATATATCCATACCTGGACGATTGTCTAATTCAGGCAGAAAACAGTGACATTCTTCTAAAACATCTGGCATTTGTAAAAGGGGTTCTAACTTGTCTAGGGTACACTATAAACAAAATGAAATCACAACTGGTACCCCCTCAAAAAATGGTATTCGTGGGTGCAAGCTTGAATACAACTGCCCAGATGGCTTTCCATATGCCAGAAAACCAAATTCATTTGGTGAATTACTTCAAACAGGTGGCCACAAAAACCCTGCTATCTGCAAGACAAATTCTGCAAGCCTTGGGGTTCAAGGCCTAATGCATTCTTCTAATTCCATGTGCAAGACTGCATATGAGGAAACTTCAGTGGTACTTAAGTTTATGGAGTCAGCATTGTTACATCCTGGAAACAATGATTCCTAGCATACCTTGCCTGCAACTAGAGTTCCTATGGTGGGCAGAGGCCTGCCACTAAAACAAGGGACTGCTATTCACTCCACCCCCTGCTGCCCAAACCCTAACTACAGATGCATTAGACTATGCTTGGGGGGGGGGCTCATCTGGCAGGGAAGTGCATTCAGGGCAAATGGAGCCCAAAACAAATGCACCTTTATATCAATCAAAAAGAAATGCTAGTTGTACAGAATGCACTGACAGCCTTCAATGGCTACCTTCATCCAGGACAATTAATGATAAAGACAGACAACACTACAGTTATGTGGTACATAAACAAGCAGTGGGGGTACACACTCCTACCCCCTTTGCAGACTAGCCATGGCATTGTGGAACATGGCCTTGACCTATCAAATACAACTACAAGCTCAATTCCTCCCAGGAAAGCTGAATACTCTGGCAGACGAACTAAGCAGAAATTTCATGGACCCACACGAATGGAAACTGGAACCATGGATTTTCAACATGTTGACACCCAAATGAGGGAGTCCAGACATAAATCTTTTTGCCTCATCCCAGAACTATCAGTTGGACAAATTCTGCACAAGAACTCATCACAAAAAAGCCTGGAACGTGGATGCTCTATCCTTCAGCTGGAAAAACCTATCAGTCTATGCCTTTCCCCCTCTGACTCTGCTCTCTAAAGTTCTACTAAAAGTCAAACAGGACAAACCAAAAATTATTTTGAATGCTCCAGACTGGTCTCGCCAACACTGGTACCCACTCCTGCGTAATGTGTCACACCTTCCACCGTGGCACCTGCCTCAGACACCTTACTTACTGTCTCAGCAGAACAACCAAATTCTGCACACTCAACTCCAAACTTTGAATCTTGCAGCGTGGCTAATCACCTAAATTCATCCTTAGCATCCATCAGCAAACCTGTGATGGATGTCATTTTGGAGGCAAGAAGGCCTAGTAGTAGAAAATTTTATGCTGACAAATGGAAAATATTCTGTGCCTGGAATCAATCACAAGGAATAAGCACAGCAGTACCCAATATTCCTCAGATTTTACAATACTTAACTGAGATGTTTCACAAGGGCCTGTCCTTTTATTCCATAAAAATGCATGCCTTAGCCATTTCAGCTCATTACAACACAGAACCTCCCCTCTTCTCTCATCTTCTGCTAAAGAAGTATTTCAGAGGGGCCAAAACCTTAAGACCACCCAGGAGAGCTCCAACCCCTGCCTGGGACCTCAATTTTGTATTGGAAAAACTTACTCTCCCTCCTTTCAAGTCAGCTGCTACTGCAGACCTAAAATTTCTCTCCTGGAAAACAAATTTATTTTAGCAGTCACTTCAGCTAGAAGGATTTCCGAATTACAGGCTCTTATGGCTATGGAACCTTTCATCATTTTTCATGCAGACAGGGCATCTCTCAGGACCAATCCATCCTTCATGCCTAAAGTGGTATCCAGTGTGGCTCTTAATCAGACCATTCATTTGCCAACTTTCTTTCCCAATCCACAGAACAAGGGAGAGCAGACTCTGCATTCATTGGATGTACACGGACAACTTAGATTTTACTTAAACAGGACAAAATCTCAAAGAAAATCTGAACAACTACTGGTGGCATTTGCTGCAGGGGTAGAGGGAAAGGCTATTTCAAAGCAGACTATTTCCACATGGATAAGCCATTGTATTCGTTTCTGCTATATGCACCATGGTAAAACTATCCCCCAGGGGATCAGATCTCATTCCACCAGGGCTGCATCTACTTCTACAGCCTTTCTCAGAGGTGTTCCTACCAGGGACATTCTAGAAGCTGCTATCTGGAGCTTAGTTCATACATTCACCAAACATTACCATTTACCCTTCTCTAAATCCAGAGCTGGCTTTGCCACTGCTGTCCTGCAGGGTCTTATAGCTGGTCCTAATGCTGTATAATTACCTCCACCCAACCATAGTTTGGGAATCTACCCAAATGTAATGACTGCAACAGTGAAACACGAAGAACATAGTACAGTTGTGTATACTTACCATAAATGTAGATGTTCGAGTGTATTCACTGTTGCAGTCCTGGTTACCTTCCCTCCATCCCTCATTTTTTCACTGTCTATACCTCAACTTTCTTTCACTATGTTTAAAAGCCCTTTTTGGTGTATTTGCTTTTGGGATTGGAGGTATATTTTTTGTGTTTTTTAATTTTATTTGCTCCCCATTTGGGGGGCACCTGACATCTGGGGCAAGAAAAACTGATGTAATGGCATTGGCTGCATGTTTTATACCCCTGACGTCATGGAAGAAGGGACAGCAACCGACGCAGGACCCAAGACTTTGTTAATCAGGCCAACTAAGGGCAACCTGCCAGCAGATTACCAAAATGTAATGACTGCAACAGTGAATACACTCTAACTTCTACATTTATGGTAAGTGTACACAACTGTACTGTTTCCTTAGCTAGATGGATCACTCTTTGCATTTCGTTTGTTTACAAAGCAAAAGGTTTATCTCCTCCTGGTATAATTAAAGCTCACTCTGGTATAATTAAAGCTCACTCTACCAGGTCCATGGCGACGTCTGCTGCCTTTTGGTCTAGGGTTTCTTTGGATGACATTTGCGCAGCAGCAACTTGGGCAAATCCACATACCTTCATTTCTTATTATAAATTAGACCTGATTTCCAGAAGAAGAGCATCCTTTGTCTCTGCGGTGCTCAGGAGTATCCTTCCATGAGGACCTCCCAGGATTTAAGTAGTTGGGGACTCTGTCCCACAGGGTGAAGATAAAATGAAGTTAACTACTTCAGATAAAGAAGTTATGTACTCACCATAACGTTCCATCTGAGTAGTTATACTTAATTTTTCTGCAACCTTCCCTCCCTCTGTCCCCCTGACCTTATCATATCCATAAGCATGTTGGGTTCTTTGGTCTAAG
Source organism: Protopterus annectens (assembly GCF_019279795.1). Taxonomy (NCBI): domain Eukaryota; kingdom Metazoa; phylum Chordata; order Ceratodontiformes; family Protopteridae; genus Protopterus; species Protopterus annectens. The sequence continues at coordinate 1,015,602,451 of NC_056743.1, forward strand.
TTGCTAATGTGTATAGTTGAAGCAAACTCGATCTGAGGGAAGGCAGGAGATGGTGGTGCATTATGGGTAGGGGGAGGAGCTCGGAGCTTCGAGCAGATGCTAGAAAATAGTTGCCAGCTCGGATCCATTATGGATCCGAATACCCACAGGTTGCAGAAAAATGAACTACTACTCGGATGGAACGTTATGGTGAGTACATAACTTCTTTTTTTTATGTATTGCTAGTTGGTGTAGTCCCCCTCTTGAATAATTACAGTACAGGTTCATCATTATTGTTTTCAGTTGCCAAGTTTCTTTAAATTGCTTAAGTCCTGGCAAAGTAGTGCTGCTCCATAGTTTTAGTTCACGCCATCTGATATTAATTTTGGTAAATGGTGATGAAATACAGAAAGTAGTTTGGATTTTAAACTGTGTAGCATAGAACCTGCCATACTTCTGAAGATTCTTTCTGGTTTTGATTGTGTTGGAGCTGCACAGGCACCTTTTCAGTAGATCGACTGGGGACAGCACTGATGTCGGACACCTATGTAAGTCTTGTGGTGCACATGAGAAACTCTGTGTAGTGGAATGAATGAAAACTGAGAAAGGTAGACTTGCTAAAATAAATAAATACATACATAAATAGGTTTTTAATGGCAGTGTGGCAACATTACCAGTAAGCATTTCTTAAAGTAATGTGCTACTTTTGTGGAGGTTGATATGCTGAGAGCAGAGTGTTTTAGATGAAGGAAACATGGTAAGTTTTTCAATATTTTTATAAAAAGTTATATTTGCAACAGTTTCGTTTAGCATGGCTCTGTGATGCAGAAGGATAGTGCCCTTACTGTGAACCAGGTAACTGAGATTCAGTTAGTAAACCCTGGCACTAGAGGCTAGTAGGGAAAGGAGCGAGTGAAGTGGCATGGGCAACTTGCCTCTTCAGGGTGGTGGGAAAGGTAGCTTACACACACAGTCTGTGTGATTTCCTTGATGGCGACCACTTGTTCTTCATGGGGAAGGGCAGGACTGCTTAGGTAAATGCTCATTGTGGAAGTGAGGAGTCCTCTTCCATGGTCAGCCTGTTGTATGACCTCTCCCAGCACTTTGCTGAGAGCATGCAGAAAGTTAGGGCCAACAAGTTTACATGACCTCTTCTGTCACTGTGCTGATTGCATGTAGGGGATTAGGGCCAACAAGTGTAAAAGTGAGTACAGGGAGAGGTTAAGGCCAGCAGGTGTTTAAAACAAAAAGACAAACCATCAGTGATGGCCTGTCCTGGTGACCAACTCTTGCCTTGGTGATGGGGTGTAAGTGGACCCATTGGTCAGAAGACGGCTGGTGCTCGGAGGGCCATGGTGGCATGCATTTACAGATGCACAATTTTGGAACTTAATGACCATGATTCTACATCCATAGCTGGAAAGATAGAGTAGTCATGATTGTGATTATTGGTGTGCACATGCAGACATCAAGCATGATTTGCAGCATGATTTTCCTAAGAGAGCCGTCAACGTATTGGAAAAAAAAATACTAGACAGGAAAAAAATGAAAGACAAGTATGCCATCCTGGCATGGACATTTTACATTCCTTCTCATGTACTTCTATGTTTAAGTCAGATCATCGTATTTTTTTCGTATTTCTAGAAAGTATTCTCACGTAAAGGTTAGGTTTGCTCTGTGTGACATGTGATGCTCTGAGGTGCACTGCTGTAAGAATCATGGGCTTCCAGGTGCAGGAGTTTGAGAAATAAAAATACTGAATTGGAAAGGAAGGAAAGGTTGACCCAGTTTACAGGAAGATGCCCTCATTCGATGCATCACTACAGAATAACATACTAAAGCTTTTTCATGTAACAAGTTGACATATAAAAGCAGATAAGGCCTATGTCCTTTATGACACTTAATTGTACTTGCATAACCTGTATCTGAGACGCACTCCTTTTGCATATGGTGCTTATGTTACTGAGGCATTTGATCCTCTGTGGCTTTGAATCAAGTTTATTGGCTTGATGTAGGTACCACATTCAAGTAAGAGACCAAAAAAAAAATATTATTAGACAGCTGGCAGTTTCTCATTTCCCCGAGATTTCCAGTTTGTTGAGAAGAAAGGGGATAATTTCTTTTCAAAGTAATGGTGGCAGTTCTGTAGGAAAAACAAAGGTGTGTGTCTCAACGGTATTGAAGGCCAGTAGGTGTGTGGCTGTAGATGTACTTGTGTAATTTCCAACCCCCTCCCTTTTTTGCGTATAGTGATCATATTGCTGCAGAACCTGATGGTCATGGCCTTGACTCAAGTATGGTGGCTAGTATAATCTTGATGGTTCTGTAAAAAAGCAAGAGAGTCCATCTCAAGGGTGTTGAAGGCAGTAGGTTGATTGACATGTAAACGCAGAAAGACGCATGATGTTTACATTAACATTCTATTGAACATGTGAAACTTCTGATCCCCCTTTTTTGCATATTGTGGTCATGTTTCTACAGAACTTGGTCCTCATTGGCCTTGAATCAAGTCTAGTGACTTGGAGTAGTCACCAGATTCAAACAAGAGCCAAAAGAATCATCTTCTTATGGTCTGTTGGCAGTTTCACATTTCCTGAAGAGACTTCCAATTCGTTAAGAAGAAACAGAGCAAGTTAATTTTTAAGTAATGTAGATGGTTTTGAAGAAGAAAAAATTGAAGTATTAAAGGCAATACGTTTGACATAAAAGAAGAGATGTGGCTTTTGCCCTTTATATGCAATGTGCAAAAATAGGAAAAAGGGGTTATGGATGGATGGATTGATGGTTGTGTAGAAAGAGTCTGCCTCGGGTGTTGAAGAAAGCTGCTTAATTGACATATAAAAGCAGAGGAGGGTTATGTCTTTTATTTGGCACTTAATTGTACTTGCATAATCTCCAACCCACCCCCTCCAGTTTTAATACAGACCTTGATTTGTAGTGATCTTGAATAAAGTCTTTTGGCTGGATGTAATCACAAGATGAAAACATGAGCCAAAAGGAACGTCATCATATGGCCTGTTGGCAGTTTCACATTTTCCAAATAACCTTTCGATTTATTTAGAAGAAACAAAAGTAACTTATTTTTGAAGTAGTGTTGATGGTTCCATAGAAAAGAGTCTGTGATGTATTTCCTTAAGCTGTATTCCTTTTTCTGCACTAGTGGCATTTCTGTTCAGTGCTGAGGCAACTGAATGCTACTGTTATCTTTAGCTACCGAGAACAATGGCAATAATTATCCCAAACTGTCAGCAAAATATGTGTTGGAAGGGAAGTCATAAAATTTGATCTGTCTTTTCTGTACATTCCCAGCTGATGGGTTTCTGATCCAACTTTGAATACTTTTTCCAGACTTGGAATCTGTAGTTCAGACTCCTTTCCTTAATCTCCTCCTGTCCCCAGCACTACCTCCGATTTTGTTTCTGGCTCATTGAGTACAGGCATGATTTGTTGGCTCAGGCTCACCATTAGCTAAGTAGTTAGTATTTGACAGTACTTTTCCTTCATACATTTTGGTATTTAATAGTGTAGAACTATTTTAACTTAAAATTTTCTTTTTTCCTTTACTAAAAAATAAAAAGTAAAAATTTTCTCTAGACCTCTTTGCACCTCCAGTGTGTTTCTATTTTCATCATCTTACTAATTAGTTGATGGCTGGTAGTTTTACCATTGTTAGTATTTCTTGAATTTATATACACTTGCTTTATCAGTGTATTTGTATTACCATTGTTAGTGCTTAGCTTTCCTTCTACTACGTAGTTTTTTCCATATCATTTATCATTTTTGTGATTGTCTGACAGGTCTACTGGCTTTAAAAAAATGTGTGGCTTGTGGTCGCAAAATGCCAAACTCTAATTCACACCTTTTAATTGTGTATGTATTGTTTAGGAGCAATGCAGCTGGAAGAAGATTGTTCAAGCTGCATGGCCTTTGGTCACCAAGCCGTGATTGAATGATGCAATAAGCTTAATTTCAAGGTTTTTTTTTTACCTTCAGGAGAATCTTCAAAATCTGCATCTGGAGAGCCCTCATCTGGAAAAAAGCCCTTGGAGAAACACAAGGGGGGGTAGGGGAGTGATAGGCCCAAAGAAAAGGCCAGAGAGTTGAAGAAGCAATCCCATGACAGCTCTCCTTCGTCAGTGTTGTCTTTGGCTCCGGCTACCAAGCTCTCCAAACCTTTAAACCGTACATCTGCCCCAAATCTGATTCAAGTACATTTCAGGATGCTTTCTGTACCAGAGCCAAGGTTTTCCCTGGATATACAGTCTCTCCTTTAGGTTGCGATCACTCTTTCTTTAGGAAAGATCCATGCAGAAGACTTTCAGGCCACCCTCTGCATCTTCATTAAGGTTCATTAGGTCTACCAGAAGCCTGACAGAAGTTTCTCAGGATTCAGATTCAGTTGAGAGTTCTCCTGGCTGTGTCTCTCATTGGACCCATGAGCTTTGGACTCTCTCCTTTGCCCATGGTTACTCCTAGCCCGATCCAACCCCTAGGTTCAGGGAAACAGTATGTAAGTTTTTCTGGGTTGACCTAGACAAATCCAAAGTTGTGGTCATCTTTGGCTCCAGCATCAACTTTAATCCATCCAGCTTTGGTTTTGTCAGAGCTGGACAAAACTCAGAGCTGAAGCTTTGGTGCCAAGTCTAGGGGATATGAGTTAGACTCCGAACCTGTTGGAGCCATCCCTTCCTCTTGGAGTATCGATACTGTTTAGCTCTGCTCCGGCTTTTGTCACGGACCAGGGTCAGGGTGGTGCCCTTGGTCATACTGGTGTGGCGGCTTTGGCTCCTACCGTGCTAGTTTTGGGTCTTCCCTTGGCTTCTGCCTTTGAGGTGGTTGAGAGATCTGTGCCCAGGCTGCACCCTCTGCTACATTTGCTCCACAAGTGATGGCTCTGGGTCGTGATTCCTGTCCGTCTATCCCTCGAGACCATCATCATGCAGGACACCCCCTCAGACTTCTGAATCCTCTCTGGAACTTACCCCATGGAGGCTTTCTAGAAGCACAAATGTAAGAGGAGACACATTGACACCCTTCAGCCCCTGTCAAATGCCTCTATGTATCTGATATCCAGTGCAGTTGAGAGTGCTTAGAGGGCCACAGGTACAAGCAATCCCATAAGGAGACATGCATGGATGTACTTGTATGACTTGCAGAGCTGTTGAAGTCCTTTGTAAATGTCCCCTATGATGCTTCAACCCTTTTTGGTCCCAAAGTCAGAGAGGCACTCTCCAGGAGTCAGCAAGATGGGAAAACCCTTTTTGCCATAGGAATAAGGTTTTCTACCCCCCCCCCTCTGACCTTCTTGAGAAACCAGCCAGATTGGTTCTTCACTAGGATCGATGGCAGCTTTCATTCTTTGTTCCCTTGGCAAGATATTACATGAGATGGGCAGTGGCAGTTCAGTGGTCTGTCAGATACCAATCCATAAGTTTACAGGTTCGTTTGACAAATATTTTCAGGACTCCCATAAAATAATGGGTCCAGTCACCCAGCCATTTTAGCAGATCGGTTGAGTAGATCGATGCTACCTCTGGTCTTGCAATCCAAAACTGGCAGAACAAATTTATCGTCAGTGGTGTCGACCATGCTGTAATCTTTTTGCCTCTCCCAGTCAACTCCAAATGGAACAGGCTCTCCACCCTGATCCCTTCCGAGGAGGGAATCACCGAGCATTGAACACACACTTAGCACCCCCTCCAGTCTTGTCTTTGCCATTCCTCCTACCCCCATTAGTCCCAAAATTTCTACAGAAAGTCCTGTAGAGGAAGATTGTAGTCATCCTTATTGCCCCTTTCAGTACTCCAACAGGTGTGGTTTTCCTTTCTCTGGCCGCACATAATACACCCACTTTGGGTGCTGGACCAGATCCGGGCCTTCTGTCTCATCATTCCAACATGCCTCACCCGGACATTCGAACCTTCAAGTTAACCATTTGGTTTCTCCACTTTCAGTGATGCTTAGTCAGTCTGTGCTGTATATCCAAGTGATCCGCATTCTCACTTCTTCCCAGAGACCATCTACCAAAAAGTTTATAAGAGTAAGTGGAAAAGATTTTCTGTCTGGGCCTCCTAAAGGAATCTGGATCCCATTTTGGCTCCCATTCCTAGTTTCCATTTTTCTGGATGGGGCTACTTACTCTATTAATGTACAGTTAACAGCTGTTTCAGATTTTCTTGTTGGAGAAACCCATTACTACCTTAGCATCCCTAAAACTGTGTAAAGATTTCTTGAGAAATACTTTCCTCCTTAGGCCCCAGTTAAGGATCCTACTCGTCCTCGGGGATATGACGCTTTAACTCAGTCACCTTTTGAATCTGTCAGGGTGGACATTAAATTTTTGACAAAACACTTATTTCTAGTTTCTATTACTTTAGCTCTGAGAGTGTCGGAACTTCAAGTTCTTTCATGCAAAAGTCTACATTATCTTCCACAAGGATAGGGTATCTCTACAAACTAATCTGTCTTGCATGTCTAAGGTAGCTATGGAGATCTTTCTTAACCAATGCATCACTCTATCAGTTCTGTTTCCAAATTATTGAATAAAGGAGAATAATATATGCTTCATTTGTTTGATGTGAATTGCCAACTAGGTTTCTACCTCCATAGTAACAAAACATTCTGGAGAACAGACAAGTTTTTGTCTCCTTTTCCAAAGCCAAGTTGGGTCAAGGTTTTTCAAAAGTATTTTTTGGGAGATGGTTAGCTGACTGCATCTTTCATGTGTTTAAGGAAAAGGACTTGATACTACACTGCCTAAATCAGTCAAAGCTCACTCTACAAAATCTGCCTCTACTTCCTCGGCCTTCTTTCCAGGATATTGATTGATATTTGTGCTCCTGCCACCTGGTGTAACACTCGCACTTTAATTTCCCATTTTAAATTGGATATGCTTTCCTGGAATAGGGTTGCTTTTGGTTCAGCCATTCTCCGAAACATCTTTTCATAACACCACCCTGAGAACTAAGTAGCTGGGACTCTTTCCCATCCATTGAGGAATGTATGGAACAGACAACATGAGATGCAAAAGTTAAATACTTACCATAACCACAGATCTTTGTTTAATTCCATCCTTCCTCAACCTCCCTTCCTCCGTCCCCCTTCCATTTCATGGAAGATTTTGTTGTGTGTTTTGGTATGACAGCATGACCTGCCCCTTTTGCACTCTTTCAGGTGTAGAAGTGTCCTGTCTCAGAGATCTTTTGTATACCGGAGATTGGTACTTTGTTCATTTACAGTCTTTTGTTAATGTTATGTTGTGATGTTTCAGGTAAAGTCAATCTTGGGTAACCTTGGGTATAGGAGGGGATTATGGGTAAGGGGAAGGAGCCTGAGCTGTGGATCCTGAAGTCTAAAAGCATCTGAAGTCGGATCCGAGGTCCGATCCAATGACTCATCCATTGAGAGAGAACAGAATTAGACCGCACAGATTTATTGTTATGCTAAGTATATAGTTTCTGTTTGAAATGTACCATAGTTTCTTTATGTATTCCCTTTAATTAGCAAATTTTACCAAAAAGTGAAAATATTTGGGTTTACAGAGGATGGGTATGACATTTTTTATGCAATTGTTTGAGATGTCCATCTTTTCTGACAGGTAAAAAATAGTTGCTGCTGTTTTGAAAATGATGGTTCTTAATAAGAAGTTATGTACTCACCATAACGTTCCATCTGAGTAGGTATCTTCATTTGTCTGCAGCCTTTGGGATACGGATCCGATCTCTGATCCGAGCCGACAACTTCTACCACAGCGTAGATCCGAGCTCCTAGCTCCTCCCTTTACCCATAATCCCCTGCCAACCCTGACTGACCTCAGATCAAGTTTGCCCCCATATAACAACTTGCTATTGTGTCCCGGAAGGGACTCATGTAAGACAACTCCTACTTAGAATCATATTGGTCAGGGGGAAGGCGGGTGGGATGGTTGCAGACAAATGAAGATACCTACTCAGATGGAACGTTATGGTGAGTACATAACTTCTTAATCTGAAGTAGGCACTTCATTTGTCAGCAACCTTTGGGACAGAGTCCCCAGCTACCTGAATCTTGGGTGGCCTTCATGGAAGGATATTCCGGAGCACTGCAGAGCCAAAGGACGCCATACCTCTGGAGACAACATCCAGTTTGTAATGGCTGATAAAAGTATGGGATGAAGCCCAAGTGGCTGCGGAACAAATATCATCCAAGGGAATCCTAGATCTAAAAGCGGCCGATGTAGCAACAGCCCTAGTAGAATGAGCGCGGACTCCCTGAGGTGCAGGCCGTCCCGAACTTTGATATGCTAAGAGAGCACAGCTCGTTATCCATCGTGACAGTGTAACTTTAGAAACCGACTTGCCTAGGTTGGTTTTGGCAAAGGAGACAAACAACTGATCGGATTGTGTATGACCAGCCGTTCGATGAATATAAAAGCGCAGTTGTCTGTGCACGTCCATAGAATGCAGCTTATACTCTCCTTTGTTCTAATAGTTGGGGAAGAACACGGGAAGATTAATAGATTGATTAATGTTTGCTTCAGAAGATACCTTAGGCAGAAAAGACGGATTGATCCTGAGGTAAACTCTATCCTGATGGAAGGTCAAATACGGTGGTTTGACACAGAGAGCCTGAAGTTCAGAGACTCTTTTGGCTGAAGTAATGGCCACCAGGAAAGCCGTTTTCCAAGAGAGGTATTTGAGATCAACTGTGGCCACCGGCTCGAAAGGGGGGGTAGTCAAGACCTGCAGAACTAAAGCTAAATCCCATGGGGGGTACTACCTCCCTGACAGGAGGTCTGAGGAGGAAGGTACCCTGAAGGAAAGCTTTACAGAGCTTGGAGGTAATAAGAGGGCCAGACTCATGCCCTACATGATAGTGTGAAATCGCTGCTAGTTGCACCTTGACTGTAGAACAGCTAGCCCCCGATGAAAAAGGGAAGATAGAAAATCCAAAACCGATGTTAAAGGCGCTGTAAAAGGATTTAAATGACGGTGCTCAGCCCAGATGGAAAAGCGTTTCCACTTACTCCGATAGACCTTTCTGGTGGATGGCTTGTGTGCTGCTACTAGAATGGCTTTGACTGGTGAGGAGATTCCGGGAGTCCTAATCAAGAGTTGAACTGGAGCAACTAAGCCGTCAGCTTGAGGTTGACCAGGTTGGGGGTCGGAAGACCCAGGGGGTGAGTAATGAGATCCGGAAGAGGATCCAAAATCCAGGGCGGATGAATCAGGCGAGACCATAGGTACGGGAACCATGTCTGACGAGGCCAGAATGGGGCAATGAGTATCATCTTGCTACCCAACCGACTAGCTTTCTGTAAAAGTTTTAGCATCAGGGGCAGTGGCGGGTAAGCGTAAAGGAGACCAAGCATGTACTAGAGAGTCTCTCGGGGACTCCTCCAGAGGGGGGGATTAGGGCGAAGTAACTGTTGCATTTGGTATTTGAGGGAGAGGCAAAAAGATCGCAACAGGGTTGTCCTCATTGGGCAGATATTTGCTCCGCTACTAGAGGATTGAGAGAACATTCGTATGGAGTCAGGATTGTACGACTGAGCCTGTCTGCTAGGATGTTGGACCGTCCCGGAATGTGCATTGCGATGAGAAAGCGGTTGGTGAATATCGCCCATTCCCACACTCTCATGGCCTCGCGACAAAGAGGATAAGACCTAGTTCCCCCATTTGTTGATGTACCAGACCACTGATATGTTGTCCGTATGTACCGCAATCGTCCCAATCGGAAGAAGGTTGTGAAGTGCCTGCAGCGTCAAAAGCACCGCCCTCATCTCTAGGACATTGATATGCAAGGAGGTCTCTATGTCGTTCCACATGCCTTGGACCGTTCTGCCTGAATAATGCCCACCCCAGGCGAGAAGTGTCCGTGGTCACTGTGGCGATGGGAGGAGGCATCGAGAATGGACGTCCCGTGTGGAGGCTCGGGGACTGGAGCCACCACACGAGCGACCTTCTGCAAGTCCTGTTTAGGGGGATGGGATGGGATGGTACAGATGGTTGCGAGACAGGGACCATTGCACCTGAAGGGTCCACTGCAGGACCCTCATATTCAGACGGGCCAAGGGCAGCAGAGAAATTGCTGCCGCTATGGACCCTAGAGCCCTCAGGACCAATTCCGCCGGTGGAGCTTGAAGTTGGAGGATGGCCTGTGCATGCAACCTCAGGGTCTGAAGCCGATCTGGAGTCAGAAAAGCACGCATTAGTTTGGAATCCAGTTTCGTCCCTATGAAATCTATTACCTGTGTAGGAACCAGAAAGGACTTGACCATGTTTACTGTCAATCCTAGACGTGGAGCAAGATTGAGGAAGTAATCCCTACATGAACAGAGCAGATGCCTTGTAGGGGCGGTAAGGAGCCAGTCGTCCAGGTACGGAAAGACCTGAATTCCCTGGAGTCTCAGGTGGGCCGCTATTGCCGCTAAGACTTTGGTGAACACCCTGGGGGCTGAGGTGAGACCGAAGGGGAGGGCCCTGAACTGAAAATGACTGGCTCCCAGCCGGAAGCGGAGAAACCTCCTGGAGCGTCTGTCCACTAGAATGTGATAGTACGCATCCTTGAGGTCTATCGAGCACATCCAGTCGTTCTCCTGTAACAGGGGGAGAATAGATTGCAGTGTGACCATCCAGAACTTTTCTTTGGGTACTGCCAGGTTCAAGAGAGAGATGTCGAGGATGGGCCTCAAGTCCCCTGTCTTTTTTGGCACCAGAAAGAACCTGGAGTAAAACCCTGATCCGAGCTGATCTGGGGGGACGGGTTGGATGGCTCTTTTTTGTAAAAGCTGCTGAATTTCTGTAGCAGCTGCCTCCCTCTGACTGGGTGGCACGTCGGGGAGGCTTCTGGTTTTGGGGGTTACAATAAAGGGAATTTGGTAACCTCTGGATATGATGCGAAGCACCCAGCGATCTGTTGTTATGGACTCCCACATTGCTAGCTGCCTCGAAAAATGCCCCCCGACTGCCTCCAGAGTGGAGCAGCCTGGCAACCCCTCAAGGGTTCTGCGTGGGCCTCTCAGAGAAGGGTTCTCTGGACCCAAAATTCCTGGGACCCCCTCTGCCTCTAGGGCGGCGTCCTCCCTGTCCTCCTCTGCCACGAGAGGACTGGTTATCCGGAGCAGACTGGGATTGATGCGATTTCCGGAACCACATCTTCTTCTGACCCTTTTGGTTCTTGGAAAAGGACCTCTGGGGAGCAGAGAAGCGGATTCCAACGGCAGACAACGTCTTCCCGTCTTTCTCGCTCTGGACTAAAGTGTCGCGAACGGTTTTGCCAAACAGAGCAGAACAATAAAAGGGGGCATTCGCGAATGACACCTTAAAGGGTTCCGAGAAGTCACAATGTCGGAGCCAGGCTTGTCGCCTCATGACCAGGCCGACTCCGCCAGCTCTAGCGGCTCCCTCAGTGGCGTGAGACAAAAGCCGCATAGAGGTCTTAGAAATGGACCGTAGAGTGGACATTCAGGAGGAGTACAGTTGTTTGTCCCCTTCCGACATGGACTCTGGGGGGGGGAGGCAGCGTATTCTTTGATCAGATCCCGCTGCATCCGGATAACGTGTGCCATATAGTTCAGCGCCCTCATCGAGAAGGTTGCTGAACTGAAGGCCCGGTTCCCAAGGCGGTCCATCGCACGAGACTCCTTGCTCGGTGGGTGGACCGTGGGGCTCTCCTGAGCCAACTCTCTCTTGGTGGCCACCGCCACCAACATGGCATCCACAGGGGGACCTCTGCTGCAATGGGTTCTCTCTGTGGGGGCACTCAAGATCCTGTCCAGATGCTTGGGGACTAGCTCTACAGTGTCCTGCTCCCTCCAAGCCCAGGTGGCAATAAGGTCCACCAGGGGGTCGGGGGGGGGGGGACACCCAAGAGGTAGATGGCCCTGCTTCGAACGCCTCTAGGAATACGGACTCATCGGAGGAAGACTTGGGGGCAGACCAACCCCCCCTGATCCTAAGCATTTCCATGATGTCTCCAAAGGAGACATCCTCGGGGGGTGATCTTGGGGAAACTTCCCCTTCATCTAAGTCCGTATCTTCCGTAAGGGACTCGCAGGAGTCCATGTGCCTCCTCTTACACTTAGACTTGTGAGGAACCTCCTCGGGGGGGTTTGTCCGTGGAAGTCTCACCAGCAATGTCATGTTCCGAAGGAACATCCCGAGGTGCTGAAGCAGGCTGCCCCAAAGGCCGGGTGATGGGAGCCTGGACCAGCTGAGAGGGAGTGCAGGGGGGAGCCGAAGCCAGGACCGGAGGTCCGGATGCACTCAACAGTGCCCTCTCCACCGCAGCGAAAGCCGAGGGGGAGCCGCCATCGGTAGGATCCGAGAGTCGACTCCCACCCGGATCCGAAGCGGGGACCGGACCCGGGCCCGAGACCATCGGATCCGAAGGACCCGCGTGCTCCGACAGGGACGGAGCCGAATGCACACCGAATCCCTCGGATCCGAAGCTCGGGCCACAGCTCTGAGAGGTCTGATCCGACAAACTCGAGGGAACAGTCGGAGCCGAAGTGCCCAGCACTGTCGGCTCCGACCTACCCCCGGATCCAATGCGGCTCGGCTCCGAACGCTTCGAACCCGGAAAACGGGTCGGAGAAGGAGCGATTGGAGCAAAGAATGGGGTCGAGCTCCCCCCCAGAAGGGGGGGAGGCAAGAGCACTCCCATCTGCAGCTGGGCCTGGATGAACCTCCTCATCATCCGGTCCATGTCTGCATCCGACATGCTAAAAGTGGACCTCGAAGAGGCCACCGAGGCAGGCCTGGAGTGTCGCCTTGATGACCTCGACGGGGACCGGGTCAACCCCTCCTCGGGTCCCAGAGAGAAGCAAGGGGATCGGATCCGAGGAGGAGGTGATCCAGAAGCCCTGGAGGGAGAAGCCCTTTTGGTGGGCGGGGCCGAGGAGGAGTCTTCGGCCCGCCACTTATGGTGCTTCTCTCTCTGCTTGTCTTTCTTGGCCTCCCTCTCCTCCGGAGCCAAAGCGGGAGGTTGAGTCCCAACCGGAGGGAGGGGGGCAGGAGTGTCCGCCACCGAGGGTTGGATAGCGGCCACAGAAGTACCGGAGGCCGGAGCCTGATCTGGGGGCAAAAGGCCCTCCAGAATCAGCTTCGACCTCCGGTCCTTAAGTGCCCTGGGGTTGAATGCCGCGCAAATTGCGCATCCAGAGGAGAGGTGTTCAACCCCAAGGCACCTAACGCACCGAGTGTGGCCATCCGCCGGTGAAAGCTTATGGCCACACTCGGTGCACTTAGAAAAAATGGCTTTAGGGGCCTCAGACATTTTAAAAAGGAAAACACACTCACTAGGCCCGTAAACACACCACACACACACACACACACACTACGACCAGCGAGGAAGGGAGGAGAAAAGGATCGCAAAAAAAAAAAAAATAAAATTTAGTTAGCTAAAAAGGGCTATAGCATACCTAATCACTCACTCTCACTCACAGCAACAGAAAAAAGGAAGAAATTTAACAATTTTTCTCTCTCAAATTTCAATCCACCAGGAGCTCAGGAACCTAGCTTGAAGCGCGGCAAACTAGATCTGAGGTCAGTCAGGGTTGGCAGGGGATTATGGGTAAAGGGAGGAGCTAGGAGCTCGGATCTATACTGTGGTAGAAGTTGCCGGCTCAGATCCGAGATCGGATCCGTATCCCAAAGGTTGCTGACAAATGAAGTGCCTACTTCAGATCTTTTTTTTTTCTTTTCTTTTATGGAGCTTCAAATAAGGGAGCCTTATGACCTTTATCCAGCAACTTGAAATTAACCTGCAGTCTTTGTTAAATTGGAACTTGCTGTGCTTTACCATGATGAGGAACGCAAGAAAGTTATCATGGTTTTTAAATAATGTTGCAAACCGTCCTTTAAGTGTAGAATTCCATTAAGACAACATTGCTTATAAAGTGGTGCTTGCAGATATGAAACAGTTCAAACGTACACTTAGCAAAAACTTTTAATTCACAAAAAATGTTACTGCAAACACAAACCAAGTAAGAAAAAGTGCCCCAAGCTTTGCTATGTTCTCTTCTTCAATTTATTCCAAGAACAAGTAAAACCTTACCATAAAACCAAGGCTCACTTGATCAGTAACATTGCTTTTAAATCCAAGAAAGATGTTCTTCGTGTTTCACTGTTGCGGTCATTCCATTTGGGTTATCTGCTTGCACTAGTCCTCAGTCGACCTGGGTAACAAAGTCTTGGGTCCTGCATCGGTTGCTGTCCTTTCTTCCGTGACGTCAGGTCATCAGGGGTATAAAACATGCAGCTGATGCCATTACATTAGTCTTTCTTGCCGTGCAGTGCCTGAAGCAGAAGCAGTTTGCAAGTGCCAGTCGGCCGACTCCTGAAATTTATTGGATTGCTTAAACAGAAAATGATGATGATTCCCGACTGTGCTGAAAATAAAGAAATACAGGATTTAATGCATTCTGCTGAACAGGTTGGAAAACATACTTTGCAATGTGGATTTGATTCTTTAGAAGCCTCTTGCATGGCTGCTGTCACTGGGTTTGTATTCAGAAGGCATGCTTGTGTTAAGGAGCGATCTTTGCTTGATCATGTTAAAGCTAAACTTTTGGATGCTCCCTTAAATCAGGACCGCCTGTTTGGCAACAAAGCTGAGGAAGTTCTTAAAAAGATGGAAGATAAAGCTAAATCTATGCAAACTGTGAAAGATTTTTTTACAAGTTAAGCCTCCAAGATTTAGTAGGCATTGGCCCTCTAAGAATTGGTCCTTTCCGGCCCCTTCCAGGTCTTCTCAATCCAAACCCAGACACAGCAGTAACTCCATGTTTCAGTCACAGGGTACTCACAAGACTGAGCAGTTGGGGGGCTTCTGCATCCAAATCTGGGAGTAGTAAGACTCCCCCTATGGAAAACTGTCTCAATAACTTTCCTTTAAAACTTCCAAGCACTTCTCAACTGAGGCAGAAAGATTGGTCTGCAGGCCAAAAACTGGAAACTCATAACCCAGGACAAATGGGTCTTAAATATAGTGTCCCAAGGATACAGATTTCACTTCTACACGTTACCAACACCAAGCGGGTGGCCAGATCTACCCCCAAATCAGTGGGCAGAGGCCCAAAAGCAAGTACTTTCTCTCTTAAACATGGGGGCTATACAGTTGGTACCAGGAGAGGAAAAGGGGCAAGGTTTATATTCCAGAATTTTCCTGGTACCCAGAAAAGACGATTCATGGCGTCCTATCCTGGACCTTTCAGCTCTAAACACCTTTTTGGTGATTCCAAAATTCAAGATGCTGACTCTTCACCAGTTGCTTCCTATGCTAGGCAAGGATGCTTGGTTGGCAACATTAGATTTAAAAGAAGCATACCTGCACATCCCTATCAGGGAATCTTGCAGAAGATACCTACGCTTCAAAGCAGGCTTCACGCATCATCAGTTCTCTGCACTGCCCTTTGGCTTATCTACTGCACCCAGGGTATTCACAAAGTGCCTAGCCCTAGTTATTGCATTTTGCAGACAAATATTCAAATATACCCATACCTGGACGATTGTCTAATTCAGGCAGAAAGCCAGGACATACTTTTGAACCATCTGGCCTTTGTACAAAGGGTGCTGACTTGTCTGGGGTACACCATGAACAAAAAGAAATCACACCTGGTACCCTGTCAACAAATTATATTCCTGGGAGCAAGGTTGAGTACAACTTCCCAGATGGCTTTCCTCACACCAGAGAAACAGATTAATTTGACAACCTACTTCAAACAAGTGTCCACAAAAACCCTGCTATCTGCAAGGCAAATACTGTAAGTCTTGGGGTTCATGGCCTCCTGCATTCTTCTAATTCCATATGCAGGACTGCATATGAGGAAACTACAATGGTGTCTAAAAAGCCTATGGTGTCAACATTCTCAGGATCTAGAAGCAATGATTCCTGTCATACCTTGCCTACGCCTAGAGTTTCTTTGGTGGGCAGAGGCCTGCCACCAAAACAAGGGACTACCATTCTCGCTACCCCCTGCCGCCCAAACCCTAACAATAGATGCATCAGACTATGCATGGGAGGCTCACCTGGCAGGAAAGTGCATTCAGAGCAAATGGAACCCAAGTCAGATGCACCTGCTTAGCAACCAAAAAGAAATGTTAGCTGTACAGAATGCTCTGACAGCCTTCAAGGATCACATTCTTCCAGGACGACTAATGGTAAAGACGGACACCACCACTGTTATGTGGTACATAAGCAGGGGGGTACGCATTCTTACCCCCTCTGCAGACTAGCCATGGCGTTGTTGAGCTACCAAGTGAATCTACAAGCTCACTTCCTGCCAGGAAAACTAAATACACTGGCAGACGGACTAAGCAGAAACCTCATGGATCCACACGAGTGGAAACTGGAACCAAGGATTTTCAACATGTTGACAAGCAAATGGGGGAGCCCAAATGTAGACCTGTTTGCCTCCCCCCAGAACTATCAATTGGACAAATTTTGCACAAGGATTCCCCACAAACAAGCTTGGAAAGTGGATGCTCTGTCCTTCAGCTGGAAAAACCTATCAGTTTGCCTTTAATCCTCTGCCTCTGCTCTTTAAAATACTATTAAAGATCAAACAGGACAAGCCAAATACGATTTTGATTGTACCAGACGGGCCACACCAACACTGGTGTACCCCCTGTTGCACAGTGTGTCACGGTTGGCTCCATGGCACCTGCCTCAGACACCTTCCCTGTTCTCTCAGCAGGAGAACCAGAGTCTGCACCCTCAGCTTCAAACACTGAACCTAGCAACCTGGCTAATTACCTAATCTCTCCTTTACCATCCCTCAGTAAACCAGTGATGGATATCATTTTAGAGGCAAGGAGACCTAGTACTAGGAAATCTTATTCTGCGAAATAGAAAAGATTCTGTTCCTGGAACCAATCTCAAGGGATGAGCACAGCAGTGCCCAGTTTACCTCAGATTTTACAATACTTAACTGAGATGCTTCACAAGGGCTTGTCCTTTTCCTCCATCAAAATTCATGCCTCAGGCATTTCAGCTCATTATAACACAGAACCTCCCCTCTTCTCTCACCCACTGCTCAAGCAGTTCCTCAGAGGGGCCACAAATTTAAGGCCTCCGAGGAGAGCTGCAACTCCAGCCTGGAACCTTAACTTTGTCTTGGAGAAACTTACTCTTCCTCCTTTCAAGCCAGCTGCTGCTACTGCAGATTTAAAATTTCTTTCTTGGAAAACAGCATTCCTTTTAGCAGTCACTTCAGCAAGAAAGGTATCTAAATTACAGGCCCTTATGGCAGTGGAGCCTTTCACCATCTTTCATGCTGACAGGGTGTCCCTCAGAACCAATCTCTCCTTCATGCCCAAGGTGGTATCCAGTGTGGTTCTTAATCAATCCATTCATTTGCCAACCTTCTTTCCTAATCCACAGAACAAAGGGGAACGGATACTGCACTCCTTAGATGTGCACAGACAACTGAGATTCTACTTGGACAAGACTAAATCTCAAAGGAAATCTGAATGCTATTTCAAAGCAAACCATTTCTAAATGCATAGGCCATTGCATTAATTTCTGCTATAAGCATCATGGAAAACTTATCCCACAGGGCATCAGACCCCATTCTACCAGGGCTGCATCTACCTCTACAGCCTTTCTCAGAGGCGTGCCTACCAGGGACATCCTAGAAGCTGCTACGTGGAGTTCTGATGAAAAATGAAAAGGTGGACTCTCTCCAGTAGCCCTCCGGCGACCAAAAAACAGTTCAATAGAATGATAAAATCAATGGATAAAACGTTTTAAGCTTAACATAAGCTTTTCGTCAGTTTGAAAAAAAACTTCTTTAGAACAGATACGTTGTCCAATAACCCCCCTATATATCCCTTCATTTCCTGTCACATGGTCACATTGAAATACAAAATTACATTGCAATATTGAGACAGCATACGAAAACAAAAAGTGACATATATATGATTACTGTTCTATGATAAATCTAATTGAGTACATCATTGATGCACTAAATCAACCTAGACGGAAAAATAAAATGTAAATAAAAAGTAAATAATAATGGATCCCAACGACTGCAGCCACAAATCATTACCTGCATTGAACTACAAATCCCCTAAATAATGTACAATTGGTAACTACTTGGTTTCATGCTACATGTTTTATGCTTCGTGTTTTATACTTCCATATTTATTTTTATTTTATATATTATGTTATACGGAATCCTGTAAGCTAGTAATGAACTATCCCCGAACTCCTATGTGACCTTGAAAAAAGCCTCCTGAGTGAATACTACCTCTATCTATAAGATATATAATGAACTTGAATATAACCAAGAAATACTAAATATGTGTATGTTGGAGACTAGTGCTGTCAATGAATACAACTAGAACTGTTTAAAACTGTACTTCATATAATAAATAAATGCATTCCTTGAATGTGCCCAGACAACTTAGATTCTACTTGGACAGGACTAAATCTCGAAGAAAATATGAACAGTTGCTGGTAGCATTTGCTGCAGGGGCAGAGGGGAAGGCTATTTCAAAACAAACCATTTCTAAATGGATAAGCCATTGCATTCATTTCTGCTATAAGCACCATGGGAAACCTATCCCCCAGGGGATCAGATCTCACTCAACCAGGGCTGCATCTACTTCTGCAGCCTTTCTCAGAGGTGTCCCTACCAGGGATATCCTAGAAGCTGCTACCTGGAGTTCTGTACATACTTTCACCAAGCGTTATCATTTACCAATTTTCTCTAAGTCCAGTGCTGGCTTTGCCACTGCAGTCTTGCAGGGCCTTTTAGCTGGTCCTAATACTACTAAAATTCATCCTCCCAACCTTAGCTTTGGGAATCTACCCAAATGTAATGACTGCAACAGTGAAACACGAAAAACATAGTACAGATGTGTACACTTACCATAAATGTAGATGTTAGAGTGTATTCACTGTTGCAGTCCTGATTACCCTCCCTCCAGCCCCCTAACTTCTTTTGGCTATACCTCTACTTTCCTCTACTATGTTTAAAAGCGTTTTGGTGTATTTGCTTTTTTGTTGGAGGTATATCCTTGTATAGTTTTGTATTTAATTGCTTCCCATTAGGGGGGCACCTGACATCTGGGGCAAGAAAAATTGATGTAATGGCGTCGGCTGCATGTTTTATACCCCTGGCGTCAAAGAAGGGACAGCAACCGATGCAGGACCCAAGACTTTGTTAATCAGGCCGACTGAGGGCTACTGCAAGCAGATAACCCAAATGTAATGACTGCAACAGTGAATACACTCGAACATCTACATTTATGGTAAGTGTACACAACTGTACTTTCTTGTAAACACAAAACCACCAGTAATCCAGAGTATTCAGTATTACTGTTTCTTAAAAACACCAGAGCAGTTCTTTTAAAAGCAGGTGAAAGATACCTGTAGTGCTATTTAAGTCCAAAAGGTCAGAGCAATTCTTTTAAAAGCAAAGCGTCAGTAACCAAAAAAAAAAATTAAACCGTAGCACATTCGTCTCTCTCCTTCAGAAACTTTTTCAAAGATAGTTTAAACCAGTTCACTTCCCTGTTTTTATTTCAGGTCCTACCCAGTCATGTGATGCCAAAAGCAGTCCCATTTAAAGGGCTAAAACACATACATATCCCTTTTTTCCATCCTAATAAAAGTATAAATGTGTAGTTTGTAGCAAAGGTATTTATAAATATCCTATAAGGTCTTAAAATCTGCAATATAAAAGTGTTTTGTGGGTTTTTTTTTTATTATTTTCATTTTATGTATATGATTTTTTATGTATTCTAATACTTCTTTCACCTTTCCAAGGTTTTTAGTCTTAACACACACATTATTGAACACAGATCATTTAAACCAGGCCAGCTACCAGCATTAAAGAACATTTGCCATTGGAGTTCTGCTTTTTCCAGTCTAGGACTCCAAGCTCCCCCTCATTTTTGTTGGTTAACCTGCTCTAAAACCACAAATTGAAATTTGTGGTTCAGGTGCCCTTGAATATGTTTATACAGTGCATTAGTTGTCCTTTCTTTCCTCATATCATATGTATGTTCATATATTCTCTGTCTTGGGGTGCACTCAGTTTTTCCAACATAAAAAGCGGGGCAGTCTTGGCACATAGCTACATATGCCACTCCCTTTGTGGAACAATCAAGCTTAACCCTCATCTTTGTGTGTCTTCCTCTTATCTTAATCTGTTGGGTTTCCTGAACATACTTACAGTAAGCACACCACCCACATTTTCTCATTATGTTGATAGTTTTTGTTTCTCCAGGCCTCTCCATTAGTTTAATGGTGACTCCCTTACGGTATACTATAGTTTCTTCCTCTAAAATATTCCTACATGTTACTTCTTCCATAATAGACCAATTCTTTTGCATTATTTATCTTATGCAATAGTTTTCTATAGCAAAAGTTGTTACAGATGCATGTTTAAATATGTTTTCTTTGTTACTATCCCCTAACCTTTCAGTAACTGGTCCATTCGCCTCTTGTATTGATGTTGAATGTAATATGGTCTTAAAATGCCCCATTTCTTTTATTCACTACTTCTTGGTATACGTTATCTATCTAGTTTGGTGGGTAACCTCTTTTTTCAAACATCCCTCTTAACACTTCACATTCTTCTAAAAAATGTTCTTCCTTTGTTACCATCCTAGTTGCTGTTACAAATTGGCCTTTAACCACTGCTCGGTTATGGGATGGTGACTAGTGTAGTGTAAGAGAGAGATGTGATAGTGTTCAATCTCGCCGTTTGTTCTTACACATGGGTTCGGAGCCGATCCTCGGCTCCGTGCCGGCCTCTTGCAAGCTCTGCATCGAGAAGAAGCTCGAGACAATCTAATACCCACAATCCCCCTCTGCCTTTACCTCAGATCTAGTTTGCCGCTGCTGCGTTCGCATCGCTGGGAGCTAGCTCGAGCATCTAAAGTTAAGATATAACTTAATTTGTTATATTTTATTGTTTTTTTGTTCTATTTGATATATCTTGATATACTGAGTGATTGTGTGTTGAGTGGCTTAAATTCTCGGTACCGTTAATCTTATTAATCGGTTAGAGTTTTTCGGGGCCTACAACCCTTCTTAAATTTAAAAAAAAGGATTGACATTTAAACCGGATTTGACACTTTTTTCTCGGATTTGACTATATTACTGGACTTGTCTTTTTCTTGTAAAATGTCTGATAAGGTAAAATCAGGATTTAAGCGTTGTCAGTGTGGCCAGAAAAGTGACTGACAACCATAGTCCCTGCGTCTACTGCCTTGGCCCTCTCCACTTGCAAGAGGACTGTTCTATCTGTCACTCTTTTAGTGGGAGGGTCATGACAGATAGGCGCAGGAAACTCATGGACAGAGGTTTATTAAAACCTTCTTTTCAGGAGGCTCTGGATGCTTCTGACCAGGCATCGAAATCCTCTAAGGAATCGAAGGCGGAGCCCAAGTCATCGGCTCCGAGCTCTTCAGCAAAAGTTAGATCACCGGTTCCACAGACTTCGGGGCCGAGTGTTCAACTGGTATCGGTTCCTGAGCCTCGAGTCTTGGAACCGGTGATGGAGCTCCCTCCTTCGACCTTATTGAGGTCGGCTCCGTCTTCGGTTCCTTCGACCCGTTCTTCTTCCAAACTCTCTGATATCGATGTGGATCGTGTGGTGCAGAAGTTATTGGAGCATTCGGCCCTGTCCAAACTTATTTCGGTTTCCACCCAGTTGGTGTCGAAACTTGAAGTCCTCCCAGTGTCTCCATCCATTCCTCCTCCGAGACCTGTTCAGTCTTTGGAGCCGGAAGAGGCTGATCTTCTGATTGTGGAGCCCTCGGGTCCAGAACCGTCTTTTTCTCGGTCTGTTCCTCTCACCTCGACTCCGTCGGACCGATACGAGTCTCGGAGCCGACGATCTGTCCTTGGTTCCGGGGCCGAGAGTCGAACCGACGTTTCGGTTCCGACTCTTCCCCTCGGGGCCTCAGCGCGGATTGATTCGGCTCCGTCCTCGGGGTCGATGCCTTCGGTGCCTGTGTCGGGGATTCTTCCCATTTCTTCGGAACCGGGAGATTCTTCGATGCGGGACCCGGGGGCGTTCGACCTAATGAGGAAGGTGTTGTCTACCCAGACAACCACATCAGTGGAAGCAACCTCTCCTCCCCATAAAGGGCCGTTATCCTCCTCTGCACCCACAGCCACATCCAAGCGTCGGGCACCAGTGTCTCAGCCACCCCTGGAGGGTGCCCCCTCTTCCTCGGAGGCTTCTTCGGATGCTCCCACGAAGAAGTCCCTAGGAAAAGATTGTGTAAGAGGAGACACTTGGATTCTCCACAAGAATCCTTGACATCTGATACTGACTTAGATGAGTCAGAAGGGTCCCTAAGTCACCTTCAGAAGATGTCTCTTTTTCGGACATATTGGAGATCCTGAAACAGAGAGGTGACTGGCAGTCCCTTCCCCCTTCTGAGGATGAGTCAGTTTTGCTGAAGGCATTTGGTGCTCGCCCTTCTTCCTCCTGGGTCACTCCTCCCTTCGACGAATTAATGGAACTAATTGCTCGAAGGGCGTGGGAGGCTCCTGACACAGTGGAACCAGTCCCAAGGAAACCCAATAAATACATCACGGCACCTCAGGACAAGACCTACTTAACAAAAGGAGTTCCAGTGGATGCTATGGTGGTGGCAGCGGCCACGAAAAAGGAGATGTCAGAGTCTTCCTCATCTGTCCATCCCCCTAATAAAGATTCTAGGACGATGGATAGGTACGGGAAGCGCATTTTAGTTCAGCGGCTTTTTCCATGCGATCCCTGAACTATTTGACCCATTTTACATGTCTACAGAGGGATCTAGTCAAAGAGTTGGGAGATACCCTCCAGGGTATTACAGATGCGGCTGTCTCAGAGAAAGTGACAGCGCAACTTAATACCCTTACATCCATTGTGAACTCGTCCATGAGGCTGATTTCCTACGCAGCCGAAGGTTCGAGTAGGGCAGCAGCTTCAGCGATTGCTCTTCACAGACAATCCTGGATGCGCTTATGTTCCTTTGCGGAAGCCTTCAAGTCTTCCTTTACTAACGCCCCATTTGACGGTGCCACTCTCTTTGGCCCCAAAGTAAAGGAGACCCTTACCTGGTGTGAACAGGAGGGAAAGACTCTGTCTGCTGTCGGAGTCCGTTTTTCCACCCCAACCAGACCGTACCCCAAAGGGCAACGTGGTGGAAAAATGTGGTTTCGAAAACCCCAAGGATCTTTCCCAGGCACACAGGGAGATGCCCCCTCTAGAGGCAGAGGAGGGGGCAGAGGTGGAAGACGCCGCCCAGGCGGCAGAGGGGGTCCGCAACATCAAGGTGACAGGGATACACTCCCTGGTAAACCTTTCCAGCACTCCTGAGAGGAGGCCCGACTGTCCTGCTCTGGAGGCAGTCGGGGGTCGCTTAGCTTTATACCCTCAGACCTGGCAAAATATAACTACAGACAAGTGGGTAAAAAGCGTGGTTACCAGAGGTTATTACATACCCTTTCTATCCTATCCCATTCCAAAGAAAAGACTCCCAGATGTACCGCCCCATCTGCGAGAGCCAGCAGCTATAGAAATTTCAAAGCTGCTAGAAAAAAGAGTCATCCAACCAGTCCCAGCGGACCAGCAAGGATTCGGGACTTACTCAAGGTTCTTTTTAGTTCCAAAGAAAACAGGGGACTGGAGGCCCATCCTGGACCTAAGCTACCTCAATACCTTCGTCAGGAAAGAAAAGTTCCGAATGGTCACGCTTCAATCGATCCTTCCTTTTTTACAGAAAGACGACTGGATGTGCTCAATAGATCTAGAAGATGCATACTACCACATCAAAATGGCCAGGGCATCCAGAGATCATTTGCGCTTCCGGCTGGGGGCCAGTCACTTTCAATTTCGAGCCCTGCCCTTTGGTCTGACCTCAGCCCCCAGGGTCTTCACCAAATGCATGGCAGTGGTAGCGTCTCACTTGAGACGCCAAGGATTCGGTGTTTCGTATCTGGACGACTGGCTCCTTTCTGCCACCACCCAGCGTCAACTATTACAGGCCAGGGACTTTACCCTTCAACTGTGTGTTCACCTAGGGATTTCCGTAAACTGGAAAAGCCTTGCTTCAGCCATCACAAAATATCTTGTTCATAGGAGCAGAATTAAACACAAGTCAGTTAATTCTAAGACTTCCCCCAGAAAGGATATTATCACTTCAGACTCACATACGTCTTCTGCTTTTGTCAAGGAAATCTCCAGCAAAACTGGTACTGAAGGTTTTGGGACTCATGTCAGCCTCCCTTATTGCAATACCCTTGGGAAGGCTGCACATGAGAGTCCTACAATGGCTGCTGTTTGCACAATGGTCGTTTCAACAACTACCTCTAACACACGAGATTCTTATAACGAAAACATGCAAGACACATCTAAACTGGTGGCTTCAAACGTGCAACCTTTCCAAGGGGAGACCATTTGTGCTACCCACGCCTACAGTTACGGTGACCACGGACGCTTCCCTGATAGGGTGGGGGGGCATCTTTCAGGGACAGACAGTCCAAGGCGAATGGACCAATTTGGAGTACAATCTGCACATCAATGTTCTAGAGTTGAGGGCAGTGTTTCTAGCGTTGCAACACTTTGCTCCCCTTCTTCCTCTGGGAACTATTGCAGTTCAGACGGACAACATGTCGGTAGTCTGGTACATAAACAAGCAAGGGGGAACCAAGTCCTATCAGCTATGCAGAGAGGCCATGAGAATCTGGCAGTGGGCGGAGTCCACGGGTCGCTTTCTAATAGCAACGCACATCCCGGGGTCATCCAACGTCATAGCAGACAGGCTGAGCAGAGCAATTCTGTTACCGCACGAGTGGTCCCTAAAACAGTCAGTGGCGAAAAGGATTTTTCGCACATGGGGCCAGCCTTCCTGCGATCTGTTTGCGTCTCCAATGAACGCCAAATGCAGGAGCTACTTTGCCCTATTACCCCCTCCAGGGGAAGTCCCCAGGGACGCACTGATTCACGATTGGCCCCCGGGACTCCTGTACGCATTTCCTCCATTTCCCCTGATATCAAAGTTTCTCCAGAAAGCCAGAAACCTTCACAGGACAATAATCCTCATTGCACCATTCTGGCCTTGTCAAATTTGGTTTCCCTTCCTGAAGACACACTGCATTCGGGGACCCTGGATTCTGGACCCAGAGCCAGATCTATTGACTCACTCGTCAGGGGCTCCCCATCTCGCGCTCCGGTCCCTCCATCTAGCAGCTTGGTTGCTCCAATTCCCAACTTAGCCAGGTCTGATCTTCTTTCGCCAGCAGTTCGGAATATATTGGTGGCTTCTCATAAAGCTTCCACTACTAAAACATATTCTAGTAAATGGAAGCGATTTGTATTCTGGGCGAATACACAGCAAGTGGATCCTTTTATAGCTCCTTTGAATAAAATATTAGAGTTTTTAACGGACTTATTCCATCAGGGTGCTTCTCCTGCTACACTAAGAGTTCAACTGGCTGCCATTTCAAATTTCCATGTGGAAGAATGTGGGGCTCCTGTTATGGCCCACAGACTTTGTAAAGCCTTTTTAAAAGGGTTTTTTCATATTAGACCACCAGTCAGATCTCCTACGTCACCTTGGAGTCTAAACTTGTTGTTATCCAAATTAATGTTGCCCCCCTTTGAACCTGCCTCTTCTTGCCCATTAAAATTTTTGTCCTGGAAGACTCTCTTTTTGGTAGCCATTACTTCCGCTAGGCGAGTATCTGAACTTCAGGCTCTCTCCATCAAGCACCCTTATTTGAGCTTTCACTCTGACAGAGTTTCTCTTCGAACTAATTAATCCTTTCTTCCTAAAGTGTGTTCTATTAACAATATTAATCAGTCCATTGAATTACCCACCTTCTTCAAAAATCACTCCAACAAAATGGAGTATATGTTGCACAAATTAGATGTTCACAGACAACTAAGATTTTACTTGGATAGAACAAAAGATCACAGAAAAACTGATCAACTTTTTGTGGCCTTTGCTGATAGCAGGAAAGGACTAGCGGTTACCAAAAGAACTCTTTCTAAGTGGCTAACGGATTGTATAATCTATGTCTATGATTCCTCAAATCTAACTCTCTTACACAAACCCAAAGGACATTCCACAAGGTCAGTGTCTACGTCTCTGGCTCATGCAGCCCGCCTACCACTAGACGCTATTTGTGCGGCTGCTACTTGGTCTAAGCCACAAACATTCATTTCTCATTATAAGGTAGACAAGGCTTCTAGGGACAGAGCAACCTTTGGTTCCACTGTGCTCAAGAACGTCCTCCCGTGAGTTCCTCAGGAACAAGGAGCTTGGGACGCTACCCATGTGTAAGAACAAACGGCGAGATTGAACACTATCACATATAGAAGTTATGTCCTTACCATAACGTTCCATGTGGAGTGTTCATCTCGCCTTTGTTCTTACATTCCCACCCTCCCGCCCTTTAGAAGAACGTTCTTTTGATGCCTGGCCAGGAGCATTCTGCTACTGCTTTGCAGATGTTGTGTACTTAGTTGGCATATATATATATTTATATATATGTCTATTTGTTCTTTTATATATATATATAATTATGTATAGACTCTTGTTTCTGTGCATATGTGATGTAAGCATGAATGTGCTCTCTCTGGAGATTGGTTTGCTTGCAAACTAGATCTGAGGTAAAGGCAGAGGGGGATTGTGGGTATTAGATTGTCTCGAGCTTCTTCTCGATGCAGAGCTTGCAAGAGGCCGGCACGGAGCCGAGGATCGGCTCCGAACCCATGTGTAAGAACAAAGGCGAGATGAACACTCCACATGGAACGTTATGGTAAGGACATAACTTCTATTTTGAGTATGTGGGCTTCCTGTAAATATGTGCCACGTGTCTTATTTACATCTTTCTCTAAGAAAACATCTAAGTATGGTATACTCTCTTCCACTACCTGTGATGTAAATTTAAAAAGTCAGTGGGTCTGTTCAAAAAATCTACAAAACCAGGAATATTTTCTTTACTATCCTTCCTTATAAAAAACTAATCATCCAAGAATCTTACATAAAATCTTAGTGAGTCTTTAAAGGGTCCTTCCTTTACATATTTTTTTCTCCCATTCCACCATAACCATATTAGCAAATAGTGGCCCTATCAGTGAACCCATAGCTACTCCATTTTTTTGCACATAAAAATCACCTTCAAAATAAATGTAATTTTTTAATACAATATTAATCAGTTGGTCATAAACGTTGAGGTTTCTCTGCTCAACACCTTTTCATGCGAGAAAGTCACAAAACCAGGTAACCCCCATTTCATCGAGTATCACCATATAAAGGCCCTTCACATCCACTGTTCTTAATATGTCGTTTTCATTAAATTCTATCTCCCCTATCCTTTCTAAAAAGTTCCACACATCTTTACAAATTTGTGCTTCATCTTCTAAAAGGTGTTTAAGTTTAGAGTCCAGAAACTTAGCACATCCCACTGTTAAATAGATCCTCTACCGTCCACAATTGGACGCATTGGGGGATTATCCAAACTTTTATGGATTTTTGGTATACCAAAAAAGTGTTGGTACAGTGGGGGGTGTAGGATGTTCATGTAGTTGCATTCTTCTAATGTGATTGACCCTTCTTTAAGTAGGTATTTTAGCTCTAAGTACATCCTACGACTTTCCCCATTCAGTTCAAGGGCGCTGATTCGTAAATTTCCTGTTCAGAATAGTTTTCATTCTCTCTCTGTAATCTAATTTTTCCATTATAACCACCCCTCCCCCCTTATCCGTTTTCATTATTCTTAGTTGTTCTAAACAGTCCCTTTCTGTTCAAGTTATTTTTATTTTTGTTACCCTTGTTTAAGTTGTTACTCAAAGCTGCTCTTGTGTCCAATTCACATTTTTTCATAAAGTTGTAAAATGAGATGAGAGGGTGGGTTATATGTACTTGCTGTGTGTAAAGTAAGAATCACTGAATTAACACTGTGAAACAGTGCAAAATTCAGTTTTCTCACAATGTTTTAAGTCAGTCAAGACACTAGATAATTTAGGTGTCATAGAGGGGACAAATGTCATCCCTTTAGCCAATAAATTTTCCATCTCACAGTCAAAGCTAAGTTCAGAAAAATTATATAATTTAAAGTCACATTGTGTGTTAGTTATCCCCATGGTGGATGGTCGATGGGTAAGTTACATTTGGTCCTCATTCAGATCTTCTGTCCTGGATTCCATGCCTACAGCTCCTTCATCAGCAAGCCCTAGAAGGATAGTGGTCACCCATCCATTGTTCTCCGGTTCCATTGGATTTTATTCGTGTTTCACTGTTGCAGTCATCGCATTTGTGTTATCTGCCTGCAGGTAGCCCTCAGTTGGCCTGAATACCAGAGTCTTGGGATTTCTATCAGATGCTGTCGCTTTTTCCATGACATCAGGTCATCGGGGGTATAAAATATGCAGCCGATGCCATTACATCAGTCTTTCTTGCCGTGCGGTGCCCTAAGCAGAAGCAGTTCGCAAGTGCCGGTCGGCCGACTCTTGAAATTTTCGTTTTCGAGTTTCAGGCCTGAAGTCTCCAAAAAGATAAGTACCCCATTGAGGATCCTTTTTTCTTACTCTAACCAATGTCAGAAAAAAATGAATTCTCTTGCGGGTGGAAAGCAAATACCTCAGATTTTAATTCCTACTGCGTCACCTGTTTAGGCCCAGACCACAATGTCCCTCGCTGTCAGTTTTGTGCCTTGTTCAATGCCCGAGTTATTCGTCTGGCTATTTTTGTAGCTAAATACTTTCATTCTCGATCTCTGTACTCCGAAATGGCTTCGTTGAGCCATCCGATTACTGATCTTCCGAAAAAATGTAAGGATAAAGCCAGAGACAGACCGCATAGGTCCAAAACTGCCGACGACACTTCCGTTAAGGTAGTCGCCAGTACTCAGTGAGGCACTTTCGCAGCCCCTGATACCTGCCTCTACAGATTCGCAGGCCGCTGCTGAGACCCATTTGGAGTCCGGTATGCCGCAGGTTGCTTCTTTGACTATGGAACCTGTGGATGTCTCTACCCTGGATGGGTCCGGAGCTGCTGTGCAGGCACCGGCTTCTGAGGATGTATTCAGGTCTACGGATTTTCATATTAAACAGACGACTTCGTTTCAAGCTAAAAATACTGAATTCCTCAGGCCTAAAGCTCGCACTACACCTAGAAAACCGACGACCAAAGCGCATTCTCAGGAACACATGCCTCAAAAACAAATGATTAGAATGGCTGAAGACCTTATTACCCTAATTAGGGGAAGCCAGCCTTCACCCTCTGAGATCTAGAACTGATTTTCCTTCTAATTCTTCTGATCAGGAATCTGATATTTCTATTCCTTCTTGACTACCAGGATTTACCCTTATCTACTTATGAGGATTCGGATGCAGAGGATTCCATTCCCTCTGCTGCCCCTCCAGAAGATTTTTCTTTTTGTGAAACCTTGCATACCCTTAGGGATCATTTCCACTGGGAAAGCCAGGACTATTCTCAATCCAAAAAGAGACTTGGGGAATTCTAAAACCTGCCTCAGCGCAGGCCACTAGCTATCCCTCCTGTTCTGGAGATTGTAGATATTTTCTTGGAATCCAGCCTTACCCCAGACAATTTGCCTCCAGCTCCCAGGAAACCTGACAGGTTCTATAGAGTATCTGACTCTCGCAAATTTCTATTCAAGAATCCTACTGCGGATCCAGAGACCATTTCCCAAGGGCCTAAAAGCATTAAGGCTACTACTGCCAAAAATCCTACCCCTTCTGACAGGGATTCTAGGGCTTTAGACAGATGGGGTAAGAAGGTATACACCTCTGCTACTCTGGCCATTAGGGCTTTAAATTGCCAGCTTCACATGTTAAAGTATCAGCAGCATATTATGGGACTAATTAAACAGAAAATTATGTTGATTCCTGACTGTGCTGAACACAAAGATTTACAAGACTTAATGCATTCTGCTGACTAAGTTGGTAAGCATATTTTGCAATGCGATTTTGATACTTTAGAAGCATCTTGCAGGGCTGCTGTTACTGGGTCTGTACTTAGAAGGCATGCTTGGCTTAAGGAACAAAACTTGCCAGATCATGTTAAAGCTAAATTACTGGATGCACCCTTAAACCAAGAGCGCCTTTTTGGCAACAAGGCAGTAGTAGTCCTAAAAAGAATGGGAGGAAAAAGCTAAATCTATGCAAACTGTTAAAGATTTCTTACAAATACAGCCACCTAGATTCAGTAGGCATTGGCCTTCAAAGAAGTGGTCCTTTCCAGTTCCTTCCAGGCCTTCTCAGTCCAAACCCAGGAGCAGCAGACCACCAAGACTTCAGTCTCAGACTATGCACAGATCTAAGCAGTGGGGGGGGGTCCCACTTCCAAAGCAGGAAGTAGTAAACCACCCCCCTATGGGGAAATTGCACAATGACTTATCCTTAACTCTTCCAAGCCTTGCTCAACTATTTGCACCTTTAGGAGGAAAGCTCGCCCTACATGCAAGAAACTGGGAATTCATTACCCAAGACAAATGGGTTTTAAACAGTTTCCTGAGGATACAGATTCCACTTCCACTTTCTCTTACCCCCAAGTGGATGGCCAGACAGCCCCCCCCCCCCAACCAGTGGGCGAAGGCACAAAAACAAGTGCTCTCTCTCCTCAGCATCAAGGCTGTTCAACCTGTCCCAGCAGAGCAAAGGAGACAAGGTTTCTATTCAAGACTCTTCCTGGTTCCCAGAAAAGAAACCTCCTGGCGCCATCCTATCCTGGACCTGTCTATCCTCAACACCTTTCTGGTGGTTCCAAAATTCAAAATGCTAACTCAACAGCTTCTTCCTTTGTTAGCCAAGGATACCTGGCTGGCAACCCTAGACTTAAAAGAAGCTTATCTGCACATCCCAATAATTGAATCTTGCAGGAAATACCTACGCTTCAGGGCAGGCTCCATGCACTATCAGTTCTCTGCACTTCTCTTTGGCTTATCTATTGTGCCCGGGGTATTCACAAAGTGCCTAGCTCCAGCCATTGCATTTTGCAGGCAAAGAAATATTCAGATTTACCCATATTTGGATGATTGCCCGATTCAGGCAGAGAGTCAGTACTTGCTGTTACAGCACCTGGCATTTGTAAAGAGACTTCTAACTTCACTGGGATACACCATCAACTAGAAGAAATCACACCAATTACCCTGCCAACAGATTGTATTCCTGGAAGCAAGCTTGAAAACAACTTTCCCAGATGGTGTTCTTCACTTAGAGAAACAAGTTTATTTGATAACCTATTTCAACCTACTGGCCACAAAAACCCAGCTATCTGCAAGGAAAAGCCTGCAAGCCCTGGGGTTCATGGCCTCTTGCATTCTGTTAATTCCATCTGCAAGACTGCATATGAGGAAACTTCAGTGGTATCTAAAAAGTCTATGGTGTCAACATTCTCAGGACCTGGAAACAATGATTCCTATCATTCCTTGCCTAAGGGCAGAGTTCCTCTGGTGGGCAGAGGCCTGCAACCACAACAAGGGACTCACTTTCATTATACCCCCTGCCACCCAAACCCTAGCAACAGATGCATCAAACTATGCATGGGGGGGTGCACACGTGGCAGGGCAGTGCATTCAGGGCAAATGGAACCCAATACAGATGCACCTGCATATCAATCAAAAAGAAATGTTAGCTGTACAGAATGGTCTGACAGCCTTCAAATACCTTATTCTTCCAGGACAACTATTGGTAAAGATAGACAACACCACAGTTGTGTGGTACATAAGCAGGGGGGAACCCATTCCTACCCACACTGCAGACTAACCATGGCTCTGAACACAGCCTTGAGCAATCGAGTGAACCTACCAGCTCAATTCCTGCCAGCCAAGCTAAATTCACTGGCAGATGACTTAAGTAGAAATCTCATGGACCCACATAAATGGAGACTGGAACCCAAAATAATCAAGCTCTTGAACAAATGGGGACACCAGAGGTAGACCTGTTTGCTTCCCATCAGAACTACCAGTTGAACAAATACTGCACCGGAACTCCCCACAGTCAACCTTGGAAAGTGGATGCCCTGTCCTTTACCTGGGAAGGCCTCCGTTTATGCCCCCCCCCCCCTCTGCCTCTCCTCTCTAAGGTTCTTCTGAAGATCAAACAGGACAAGCCAAGGACAATACTGATTGCACCGGACTGGCCACACCAGCACTGGTGTACCCCCTTTTGCGCAGTCTGACATTGCTACAACCATGGCACCTGCCTCAGACCCCTTCCCTGCTGTCCCAGCAGGCAGGCCAGATTCTGCACCCTCAGCTTCAAACCCTGAATCTTGCAGTCTGGCTAATCCGCTGAGCTCACCTCTAGCAACCCTCAGTTAGCAGGTGCTGGATGTCATTCTTGAGGCAAGGAGACCCAGTACTAGAAAATCCTATTCAGAAAAGTGGAAAAGATACTGTTTCTGGAGCCAGTCTCTGAGGATGGGCACAACAGCGCCCAGTTTACTTAATTTTCTAGATTAACAGAAATGCTCCACAAGGGTCCATTTTTCTCTTCAATTAAGATTCATGCCTCAGCCATATCAGCACATTATAATACTGAGCCACCCCTCTTCTCTCATCCACTGCTAAAACAATTCCTTAGAGGGGCCAAAAATTTAAGACCCCCCCCCCCCCCAGGAGAGCTCCCACTCCAGCCTGGGACCTTAACTTTGTGTTGGACAAATTTACCCCCCCCTCCTTTGAACCAGCTGCTACAGCAGAGTTGAAATTCCTTTCTTGGAAAACAGCTTTACTTTCATCACTGTGAAACTGCAGGCCCTTATGGCAGTGGAACCCTTCATTATCTTCCATGCGGACAGGGTTTCCCTCAGGACTAATCCATCATTTATGCCCAAGGTGGTGTCTAGTGTGGCTCTGAACCAGTCCATTCATTTGCCTACTTTTTTACATAATCCCCAGAATAAAGGGGAAAGGATACTGCATTCCCTGGACGTGCACAGACCGCTTAGATTCTATTTGGGCAGGACTAAGCCTCTTAGAAAGTCTTACTAGCTGCTAGTCAGCTTTGTTGCGGGGGCAGGGAGAAGGCCATTTCAAAGCAAGCCATTTCCAAATGGATAGCACATTGCATCCATTTCTGCTACAAGCACCATGGAAAACCTACCGCACAGGGGATAAGAATACATTCCACCAGGGCTGCATCTACCTCTACTCCATTTCTTGGAGTCCCTACCAAGGACATCCTGGAAACTGCAACCTGGAGTTCTGTACATACTTTCACTAAGCATTACCACTTGCCTATTTTTTCTAAATCCAGAGCCGGATTTGCCACAGCAGTCTTACAGGGCCTGATTGCTAGCCCTATTGCTCTTTAATTACTTCCACCCTTCCTTAGCTTTGGGAATCAACCCAAATGTGATGACTGCAACAGTGAAACGTGAAGAACATACTACAGTTGTGTACACTTACCATAAATGTAGATGTTCGAGTGTATTCACTGTTGCAGTCCTAGTTACCCCTCCCTCCAGCCCCCTGACTTCTCTTGACCTTTACCTATCCTATTTGTTTTGTGTATGTTATGTCATGTGTATTTGCTTTTTGCTGGGGGTGTTCCATACCATATAATTGCTCCCTATTGTGGGGGCACCTGACATCTGGGGCAAGAAAAACTGATGTAATGGCGTCGGCTGCATATTTTATACCCCTGACGACGTGACGTCATGGAAGAAGTTGACAGCATCCGATGGAGAAATCCCAAGAATGTGGTGATCAGGCTGACTGAGGGCTACCTGCAGGCAGATAACCCAAATGTGATGACTGCAACAGTGAATACACTCTAACATCTACTTTTATGGTAAGTGTACACAACTGTACTTTCCTCCTCGAAGGCTGGAATTGGTTCTGTTGTTGGGTCACTGTATTGCATTCGATGTTCTTCGTGTTTCACTGTTGCAGTCATTACATTTGGGTAATCTGCAGGCAGGTTACCCTCAGTCGGCCTGATTAACAAAGTCTTCATTCCTGTGTCGGTTGCTGTCCCTTCTTCCATGACATCAGGTCAGGGGTATAAAACGTGCAGCCGACGCCATTACACCAGTCTCTCTTGCCGTGCAGTGCCCAAAGCAGAAGCAGTTCACAAGTGCTGGTTGGCCGACTCCTGAAATTTTCTTTTTCGAGTTTCAGAACCAAAGTCTTCAACTTAAAGCAAAGTACCCCGTTGGGGAAACTTTTTCTTGCTCCTTACCAATGTCAGTAAAAGTTAATAATTGCATTACTTGTGGAAAGCAAATACCTCATAAAGATTTTCATTTGTACTGTATTCCTTGCCTAGGCCCTAACCATGACGTACCTTGCTGTCGGTTTTGTGCTTTTTTTAATCAGCGCACTATCCATCGTCTGTACATTTTTGCCTCTAAATATTTCGGTTCTTGGTTTAATTATCCAGAAATGTTGGTTAGTCATCCGACTACCGGGATTCTGAAAAAACGCAAAGATAAAGACAGACAGGCCGCCAAGGTCCAAAACTGGCGACGACGCTTTACCTAAGCCAGTCGCCAGTTCGCCTGTACTCAGTGAGGCGCTTGCGGAGCCCCTGATACCCACTACTTCTGATTCACAGGCCTCTACTGAGACTCATTCAGAGTCCTGTATGCCGCGAGATGCTTCACCTATGGAACCTGCGGATATCTCTCACTTGGTTGGGTCCGGAGCCGCTGTGCTGGCACCAGCTTCTGAGGGTGTATTCAGGCCTCCAGACTTGCATATTAAAAAGACAACCGCCTTCATTACTAAGGCCTAAATCTCGATCTATGTCTAAAAAACCGACGCCCAGGCCACATGTTCAGGCCCCTATGCCTAAAAAACAAATGATCAAAATGGCTGAAGATCTAATTACTCTAATCAGGGGTAGTCAACCCCCCCCCCCTGAAGCCTAGTGCTGAGCTTGATTATGAATCTTCTGATGACCTGGATTTGTCCATACCTACTTATGAGGATTCTGATGCAGAGGATTCCATTCCCTCTGCTTTCCCTCCTGAGGATTTTTCTTTTGGGGAAATTTTACATACTTTAAGGGAGCATTTCCACTGGGAAAGCTAGTAATTTTCCGATTCAAAAAAGAGGCTTAGGGATTTCCTTCTACCTCAGCATAGGCCTTTGGCTATACCTCCTGTACTAGACATTGTTGATGTGTTCTCGGAGTCCAGTTTGGCCCTTGATTCCCTGCCTCCAGCTCCTAGTAAACCTGATGGAATACTACAGGGTTCCTGAGTCCCACAAGTTCCTTTTCAAAAATCCTGTTGCAGATCCAGAAACCATTTCGCAGGGGCCCAAGGGCATTAAGGCTTCTACTGCTAAAAATCGTACCCCTTCTGATAGAGACTCCAAGGCGCTGGATAGATTGGGTAAAAATGTTTATACTTCTGCAACCTTGGCAATTAGCGCTTTAAACTGCCAATTTCATATGTTAAAATATCAACAGCATATTATTGGACTGCTGTAACAGAAAATGATGTTGATTCCTTACTGTGTGGAAAATAAAGATTTACAGGATTTAATGCATTCTGCTGAACAAGTTGGAAAACATGCTTTGCAATGTGGTTTTGATTCTTTAGGGCTGCTGTTACTGGGTCTGTGCTTAGAAGGCATGCTTGGCTTAAGGAACAATCTTTGCCTGATCATGTTAAAGCTAAATTGTTGGATGCTCCTTTAAATCAGGACCGCCTGTTTGGCAATAAGGCTGAAGAATTTCTAAAAAAGATGGAAGATAAAGCTAAATCTATGCAAACTGTTAAAGATTTCTTACAAGTGCAACCTCCAAGATTTAGTAGGCACTGGCCTACTATGAATTGGTCCTTTCCACTCCCTTCCAGATCCTCTCAAGCCAAACTCAGAGACACAGCAAAAACCCCAGGTTTCAGTCCCTGGGGACTCTCAGAACTAAGCAGTGGGGGGCCTCCACTTCCAAATCTGGAAATAAGACACACACACACACACACCCATGGTGAACAGTCTCAATGACTTCCTTTTAAAATTACCAAACACTTATCTTTTAACCGACCTTTAGGGGGAAAGATTGCTCTTCATGCAAAGAACTGGGAACTCATAACCCAAGACAAATGGGTTTTAAATAGTGTCCCAGGGATACAGATTTCATTTCCACACGTTGCCAACACCAAACGGGTGGCCAGACCTGCCCCCAGAATAGTAGGCAGAGGCTCAAAAACAAGTACTTTCCCTCTTAAGCATGGGGGGCTATTCAACCGGTACCAGAAGAGGAAAAGGGGCAAGGTTTCTATTCCAGGCTTTTTCTGGTACCCAGAAAAGACAAATCATGGCGTTGAATCCTGGACCTGTCTACTCTAAACACCTTTCTGGAGATTCCAAAATGCAAGATGCTGACTCTTCACCAGTTACTTCCTATGCTAGGCAAAGACGCCTGGTTGGCAACTTTAGATTTAAAAGAAGCATACCTGCACATCCCAATCAGGGAATCTTGCAGAAGATACCTACGCTTCAAACCAGGCTACTTGCATTATCAGTTCTCTGCACTGCCCTTTGGCTTGTCTACTGTGCCCAGGGTATTCACAGAGTGCCTGGCTTCAGTTATTGCATTTTGCATGCAAAGAAATATTCAAATATATGCATACCTGGACGATTGTCTAATTCAGGCAGAAAACCAGGGCATACTTCTAAATTATCTGGCGTTTGTAAAAAGGATTCTAACTTGGCTGGGGTACACCATAAACGAAAAGAAATCACAACTGGTACCCTGTCAACAGATTACATGGGTGCAAGCTTGAATAAAACTGCCCAGATGGCTTTCCTCACGCCAGAGAAGCAAATTCATTTGGTAACTTACTTCAAAGCAAGTGGCCACAAAAACCCTGTTATCTGCAAGACAAATACTGCAAGCCTTGGGGTTCATGGCCTCCTGCATTCTACTAATTCCATATGCAAGACTGCATATGAGGAAACTGCAGTGGTATCTAAAAATTCTATGGAGTCAGCATTGTCACAGCTTGGAAACCATGATTCCTGTCATACCTTGCCTACGCCTGGAGTTCCTATGGTGGGCAGAGGTCTGCCACCAAAACAAGGGACTATCATTCACACTACCCCCTGCCGCCCAGACCCTAACTACAGATGCATCAGACTATGCATGGGGGGACTCACCTGGCAGGGAAGTGCATTCAGGGCAAATGGAACCCAAATCAAATGCACCTACATATCAATCAAAAAGAAATGTTAGCTGTACAGAATGCTCTGACAGCCTTCAAGGACTACATACTTCCAGGACAACTAATGGTAAAGACGGACAGCACCATGGTTATGTGGTACATAAACAAGCAGGGGGGGGGTACACATTCCTACCCCCTCTGCAGATTAGCTATGGCATTGTAGAACACAGCCTTGAGCTACCAAGTGCACCTACAAGCTGAATTCCTGCCAGGAAAATTGAATACACTGGCAGACGGACTAAGCAAAAACCTCATGGACCCACACGAGTAGAAACTGGAACCACGGATTTTCAGTATGTTGACAAGCGAATGGGGGAGCCCAGACATAGATCCATTTGCCTCCCCCCAGAACTACCAGTTGTCAAGTTTTGCACAAGGACTCCCCACAAACAAGCATGGAAACGGGATGCTCTGTCCTTCAGCTGGAAAAACCTATCACTCTACGCCTTTCCCCCTCTGACTCTGCTCTTCAAAGTCCTACTAAAAGTCAAACAAGACAAACCAAGGAAGATTTTGATTGCTCCAGACTGGCCACGCCAACATTGGTGTACCCCCTCCTACGCAGTGGGTCGCAAATATCTTCATGGCACCTGCCTCAGACCCCTTCACTGCTGTCTCAGTAGGAGAACCAAATTCTGCACCCTCAGCTTCCAACATTGAATCTTCCAGCCTGACTAATTACTTAGATTCACCCTTATCATCCCTCAGCAAACCTGTGATGGATGTCGTCTTGGAGGCGAAAAGACCTAGTACTCGAAAATCTTATGCTGACAAATGGAAAAGTTTTTGTGCCTGGAACCAATCTTTAGGGATGAGCACAGCAGCGCCCATTTTACCTCAGATTTTGCAATACTTAACTGAGATGCTTCACAAGGGTCTGTCTTTTTCCTCCATTAAAATCCACGCCTCAACTATTTCAGCTCACTAGAACACAGAACCCCACTCCTCTTCTCTCTTCCTCTGCTCAAGCAGTATCTCAGAGGGGCAAAGAACTTGAGACCACCCAGATCATCTCCTGCCCCTGCATAGGACCTTAACTTTGTTTTGGAAAAGCTCACTATGCCTCCTTTAGAGCCAGCTGCTACTGCAGACTTAAAATTTCTTTCTTGGAAAACCGCCTTCCTTTTAGCAATCACTTCAGCTAGAAGGATATCTGAATTACAGGCCCTTATGGCAGTGGAGCCTTTCATCATCTTTCATGTGGACAGGGTATCTCTGAGGACCAATCCATACTTCATGCCCAAGGTGGTTTCCAGTGTGGCTCTTAGTCCATCCATTCATTTGACAACCTTCTTTCCCATTCTGCATTCCTTGGATGTGCACAGACAACTTAGATTCTACTTGGATAGGACTAAATCTCGAAGAAAATCTGAACAATTGCTGGTAGCATTTGCTGCAGGGGCAGAGGGGGAGGCTATTTCAAAACATACCATTTCTAAACGGATAAGCCATTGCATTCATTTCTGCTATAAGCACCATGGAAAACCTATCCCGCAGGGGATCAGATGTCACTCAACCAGGGCTGCATCTACTTCGGCAGCCTTTCTCAGAGGTGTTCCTACCAGGAATATCCTAGAAGCTGCTACCTGGAGTTCTGTACATACTTTAACCAAGCATTATCATTTACCAATTTTCTCTAAATCCAGAGCTGGCTTTGCCACTGCTGTCTTGCAGGCCCTTATAGCTGGCCCTAATGCTGTATAAACTCCTCCTCCCCAACCGTAGCTTTGGGAATCTATCCAAATGTAATGACTGCAACAGTGAAACACAAAGAACATAGTACAATTGTGTACACTTACCATAAATGTAGATGTTCGAGTGTATTCACTGTTGCAGTCCTGGTTACCCTCCCTCCAGCCCCCTAGTTTTCTCTGGCTATACCTCTACTTTCCTTTACTATGCTTAAAAGCCTTTTTGGCATATTTGCTTTTG
This sequence comes from Protopterus annectens, assembly GCF_019279795.1. NCBI lineage: Eukaryota > Metazoa > Chordata > Ceratodontiformes > Protopteridae > Protopterus > Protopterus annectens. The sequence goes on from NC_056743.1 coordinate 1,015,641,507, forward strand.
GTTGGAGGTATACTTTTCTGTTTTTTAAGTTTATTTGATCCCCATTAGGGGGGCACCTGACATCTGGGGCAAGAAAAACTGATGTAATGGCACCAGCTGCATGTTTTATACCCCTGACGTCATGGAAGGAAGGGACAGCAACCGACGCAGGACCCAAGACTTCGTTAATCAGGCCGACTGAGGGCAACCTGCCAGCAGATTACCCAAATGTAATGACTGCAACAGTGAATACACTCTAACATCTACATTTATGGTAAGTGTACACAACTGTACTTTGTTCCTCTCCCTTACTCTCTTGGAATGTCTTAGTGGTGAAAAAATGTGATCGTAGTTCTGAAAAGGGGGTAAGTTTTGGTTGTGATTCTGGAACCCATTTTCTTGCTGCTTGATTCATTATTACCAGTATTAAAAGAAAAGCCCTGAAATTATAATAAATATATATATACACATATATAGATAGATATATATATATATATATATATATATATATATGTGTATATATATATATATATTGGGCTTTTAAGACTGTGTTTTTTACTGTATTTTTTTTTCTAAATTTTTTTTTACATATAATTTTTTTTACATATGGTTTTAAAATACTTTTTGATGTCCTTGATTTATATACAATGTGTATTTATGCAACCAATGTAGTGATTAATTAATTATTTGCGTTATATAATGGTGATCTCACTTCCTTTCACTCAGTTCTGATGATGTCCCAGAGCATTGATGGAGGGAGGGATGAAAGTGCTAAACTTTATGGTTTTGTTTCAATAAATTGATTTCTACAAATGTATTATAGACTGGATGTGGAGCTTATTGTAAAGTTCTCGTTCGAGCACTGTTTATTTAATTTGTCTTATTAGTGCTTGTTCCAAACAGTTCTGTTTGTTTTCTTAGTCAGTTTAAAGGGTGGTTGTTCAAATGGTTAGCAGTCAGTTTCCTCTCCCCAGCTGGCAGTGGGTTGGTTTTTACGCCAAATTGTTTTTTACCCCATGTTTGTGAAGGTGGTGGGTCAGGGTAAGCTTTCTCATTGCTACATGCAATTTTTTCTCTTTCTGTTTTTGCCATTTTTTTGTTCTTTAGCTGTATCATCTGCCCATCAATACTCAAAATTCCTTGTGTGTTCAAATTTGTGTCTCCCATAGTCACTGTGGGTAGTTATCTCACTGTCCAAGTCACTGGCCTGCGCAATCAGCTGCTCTATTAATCTGGTGTTGTGTTTAATTAAAATTTCTGTATATTCATCCTTGTCTGTTAAAAAGACAAATAAGCTCTTTGTGCAACGGGGAGTCTTTCTCCAGTCCCGTGGGGTATTTCCAAGATCATAACCTCTTTGGGACTAAGTTGATACACACACATTCCGCAAAATATTCATTCTTCAGTTGCATCTTAATTTTCATAAGTTTGTAGTCAATATTCATTCTCCAGTTACATCTTTTTTATTTTCAAAAGTTTGTAGTCAGGTTAGTCTAATTTTCTCTTTAGATCAAAGTTCTTTATATGTCAGTTATTAAACTATTTCCTGACCATTTGTTTAATTTAGGAACATTCCCAATTTCAACTCCATTATTCGCTGTAGCAGTTAACATAGTGGGGCTGTCCCTTGATGTCTGTGCTTCACCATGGTGGTTCCTGGTGTTACCATCTTCTAAATTTCTTGTGTTCATCTCCTGTTGGATTTGGTGGACACAATTTGGGTTGTTTAACTGATTTACAACCATTTCTACTCTGTCAGTTGTTCTACCATATTAGTCAGGTTCCAGACTGTGTCTTGTGTTTCTTATTAATGTCCTTGTTAGTCCCAGTAGAATCTGTGATCATTGATTGTGAACCCAGCTGCTCAACAGCACTCGTAACGTACAGTTGCAAACCACTTAGTTCACAATAAAAAATGTTACTACAAACATAAACCAAGTAAGAAAACAAAATAAATGTGCCCCAAGCTTTGCTATGTTCTCTTCTATCAATTTATTCCAATAACAAGTCAAAACATACCATAAAACAAGGCTGCATTGATCAGTGACGTTGCTTTTAAGTCCAAGAAAGTTCTTGTAAACACTGTCCTCCTAGGGCCTGCTGATAAAGGACCTGTAGGCGTGGAATCCGGGGCAGAAGATCTGAATGAGGACAAAATGCGAGTTACCCTAAAAGGATGACATTTGTCCCCTCTGACAACTAAATTATCTAGTGTCATGATCGACTTAAAACAGTATGTGAGAGAACTGAATTTTGCACTGTTTCACAATGTTAATTCAGTGATTCCTACTTTACACACAGCAAGTACATTTAACCCACCCCTTCACCCCATTTTACAACTTTATGGAAAAATGTGAATCGGATACAAGAGCAACTTTGGGTAACAACTTAAAGAAGAGAAATAAAAATAACTTGAATAGAACAGAAAGCGACTGTTTAGAACAACTAAGAACATTGGATATAAGAATAATGAAACCGGATAAGGGGGAAGGGGTGGTTATAATGGAAAAATTAGATTACAGAGTGAGAAGGAAGACTATTCTTGAACAGGAAGTTTACGAACCAGTGTCCTTAAACGAACTAAATGGGGCAAGTCGTCGGATATTAGATTATATTTAGAGCTAAAAGACCTATTTATAGAAGTGTCAATCACATTAGAAGAATACAACTACTTGAACACTTTTTGGTATACCAGAAATCCATAAAAGTTTGAATAATTCCCTGATGGATCCGATAGTGGCCAGTTGAGGATCTATTACACTGGGATGTGCTAAGTTTCTGGACTCTAAACGTAAACACCTTTTAGAAGATGAAACAAATTTGCAAAGATTCGTGGAACTTTTTAGAAAGTATAGGGGAGATGGAATTTAATGAAAACTACATATTAATAACAGTGGATGTGAAGGACCTTTATACTGTGATACCCCATGAACTGGGGGTTACCTGGTTTTGTGACTTTCTCGCACGATAAGGTGTAGAGCAGAGAAACATCAACGTTTATGAACTGATTAATATTGTATTAAAAAACTACATTTATTTTGAAGGTGGTTTTTATGTGCAAAAAAATGGAGTAGCTATGGGTTCACCGATAAGGTTGCTATTTTCTAATATGGTTGTGGTGGGATTGGAGAAAAAATATGTAAAGGAAGGACCCTGTAAAGACTCGCATAAAGATTCGTGGATTTGTTTTTATATGGAAGGGTAGTAAAGAAAATATTCCCGGTTTCATAGATTTTTTTGAACGGAACCACTGACTTTTTGAAATTTACATCACAAGTGGCGGAAGAGGTGGTGCAGCATTTAGTGTTGTTGCTTCACAGCAAGAGGCTCTCCGGTTCAGTCTTCGGCTGGGGTGTCTTCTATGTGGAGTCTGCATGTCCTCCCTGTGGTCGTGTGGGTTTCCTCCGAGCTCTCCAGTTTCCTCCCACAATCCCCAAAGACATGCTGCAAGTGGATTGGACACGCTAAAATTGGCCCTAGGTGTGAGTACATGTGTGTGCCTTCCGCGGAAGGTTGGGCGCCAGGGCAGCAACTCAACACTGTAAAACTGCACTGCCAATCATGAGTGGACAAGATGATCCGCTGTGGCAACCCCTAACTGGTAAAAGCCAAGAGAGATGGAGGAAGAGAGTATGCCATATTTAGATGTTCTCTTGGAGAAAGATATAAATAATATATATGTGGCACATATTTGCAGGAAGCCTACATACTCAAACTCTCTTACACTGCACTAGTCACCATCCCATAAGCGGGCAGTGGTTAAAGGCCAATTTGTAAGAGCAGCTAGGATGGTAACAAAGGAAGAACATTTTTTAGAAGAATGTGAAGTGTTAAGAGAGATGTTTGAAAAAAGAGGCTACCCACCAAACGCGATAGATAACTTATACCAAGAAGTAGTGAATCAAAGAAACGGGAGCATTTTAAGCCTATTTTCCATTCAACATCAATACAAGAGGTGGATGGACCAGTTTTTGAAAGGTTAGGTGATAGTAACAAAGAAAACAGATTTAAATATGCATTTGTAACAACTTTTGCTATGGAAAGCTATTATGCAAGAAAAATAATGCAAAGGAGTTGGTCTATTATGGAAGAAGTAACATGTAGAAACGTTTTAGAGAAAAAACAACCATAGTGTACCGTAAGGGGTTCACCATGAAACTTGTGGAGAGGCCTAGAGAAACAAAACAAGCTGTCAACATAATGAGGAAATGAGAGTGGTGTGCTTACTGTAAATATGTTCAGGAAACCCAACATATTAAGATAAGAGGAAGACACTCAAAAATGAGGGCAAGTTTGATTATTCCACAAACAGAGTGGTATATGTAGCTATGTGCCAAGACTGCCCCACTTTTTATGTTGGAAAAACGAGCGTACCCTAAAAAAGAGACTATATGAACATACATAAGACATGAGGAAAGAAAGGATAACTAATGCATTGTATAGACATATTCAAGGGCACCAGGACTACAAATTTAAATTTGTGGTTTTAGAGCAGGTTAACCAACAAAAAAGAGGGGGGAGGGCTTGGAGTCTTACACTGGAAAAAGCAGAACTCTAACAGCAGCTGTCCTTGAATGCTGGTAGCTGGCCTGGTTTAAATGATCTGTGCTCAATAATGTGTGTGTTAAGGCTAAAGCCTTGGAAAGGTGAAAGAAGTATTAGAATACATAAAATCATACACATAAAGTGACAATAATAAAGTCAAAATACCTTTATATTACAGATTTTTAAGACCTTGTAGAGTATTTATAAATATATTTGCTACAAACTACAACACATTTATATTTTTTTGAGGATAGAAAGAAAGGGGTATGCATAATGTGTTTTATCCCTTTAAATGGGGCTGCCTTTGGCATCACATGACTGGTTAGGACCTGAAATTAAAACAGGGAAGTGAACTGGTTTAAACTATCTTTGAGAGTCTCTGAAGCAGAGAGACGAAAGCTCTAGGATTTAAACTTTTTTTGGTTACTCACGCTTTGCTTTTACAAGAATTGCTTTGGACTTTTGGACTTAACAGCACTGCAGGTATGTTTCACCTCCTTTTAAAAGAACTGCTTTTAAGAAACAGCAACACTGACTACTCTGGAGTACTGGTGGTTTTGTGTTTACAAAAACTTTCTTGGACTTCAAAGCAATGTCACAGACCAACAGAGCCTTGTTTTATGGTATGTTTTTACTTGTTATTGGAATAAATTGATGAAGAGAACATAACAAAGCTTGGGACACTAACATTTTTTTTTCTTACTTGGTTTGTACTCAGCATACCTTATTGGGGTCCGAATGGAGAGATGAGTCAGCAAGCAAAGGAGAGTAATATTGCTGAAATTGAGCTCCTCCTCAAGTCTTGGTGAATACCTTCACGAGGTAGACCCTGTTTTTTTTTTTTTTTTTTTTTTTTAATACAAAATCTCATCAAGACGACACTGATATATAGACTGTATTTTATATCACATATATCATGGATAGAAGTATGTCAGAAATAATAAAAAAAAAAATGGGTGCACAAGACCCAGAATAAAAAAGTGCCCAATCCTGGTAGGCACACTGGTGCCAGGACTGAAAAAAATGACAGTGTAGAATCCTCAAAATACAGAGGCTTTCCTACAATGGGGCTAGGCCAGGCCTATGGGGATGATGCCCCCCCACACACACATTGTAGAAAGAAGTAGCAGTCCACAAAAACTGATATCCCAAAGAAGAGCCATAAAGACAGAGTGGACTGCTGAGGATAAGAAAGAAATTGTGTATTGCTATTATGCAAAAAGTAATTTAGAAGAAAATTGAGTCATGGCAATAGAACAAAAGGGTAATGAGTTGTGTGGAATAAAGGATCGTCTGTTAAATAGTCATAATGGAGAACTGTAGAAAGGGGAAGAATCTAAGTATGGCATGGACTGACTACAAGAAAGCATTTGATAGTACCCCACATTCATGGATAAGAGTGCTTGAAAATGAGTAAGATACATCCTACACTGATCAACTACATCACATCGACAATGAAACAGTGGCACACCACTTGGGAATTAAGCCATGATAAGGGACAAATTATTTCAGGGATAAAAATTCAATGGGGGATATTCCAGGGTGACTCCTGTCACCACTGCTCTTTTGTCTTGCTCCCTTAACCCTTTAAGCAGTCTGCTTAACAGATTAGGGTATAATCTGGCTCCTAGAAAGCAACAAAGTGTAAAGAATCGTTTTGTTGATTTAAAATTGTATAACTCATCAGATGATGAACATAAAACAACTGCAGGTAGTCAAAACTTTTTCAGATGATATAAGAATGTCATTTGGTCTTGATGTGCAAAAGCAGCCTTAAAAGCAGGAAAACCGCAACACCAAGAAAACATCAGTTTGGAACAAGAATGTGATATAAAAGAACTTGTAGGAGGGAGTGTATAAATATTTCGGAATTGAAGGATCTACAGTAAAACATGAACAAATGCAAATAAAAGTAAGTAATATTTTAGAAGACTTAAATTAATCCTGAAAACAGTGTTGATATCCAGGAACAAAATTCAAGCTATACATCAATTTGCTTTTCCTGTTTTAAAGTTTTGGAGTGATTGATTGGCCCCAAAACGTGTTGGATAGATTAGATAGGAAAACAAGAAGGATGCTTCATGCTCACCAAGACTATGTGCATGCCAAGACTATTTATATATTCCCTGTTCCAAAGGAGGTATGGGCCTGATTACATGTATAGGTCTGCAATCCTGGGACTGCACACATCTTCTGACCTCATAAGACCCAAACATAGTGAAAGTTTTCAGACATGAGGAGAATAAATCTAAGATGACTTCCCTGCTTAATCTAGCAGAACCATATCGGCTTGAAGCAAGAATGGAGGTTATACCATACCAAAAGTAGATAAAAATTAGGCAGCAACTGAATGTGCTGAAAAGAAACGAAAGAATGTAAGGTGAAGGATCAGACGAGAAGACAAGAAATGTGGAAAATGCATAAAGTTGCAAGTATAGAAAACTTCTGGAAGAACCTCATGTTGATAAGGATCAAATGCAGGAATGGTTAAGGAGAGGCAGATTCAAACCTAAAGATGAAAGGTTAATATTGGCAACCCAAGACAGTGAACTACGTACACGCTGGTTTACAAAGTCCATTGAACATGCAGGAGAAACTGGCAAATGTAGGTTTTTGTAAAACAGATTTGTAAACCATCGCACACCTTTCTGGCTGGTTGTGACATACTATTGGCAGAAGGATTGTGTATTGAAAGGCATAATAATGTGGCAAGACTGTTGCACGGGGGATTGTGCAAATATGGTACTGAAGTGGCTGAAAATCACTGGAAACATGAGCCACAAAGCATCATAAAAAATGGTCTACATCACATGGGATCACCCATTACCAATAGTTCAAAAGGTAGATGCGAGAAAATAGTAGCCCATGAAAAGACAAAAGTAGTAGTACTGATCATTGAAATCGCTACACCCAGTGACTACAGTGTCTTGCATATAGAGAAGCAAAGTCATAAAATATCAAGGTTTGCAGGCAGAAACGAGAGCAATGTGGAAGAAAGATACTCAGACAGTTCCAATAGTAGTAGGAGCAATGGGTCTTATAAAAAAAAAGAAAAAAAGAATCTACAGTCGTATTTAGATATGTTACCAGTACATGTTAGCTGCATACGAATTGCAGGAGTCGTCATTACTGGGTACATTGCGGGTGCTGCAAAGTGCACTTTTGCCTATCAAAGATCGAAACAATACTAATTTCATGAACCTTAATCATACTTTGACTTAGGAATGGATTCCATTCCTGACATGGTATTAGAAACCCAAAAGATGTGGAGAAATTAAAGAGGTGAAGAGTCTTTCTGCTGTAGAAGTTGGGGTTTAAATGTAGAGGTGAAATCAGCAAGAAAATCCAAGTAGTTTTTCTGTATCGCTGGAACTAAATTTATATTCGGGTGCAAGTATTTATCTTTACTTGGTAGACACTGTTTTTATGAAATCTTACTAGGACAATATTTATTATATGGACTATATTTTATATATCCTAGAGAGAGAGAGGTCAAAAAAATAAACGATTCTGTGCAGAGGTCCCAGGATAAAAGTGCTCTCTCCTGCTGTATGCACTGGTGCCAGGACTAGGGAAAAGAAAAGCAGTGTAGAATCTTCAATATATGGAAAGATTCCCCAGGGCTCAGGAGGAGGGTTGTCCCCCTTTGGGGTAAAAGAAGGTAGTAGTCTACACAAATCAGATAGGCCAAGAAAAGAGGCATAGATACGACAAAGTTGACTTTTGAGAATAAGGAAGAAATCATCTATGTATTGCTACTGTTAAGCAAAAAGCCCAGAATTTCCAGACAGAGGATACTTAGCAAGAGTAGTTAGAAGAAAAATGGTCAAAAACTGCAGACAAGATCAATGAAAAGCATTATCTGGACAACAAACATTGGAGTACGTTTAAAAAGAAATGACAGAGGAAAAAGAAAAAAGTTTTTGAAAGGCATTAAAAAAGCATGGACATGAAAGGAAGGGATCTGATGTGGTGCAGTATATTTCCAAAGGAGATAACTAAACTAATTGGTACAGAAAATACAGCTCCAAAGAGAACCTGTGGATATGACAAACCTGCTGGCTGACAGGTTCAATGAAAACTTCACTCCCCTGTCCTGCCACGTATACCCCAAAGCATCCCTAACACCTGCCCCCCACCTTGTATCTCTGAGGAGCAAGTCTTAAATGCCCTCTCCAAAGCCAAAAATGCATCGTCTTTGGGACCAAACAGCATCCCAGGATGTTCTACATGGATTAAAATAGGAGTTGGCATCACCATTGGGCACGCTTTTCAGTCACAGCCTAAGCACTGGCTTCTTTCCAGTAGAATGGAAAACTGCTACCGTCTTCCTTTTGGACAAGGGGGGTGCATCCACGGACCCTGGGAACTGCAGACCCATTAGCCTGACCAGTCTTATCTGCAAGTCCATGGAACTAATCATTATAGACATTGTTAACAAAGAGACCCTGACCAGATTGGCTTTGTCAAGGGGAGCTCATGCCTGTTAAATTTGGTGGATTTCGAGACAGTCACCAAAGCCCTAGATGAGGCCAGATCTGTGCATATGGCCTACCTAGCCTTAGCCAAGGCCTTTGACACAATCTCCCCACTCAGGTTTCATTAATAAACTCACCCAGCTGGGTATCAACCCATATATTGTCAGGTGGGCTGCAAACTGACTCACTGATAGAACTCATACGGTCAAAATATGGGACTCTTCCTCCTCCAGCAGACACATAACCAGTGGTGTTCCACAGGGATCGGTTCTGGGACTCCTCCTGTTCAGAATCTACTTCTCCAAAGTACAGACTAAAACTAAAGGACTGTGGCTGACAGTTTACTGATGACTGCAAACTGGGACCAAACATTGAAACCCCTAGTAATGTCATCATCCTGCAAGAAAGTCTTGCACAGGCTGACTGGTGCCAAAGTCATGGTCTTAAACTTAATGCAAAAAAAAAAATGCATTATCATCCCCTTCAGCAAGGGTGATGATCTTGCAAACTACTACATCAACAGCAATACCCTAAGCACACAGTTAGTGGTGAGAGATCTGGGTACATAGGTTGACATCAACCTTAACTTCGATCACCATGTCTCAGCAGTGGTAAGAGGGGCATTTTATATTGCTCATCTCATAAGTAAGGGCATTGCCTCCAGAAAAAGAAGTTCTTCGTGTTTCACTGTTGCAGTCATTATATTTGGGTAATCTGCTGGCAGGTTGCCCTCAGTCGGCTTGAATATCAAAGCCTTGGGTCTTGCATCAGTTGCTGTCGCCCCTTCCATGACGTCAGGTCGTCAGGGGTATAAAACGAGCAGCCGATGCCATTTTAATCACGCTTTCTTACCGCGTGGTGCCCGAAGCAGAAACAGTTCGCAAGTGCCGGTCGGCCGACTCCTGAAATTTTCGCATTCGAGTTTCAGAACCGAAGTCTCCAATTAAAGCTAAGTACCCCATTGGGGAAACTTTTTCTTGCTCCTTACCGATGTCAGTAAAAGTTAATAATTGCAATACTTGTGGGAAGCAAATACCTCATAAGGATTTTCATTTGTACTGTATTCCTTGCCTAGGACCAGGTCATAATGTGCCTTGCTGTCGGTTTTGTGCTAGATTTAACCAACACACTATTAAGCGTCGGTATATATTTGCTTCAAAATATTTTAGATCCAGATTTAATCACCCTGAAATGTCGTCAGATAGCAATCTGACTACCGGAGTTCACAAAAAACACAAAGAAAAGGACAGACGGAGACCGTCGAGGTCCAAAACCAACAACGAAGCTTCTCCTAAGCCAGTCGCCGGTTAATCGGTACTCAGTGAGGTGCTTTCGCAGCCCCTGATACCCGCTACTTTTGAGTCACAGGCCTCTACCGAGACCCATGCAGAGTCCAGTATGTCACGAGATTCTCAGAGTATTGTACCCGCGGGTGTCTCTCCCTCGGATGGGTCCGGAGCCGCTGAGTAGGCACCGGCTTCTGAGGGTGTTTTCAGGCCTCAACATTTCTATATAAAACAGACGCCAGCTTCAAAAACAACTCCTAAGTCTTAAAAACTGACGCATGAGCCACATGCTCAGGCCCCTATGCCTAAAAAACAGATGATCAAAATGGCTGAGGACTTAATTACCTTGATCAGGGGTTCCCAAACCCCCCCCCCCCCCCCAGAGGCCTAGGCAAGACACTGATTATGAATCTTCAGATCAGGTTTCTATTTCTTCTGATCATGAATTTTTTATATCACCCTATGAGGATTCAGATGCAGAAGACTCCATCCCATCTGCATCTCCTCCTGAGGATTATTCTTTTGGAGAAACCTTGCATACTTTAAGGGAACATTTTCATTGGTAGAGTCAGGATTTCTCTGAATCAAAAAAGAGGCTTAGGGATTTCCTTCTTCCTCAGCATAGGCCTTTGGCTTTACCTCCTGTATTAGACATTGTTGTTGATGTGTTTTCGGAATCAAGCATGGCTCCGATTCCCTACCTCCGGCTCCTAGTAAGCCAGACAGATATTACAGGGTTCCTGACTCCCACAAATTTTTATTCAAAAATCCTGCTGCTGATCCTGAAACCATCTCACAGGGTCCCAAAGGTATAAAGGCCTCTACAGCCAAGAATCCTACCCCCTCTGATAGAGATTCCAGGGAGCTGGATAGATGGGGAAAGAAGGTTTATACGTCTGCAACCTTGGCAATTAGCGCCTTAAACTGCCAGTTTCATATGCTTAAATATCAACAGTATGTTATGGGATTATTGAAACAGAAAATGTTGATTTCTGATTGTGTGGAAAATAAAGAATTACAGGAATTATTGCATGCAGCAGAACAGGTTGGAAAGCAGACTTTGCAATGTGGTTTTGATTCCTTGAAGGCCTCTTGCAGGGCTGCAGTTACTGGATCTGTGATTAGAAGGCATGCCTGGCTCAAGGAACAAAATCTGCCTGATCATGTTAAAGCTAAATTGTTGGATGCACCTTTACAGCATGATACTCTGTTTGGTAATAAGGCAGAAGAGGTTTTAAAGAAAATGAAAGACAAAGCTAAATCTATGCAAATTGTAAAAGATTTTCTTACAAGTACAGCCACGCAGATTCAGTAGACATTGGCCTACAAACAATTGGTCCTTTCCTGTGTCCAGCAAAGCCTCACAAGGCAAATCCAGATGCTCAAAAGGCTCTAGATACCAATCACAGGGTTCTTACAGGTCAAAGCAGTGGGGTGCCTCTACCTCCAAATCTGGAGGAAACAAAGCACAACCCTACATTAAGCAGTATCAATGACTTCCCTCTGCCATCACCAAGCACTTATCTTTTGGAAGCCCCCTTGGGGAGAAAATTAGCACTTCATGCTCAAAATTGGCAGTTAATAACCCAGGACAAGTGGGTATTAAACATAGTATCCCAGGGGTACAGATTTCATTTCCATACTTTGTCAATTCCAAACGGTTGGCCAGATCTGCCACAAAATCAGTGGGCAGAGGCTCAGAAACAAGTTACGTCCCTCATGGAAATGGGGGCTATTCAGCCAGTACCAGAACAAGGAAAAGGACAGGGTTTTTATTCAAGGCTGTTCCTGGTACCCAGAAAAGACTATGCCTGGCGTCCAATACTGGACTTATCGATTTTGAACACATTCTTGGACATCCCAAAATTCAAAATGCTGACTTTACAACAGCTACTGCCCATGCTGGGCAAGAACGCTTGGTTAGTGACTCTAGACTTAAGAGGCATACCTGCATATCCCAGTAAGGGAATTGTGCAGAAGATACCTCGCTTCAAGGCAGGTTTTATGCATTACCAATTCTTTGTACTGCCCTTTGGCTTATCTACTGCGCCCAGGGTCTTTACAAAGTGCCTGACACCAGTAATTGCATTTTGCAGACAAAGGAAGCATACAAATCTATCCTTACTTGGACGACTGTCTCATTCAAGCAGAAAACAAGGACATTCTTCTTCAACATCTAGCGTTTGTAGAAAGGCTTCCAACATGCCTAAGGTACACAATAAACAAAAAGAAATCACAACTAGTACCCTGTCAAAAAAATTACATTCCTGGGTGCAAGCTTGAATACAACTGCCCAGATGGCTTGCCTTATGTGAGACAAACAAAGACAACTGACTATATACGCCAAACAGATGGCAACAAATACCCAGCTGTCTGCAAGACAAATTCTGCAGGCTTTGGGGTTCATGGCATCCTGCATTCTACTAATTCCATATACAAGACTGCATATGAGGAAACTACAGTGGTATCTAAAAAGTTTATGGAGTCAAGATTGCCACAGTCTGGAAACAATGATTCCTCTCATTCCCTGCCTACAACAGGAGTTTCTTTGGTGGGCAGAGACATGTTACCAGAACAAGGGACGGTCTTTCACTCTTCCCCCTGCCAACCAAACCCTAACTACAGATGCATCAGACTATGCTTGGAGGGCCCACCTGGTGGGGAGATGCATTCAGGGTATATGGACCCCAAAACAAATGCGTCTGCATATCTACCAAAAAGAGATGTTAGCTGTTCAGAATGCCATGCCAGCCTTCAAGAACTTAATTCATCCAGGACAACTACTGATAAAGACGGACAACACCATGGTTATGTGGTACATAATCAAACAGGGGGATACACATTCCTACCCCCTTTGCAGACTAGCCATGGCATTGTGGAACACATCCTTGACTTAACAAGTACATCTTCAAGCTCAATTCCTGCCAGGAAAACAAAATACTCTGGCAGATGACCTAAGCAGAAATCTTATGGACCCTCACGAGTGGAAACTGGATCAGCATGATAACAGAGAAATGGGGGAGCCCAGACATAGATCTATTTGCCTCTCCCCAAAATTATCAACTGGACAAATTCTGCACAAGGACTTATCACAGACAAGCATGGAAAGTGGATGCCCTATCCTTCAGTTGGAAAAACCTATCACTCTACATCTTTCCTCCTCTGCCTCTTCTCCCCAAGGTCTTACTAAAGGTCAGACAGGAAAAAACAAAAATGATCCTAATTCCCACGGACTGGCCTCGCCAGCACTGGTACCCAATTCTAAGGAATATGTCTCAACTCCTTCCTTGGTACTTGCTTCAAATATCTAATCTACTGTCTCAGCAGAGCAATCAAATTCTGCACACATAGCTCCAAACTCTGAACCTGGCAGCATGGCTGATCATGTAATTATTCAAACAACACCTCTCAGTAAATCTGTGATGGGTGTCATTTTGGAAGCCAGAAGACCTAGTACTAGAAAATCTTATGCTGATAAATGGAAGAGATTCTGTGCTTGGAACCAAGCACAAGGAACGGGCACAGCAAAGCCAAATATTCTTCAGATTTTACAATACTTGACTGAGATGCTTGACAAGGGCCTATCTTTTTCTTCAATAAAAATCCATGCCTCTGCCATCTCGGCTCATTACAACACAGAGCCTCCCATCTTTTCTCATCCTCTCCTAAAACGGTATCTTAGTGGGGCCAAAAATTTAAGGCCTCCCAGAAGATCACCAACTCCTGTGTGGGACCTCAGTTTTGTGCTGGAAAAGCTCACCCTGCCTCCTTTTGAACCAGCAGCTACTGCGGATATAAAGTTTTTATCTTGGAAAACAGCTTTCCATTTGGCAAGCACTTCAGCAAGAAGGGTTTCAGAACTAGAGGCCCTCATGGCTGTGGAGCCTTTTATTATATTTTACCCGGACAGGGTGTCCCTCAGGACCAATCCTTCCTTTATGCCTAAGGTGGTATCCAGTGTGGCTCTTAACCAAACTATTCACCTGCCAACATTTTACCCAAATCCGCAGAACAAGGGGGAGCGGATTCTGCATTCCTTGGATGTAAACAGACAACTAAGATTCTACTTAAACAGGACCAATTCTCTCAAAGTCTGAGCAACTACTGGTGCCATTTGCTGCAGGATCAGAGGGCAAGGCTATATCAAAGCAGACTGTTTCAAAGTGGATAAGCCACTGCATTCATTTCTGCTACTTGCATCATGGTAAACCGGTGCCCGAGGGAATCAGGTCACATTCCACCAGGGCTGCATCAACCTCAGCAGCCTTTCTCAGAGGAGTTCCAACCAAAGATGTTCTAGAAGCTGCTACTTGGAGCTCTGTTCATACCTTTACAAAGCATTATCATTTGCCTCTCTTCTCTAAGTCCAGGGCAGGCTTTGCCACTGCAGTTCTGCAAGGCCTTATAGCCACTCCTAATGCTATTTAGTTCCAGCCTCCCATCCATAGTTTTGGTATTCTACCCAAATGTAATGACTGCAACAGTGAAACACGAAGAACATAGTACAGTTGTGTACACTTCCATAAATGTAGATGTTCGAGTGTATTCACTGTTGCAGTCCGGGTTACCCACCTGCCATCCCCCTTTTTTCTAGAACTTCTCTTTCCTTCACTATATTCTAAAGCCTTTGTGGTGTATTTGCTTTTAGATGAAGGTAAAGTTTATGTTGCTAAAATTGATTTTCCATATATATTGCTGTTTATATATTTTAATATATATATATATATATATATATCTATATCTATATATCTATTTTTTTTTTTTTTTTTTTTTTTGCTCCCCATTTGGGGGGCACCTGACATCTGGGGCAAGAAAAACTGATTAAAATGGTGTCGGCTGCTTGTTTTATACCCCTGACGACCTGATGTCATGGAAGAGGAGACAGCAAAGCAACCGACGCAGGACCCAAGACTTTGATATTCAGGCCGATTGAGGGCAACTTGCCAGCAGATTACCCAAATGTGAATACACTCGAACATCTACATTTATGGTAAGTGTACACAACTGTACTTTATAACCCCCTTGTACTCTTCCCTCATCAGACCAAGAAGAGTACAAACCCCCCTTTGGCATGTTCCTTTCCCAACACCTGCAGCCATTGGAGAGACCACAGAGGTTCCTTACAAAGAAATTTCAGGGTCTTCAAGATCTGTCTTATGTGAACAGATTGAAATCATTGTCACTTTACTCTGTCGTACAGACTGCTCAGAGGCCACCGGTGCCTTGTATACAGAACAATCTCTAACCCACCTTTAATGGAAATGCTGCAAATTCGCAAGTCAAATGGCACACAGGTCACTCGCACAAAGGATCTTAACTTGGTATGTGATATCAATAGATCTTGCTGGAGAGACAGATTTGGCTCATAGAGGTTGCCTCACTTTTGGAACAAGCTTCCTGTTTATGTTGAACATCTTGTTGGCCCTATTTAAGCATAATTTAGGTGATTGACTGGGTAACTGGAAATTCACCCTGGGGTTCTACCTGTGTACCTCTTGGACGGGGCAGTAGCTGCTGATGTTAGTGTCTGCTTGAACCAGACACCATTGGGAACACTGGTTGAACTTGGCTAGGCTTGTAAGGGCCATGGGACCATTAGCCTAGTTGCCTCCTATGAAGAGAAATGCAGACAAAGGCATCCATATATGGAAAGGTTCACACACCAAAAAAAAAAGATAATAAAGGAGTAATGTAGAAAAAATAGAGGTAGAAGCTAAGTAGAAATTGAGCTGAAGGACTGTCTGTGAAGGGTTTAGTATGGAAGCAAGCAGTGTTGCAATATGATGGAACAAAAGGTCCTCTGTGAAGGAGCAGCAGGTGGACCAGGATGCATCATAAGAAGATACAACAAAGGACAGTGTTTTGGAGCCATATGTAGGAGACCCATGTGAAATTCTGGTTAAAATTTTGCAGCAAGATAAGGAGCAGGAAACATGACCTTGACTGTGGTAGTGTTGCAGCATGATGGACCAGTAGGTCCACATAGGGAGACTCAATAGATGAAGCAGGATGCATATGGAGAGGATATGTCACATGACTGTTTTATAACCTTCTTTAAAAGGCTGACAAGAAAAAGAGCAAAGAAGATGCTGTCACTCCAGAAGAAATGATTTAAGGGAGGACCTATTTGACTTAATAGAGCTGGATAGACATAGTAAGATAAGCAAAATAAACACTGTAGAAATAAAATAAGGCCAAATGTTAGAAAACTGGTTAAACAGATGAATACAGTAATCAGGACATTTAAGATGTAGTCGTGATGTACAACAGAAGTAAATAGGATATATTACTCTGCAGCTAACCAATAACAGTGTTACCATGAAAATGTAGAGTAAGAAAGGAAGGAAACAAGTAAAATGCCACTTTGGAAGCATTGAATAGAGGAAACTATGAAGCAATTATGAGAAGAAGTATCACTGTTAGAAGCATATCGGAAAAGGAAAAGATTGTTAAACATACTTAAATGTGGTAAAAGCAATGCACAGTATTAACAGACCTGGATTTATCATGAAACGTTTCCAAAAATAAACTTAAACTGTCAGCATCAGCAAAAAAAGTTTTGCAGATAATTTTAATGGGAAGGTACAAAGTAAGCAATTTATTGATGACCCAAAAACGTTTTATAGAGAATTGGTAAATAAAAGAAAAGGAATAGAAACACTACCACCAAAAAAAAAAAAAATAGGTGCATTTTGCAGAAGTGCTTATGAAGACCTTGTTGAACATAACCCTGGATCCCACCCAATTCGGCTTTGTGAAGAGCAGATCATGCATGTTAAATCTGGTGGATTTCTTTTGAAAGTGTGACCAAAGCCATTGATGAGGGCAAATCTTTGCATACAGCATAGCATACCTCGACTTGGCACAGGCTTTTGACACAATCCCACATCCAGGCATTACTAATAAACTTAGCAAGCTGAATGTAAACCCCTTTGTTGTAAGATGGGTTGCCAGCTTGCTGACAAACCAGACACACACGATCAAAGTGGGTGACTCCATATCAACCAGCAAGCTTGATACCGGTGGGGTGCCACGGAGGTCGGTGCTGGGCCCCCTGTTTGGTATGTACTTCTCAGAAGTTCAGGTCAAAACTAAAGGGTTTTGGCTGATGAAGTTTGCAGACACCTGCAAACTAGGTGCAACCATTGAATCCCTGAATGATGTCAGTATACTCCAGGATGGTCTCACACAGACCAACGACTGGTGTATTAGTCACGGTCTCAAGCTGAATGTGGAGAAATGTATCATCATTCCCCTTGGCACAAACAATGTCCCTTCACACTATCAAATCAATAAAAATACCCTAAGTACCCATGAAGTGGTAAGGGACCTGGGATCACAGGTTGACCACGACCTTAACTTCGACCACAATGTGTCTACCGTTGTAAGGAAAGCTTTCCACACAGTTGACTTAATTAGTAAAGGCATCGCCTCGAGAGCAAAAGAAGCCCGGATCTGGTCCATAATCGAGTAGAGCGCCCCATTCGGTATGTACCATACTAAGAACCTACAGCTTTTAGAGAGACCTTAGAGGTTTCTAACAAAGATGATCAAGGGCCTCCAGCATGTGCCTTGCACAGACTAAAATCCCTGTCACTATACTCCATATTGTATAGACAACTTAGGGGAGACTTGTGCCTGGCCTACCGAATAACCCTAATGAGCTTGCTGCATATCCATAAATTAAATGAGTCTAGGGCTTACCCATTCCAGGGACTTAAATAAGGCATGCGACTTAAGTAGGACATGCTGGAGGGGCATACTTACCTCCCAGCAACTGCCATGTCTTTGGAACAGCTTACCAATGCATGTGAAACAGAGCACCTCTATGACACTGTTTAAGAGAAATCTGCACGAGTGGATGGGGCATCTTAGATTTTTACTAGGGATAGTGCCCACAACCCTCCTGGATGGGTGTATATTACATAATTGAACTTTCAAAAATTCGAGTGTCATATGGTCGACACCATATGATCGAACTTTTAAAAGTTCAAAAATCTAAAGAAAAAAAATAAACAATACACAAATAACCTACCTAAGCCCCCCCTGCACCCCCCCATATACCCCTCTGCTCTTTAAATATACCAACTCCGAGATTGCACTACAGCGCAGAAAAGGGAAATTTTCCCATTATGTGCTGCACGGAGATCTCCATTAAAATGTTCAAACTTTCAAAAATTTGATCATATGGTGTCTACCATATGACAGTCGAACTTTTGAAAGTTCGATCATTCAATATAGACCCTCCCTCCTGGACATGGGCAATCATCACTAAATGCAATCTTGGGTATTGATTAGTACTTCTATGGTATTACATTGGGTTGAAACGTCTAGGCTTAAAATGACTTCCAGGTCGATAGCCTAGGCATCTCCTATGATCCTAAAAGAAACGATAAGAAACTCTAAATGTATGGAATATTAAGTGGGATAAGATAAAATTTAGATGAATTGAAATAAAATTAAGAAACACTCCTAACTGGAAAAAAAAAACTGGCCCGGACGCAATACTAACTTCTGGCTAAAGTCATTAACATTTTTCGTCCAAAGATTTAGCTGAGAGTGAGAATTTACTTATATGTACTTCCCAAACAGACACCAACTTTAACATGAAAAACTGTACTCCTACTTGAATGAGTGTGCAAGCCATCCTAAGAAATAGACTAGTAACTTGCCTTCTGACACTAGACCGGAATTGATGCAGAGTTTATAGTCATTTAGAAAAAAAAATCAATCATGGAACTAGAACAAGATAAAGTTATGCAGAACAAAAAAATCATTTATTGTTAAACAAAGTCATGATAGGGAGTGCTGTAAATTGTGGAAGAATCTAAGTATGGTATGGATAGATTATATAAAAAAAAGTTTGACAGCATCCCACATTCATGGATAATGGAATTCTTGCAGATGTACAAGATATGCCCTACACTGATCAGTTGTATCACACTGACTATGAAACAGTGGCATACCACTTTGTAGTTAAGTCATGACAAAGGGCATATTTTCCCAGAGATAAAAATTCAATGGGGGATATTCATGGATTTTTGTCACCACTACAATTTTGTCTTGTCCTTAGTTAGTTAAGCTGTTTACTTAATAGTTAAGTCTGTGGTTATAGTTTAACTCCCAGAAGCCAACCTTGTTTAGACACATCTGCTTTTTGTGGATGATTTAAAATTGTATAGTTCATCAGGCAAGCATCTGAAAACACAGCTACAAATAGTTCAAGCTTTCTCAGATGATACAAGAATGACATTTTGTCTTGATAAATGTGTAAAAGCAACATTTCTAAAAGAAAAGTAGCAGCACCAAGAAAACCTCAACCTGGAACAGGAATGTGATATAAAGGCACTTAACAAGGAGGGTGTCTGTCAGGGTTGCCAGACGTCCCTATTTGAGCGGGACTGTCCCTGGATCAGCAGCCTGATCTGGAGTCCCGCACTGCTAGTTAAAATCCCAGCAAAACAGCCTCTGCTTTTTTTTGATTGGCCCGTATGCCGGTATACAAGCCAGTCAATGCCTTGTATGCTGACACAGGTCACAGTTCTGTAGGATTCCACATTTAGCAACAGGCCTTTGAGTCTGTCCTTGTAGGGCAAGATATTTAGGCCTTGTATCCTTTTAGTTAAGGTTCTCTGTAGTCATTCAAGTTGTTGCACGTGTAAATCTAGTCGTGAGACTGCATGCATGTTCTTTGACCTCATCAGATCCAAAAAGTTCTAAAACTTGAGGAGAAATCTGACACCTTTGCTTAGTTTAACAGAAACAGTTCAAGAGTAAAGTGGGAATGGAGGTCTTGCCAGAGGTAGACAGAAAATCAGATACAAACTGAAGGTGTACTAAAAAAACAAAAGAATGCAAGAAAATCAATCAGACAATAAGGAAAGAGCATTGGAAAGTCCAGATATACAGTGACAAGTATAGAAATTTTATGGAACAACATATTGAGAAAGATTTGACACAGGTGTGGTTAAGGAGATGTGGATTGAAACGAAAAGATGAAAGGCTAATCATGGTAGCCTAAGACAGTGGAGTATATAGACATTGTTTTATAAATCCTGTTGAAAAAGTGGGAGAAACAGACAAATGCAGGTTCTGCAAAACAGAACGGTTTGTTGATGGTTTGTGTACTAAAAGGCACAATAATGTGGCGAGACTTTTGCGCTGGGAATTGCACAAACACTACATTATAGAAGTAACTGAGAAGCATCGAAAACATGAAATGCAAAGCATTACAGAGAATTATGAGGTTTATATCGCATGGATTCACCCTTTACCAACAGTTAAAAAAAAATAGATGCAAGAAAACCAGATAAAGTAATCCATGAAAAAAAGACAAAAAGCACTGATCATTAAAATTGCTACACCCAGTGATAAGTGTCTTATGTGTACAGAGAGGCGCAAAGTCATAAAATACCAGGATTTGCAAGCAGAAACAAGAGCACTGTGGAAGAAGGGTACCCAGACATTTCCAATAGTAGATGGAATAAGAGGACTAATAAAGAATTTGCATGTGTACTTAAATATGCTACAAATACATGTAATCCTGCATGAAGTGCAGAAAGAGGCAAATGTGGGCACATTGCGAGTGCTGAGAAGAGCAATCTTGGAGAACATTAAAGACTGAAGTGTCACTAATTTCATGAACTCTAGTCATACCCTGGCTTGGGGTTCAGTTCCAATCATTGTATTAGAAACCCAAAACACTTGGAGAAATTAAACCAAAGTGAAGACCATGTGTGAAGAGGTATTGCTCAGGAATCCATTAATATTATGCAGGGAGTCAGAGAGAAAGGTACATCAACTTTAGTTGTTCAGTAAAAAGAAGATATAATTTCCCTGTGGATCACTGTAATTTACAATGTGTCTCATTAGGCATGCTTTCTGCACAATAATTTGTGTTCATAAGAAAATTGGCCCTTCTGATTCCAGCTAGTAAGAGTTTGTAATATGTTTAACTGTATTTTTAAATGGGAAGCATTTGGTGTGTTCTGCAGTAAATGCAATAATCTGTGTAACAAAAAATATTCAGGCAATGGTAGACACTGAAGAAAAAAAAATATGAGTTAAGCAGAGCAAACTGCTGTGCCAGGTCACATTTCACAGGGGGAAGCAGAGTTGTATTTGGAGGGAGTCCTCTCCTGATAAATATTTTGGATAGGTTTATGCTCTGATTTGAAGTTTTTCATTTGGTCTTCAACCTATGGGACTCTGATCTGGCACAAGTCCGACTTGGCTGTATATTCCTGCATCAGAGCCAAACTCCAAGCTCCTCCCCTCAGATCTCCTTTACCATTCATTTGAACAGAACAGATCACCGCATTCTGAGCTCCTCCAAGGTTATTTCGTAGAGTTTTTCCTATCCAAGTAGTTTTTTTGGCTTATTGCTTCCAACCTCTCACTACCGTTTCTTTTCCTGTTCGCACTGATGCATTTTTCGGTCTTCTAAAAATAAATACATTTCTGTTCTGTCCTTCTGTTTTCCTTTTCTCTCTCCTTTCTTTGTTTTGTGTCTGTGTGTCTATCCCTCTGTCTGTCTCCGTGTCTGTGTTTATACCCATGGCTGATCTTCCAAAGCCAGCTAGGTTCAAGAAATGTACAGAGTATGGGCAATAAGATTCCTGTCTGATGCCCACACTCTGGGTGTGGTGTGCTTTTGGGCGGCCCGCCTACATTCCTCCTGTTCATTTTGTGCATATTTTAACCAATGCACACTTATCGATGGGAGGAATAAGCTGATTTTGAAGGCCTTTTGGCGCCTTCCTCAGAGGCTTCTCCTTCTCTCCCTCCACTTCTGGGACTCTGTTTCCTGCCAAGAAGTCTGGGAGTGGAGGCCAGGCTTAAGGAGCGGGATTGGCGTAGAAAGTGGTCCCTTGACTGGTCTTCCTCTGCCGAGCCGTCTGCTAAGTCTAAGTCCATGGTGGTTCAGGGTTCTCCTCAGCTCTGTTTGTCCTGTTTCTCCTCAGAGCCAGAGAGTTACCGAGCCAAGTCTCCTGCCTCTGCCTCTCCTCGTCACCATTCCATGCCAGGGTCAGTGGCTTCCTCTGTCCGTTCTACTCAGAGCCTGCCTGAACCCGAGGCGGACAGGATGATGAAGTTTCTCTGGGCTGAAATACAGGTTGGGATCTTGCCTGCTCCGTCCCCCTCTGCAGCCATGAGTACGCAACCTGGCTTTGTACTGATTTCTCCTTCTCCAATCTGTCCTTCGGCTTTGGAGTTCTTGGGTCTGAGGTTTCCCGATGTTGAGGTGTTGGTGCTGATGGTTATTTGTACCTCTATTTCAACAGTTATCTTGAGCGGTTCGGTTCCGATGTCATTGGACCCTACCGACTTTGAGCCATAGTTTCGGTGTCTGCTCCGAGGGGTTGGCATTGGCTGTGAGGTTTTAGGAGCTGTCCCTTCCCCTTGGGGCTTCGGTGCTGGGAAGCTGGGCTCAGACTACCCCTTCGGCGCTGGGGGTGATGGTCCATTAGGCCCCAACACTGCTTTGGCAGCGCTGCTTTCTTCGGTCTGCTTACCTTTGGTCTTCAAGGTGGTGGGGAGGGTTCTGTCAGCTCCTTTGAGGGGCCTTAACACTTTCCTCCTCGGAGCCCACCCTTGTTCCTTCTGTTTCTGGGCCAGATTCATCCTTCCTGCCCTCAGGGACAGCTTGTTACCAAACCGCCCCAAGATGTTCCTCTTCAGGAACCCCTTGAAGCTTCCTCTCCAATGTATCCCCTTGAGGAGATGCCTTGGAAGCATATGTACAAGAGGAGGCCCTTGGATTCCCCCCAGAATGTCACGCAAAAGATACAAATTTGGATGAGGGAGGACCCCCCCCCCGTCACCCCCTAGGTCTCATTCGGAGACATCATGGAGATCCTGCATCAATGAGGTGGATGGTCTTCCTTTAAACCCAACCCTGATTAGTCTGTATTCCTGGAGGCGTTTGGCACAGGGCTTTCTATATCTCGGGTGTGCTACTCTGCAGACCCTTTGGTAGATCTCATCTCCAACAGAGCATGGAAGAAACCGGAGGCGGTTGAGCCCATTTCTAACCATGTCTGGACAAGGTACTCTGCCTCATCAGACAGGCCCCATTGGTCCAAGGGTTTCCCGGTCGGATACCATGGTGGTTGCGGCAGCCACAAAGAAGGAGCTGTATCAGGAGAGCTCCTCCGTCCATTCTCCAGACAGGGAGTCTAGGGCGGTCAACTACTTTGGGAAGTGAGTGTACACTTCAGGCACCTTTGCTCTGTATGCACTGAGCTATTTGGCACATGTCACCAGACTGCAGAGAGACCTTGTTAAGGAACTCTGGGTCTGCCCCAGGGTCCATGTCTGAGGAGGTTTTCTCTTTCCGACTGGCCACCCTAACAGCCATTTCAAACATGTCTGAGGCTTTCCCATGCGACTGACTGTGCCTCTAGGGTGGCCGGGATGGGCGTTGCCATTAGGCGGCACACCTGACTCTGCTTTTGTGCTTTTTCGGGACCCTTTAAGGCGTTGTTCACAAATGCTCCTTTTGTTGGGTCCACTTTGTTTGGACCTGCTGTTCATGCCACACTTACACGGAGCGAGAAAGACTTGAAGACCTTGTCTGCAGTTCGGATCCACTTCTCTGCTCCACAATGGACCTATTCTAGGAATCAGCTTGAGGGCAAGAAGTTGTAGTCTCGAAAGTCTCAGGGCTTTTCCCAGGATGGTCACAGTCAACCTTCCCCCAGAGGCAGAGGAGGAAATGACAGATGCTGTCCACATGGCAGAGGGGGGGGGGTTCAAGGAACCAAGAGTCTTGATTCGTTCTTGGACAGACCCTTTCAGCAATCATGAGAGATTGCCCAACTGCTGTACTCTGGAGGCAGTTGGAGATGTCTCTCTCTGCACCCAACAGCTTGGGAGTCCATCATGAATGATCGTTGGGTGCTGCAGATTATATCCTGAGGTTATTCCATTTTGTTTCTTCATCCTCCCATTCTGAAGAGAAACCTCATAGATGTTCCACCCGGCCAGTGGGAGGCAGCAGCCATAAAAATCGCCAGGCTGCTCAAAAAACAAGTCACCCAGTCCATCCCCTAGACCAGTCCGGATTAGGCATTTATTCCATGTTCTTTTTGGTGCCAAAGGAAACGGGGACTTCAGACCTATTCTGGATCTTACTACACTGAACCTATCCATTGCCAAAATTATGTTTCTGATGGCTAGTGTACAGTCCATTCTGCCCTTTCTGCAGAGCAACAACTGGATGTGTTCGGTGGCCCTTCAGGATGCCTATTATCACTTAAAACTGAACAGGCACTCCAGAAGGTTTCTTCGCTTCTGGCTGGGAGCCAATCCAGATGTTCATCGTGTTACACTGCTGCAGTCTTCACACTTGGGGTTATCCTGCCGTCAGGCGGTCCCGCAGTTGGCCAGATTTCCAAAGTCCTGGTCCAGCGTCGGTTGTCGTTGCTTTCTCCCTGACGTCAGTGCGCCAGGGGTATATCAGAGACAACTGACGCCATTTTCTTCAGTCTTTCTTGCCGCGCGGTGCCCGACGCAAAAGCAGTTCGCTAGTGCCAGTTGGCCATCTCCTGAGATTGATTCCAGAATCCAGATCCGAAGTCCTCGATAAAGCTAAGTACCCCGTTGGGGGAACTTTTTCTTGCCTCAGACCGATGTCAGTAAAAGTTAATAACTGTATTTCTTGTAGGAAGCAAATACTTCATAAGGATTTCCATTCTTACTCCATTCCATGTCTAGGCCCTGATCACGACGTCACTGGTTGTCTGTTCTGTGCTAGATTTAATAAGCGTACTATTAAACGTAGATCCGAATCCGCACAATGATATTTTGGTAGAAGATATAATTACACGATGCCGTCGGATATTCCGACGCCCGCTATTCTGTAAAAACGCAAAGATAAAGACAGGCGCTCGAGGCCTACAACCGACGACAAGGCCTCCGCCTCTTAACACACTGGTCCTCTGGTTTTCAGCGAGGCGCCTACGCAGCCCCTGACGACTGTCTCGGGAGAATCCTCGGCCCCTGCCGACTACCACGTGGAGCCAACAGGGCCCTCTGTTTTACCTGACGCCGGCTCCACTGACGCTACTCCGGCTGAGGGTACTCCTGTCTCTGAACAAACCGCTGTGTCCACTGGTGTTTTTGCACCAGGAAACATTTCTATTAAACTTTCCAAAGCAAAGCCAAAAAAGCAATTGCATTCTCCTTGCCAGGCTCCCATGTCTAAGACGCAGATGCTTAAAATGGCCGAAGACCTTATCCTTTTGGTCAGGGGAACTCAACCTCCTCCTGATAAAAGGCCTAGGCAGGAAACAGAATGTGAATCCTCGGACCAAGTGTCCATTTCTTCTGATTCTGCCTCTGAACCAGAGTTATCTTACCCCTCTTACGAAGATTCTGAAGCTGAGGAATCTACTCCTTCAGCATCTCCTCCTGAGGATTACTCCTTTGGGGAAACCTTACATTCCATGAGAGAACACTTTCATTGGGAAGGACAAGAATATTCTGACTCTAAGAAGAGGCTTAGAGATTTCCTCCTGTTACCCCAGCAGAGGCCCCTTGCCATTCCACCAGTGCTAGATATTGCTGATGATGTATACTTGGAATCCAGTTTGAACCCAGACTCCTTACCACCTGTTCCTGTTAAGCCGGACAGGTACTACAGGGTCCCTGATACTCACAAATTTCTTTATAAAATGCCCTGTGGCTGACCCGGAAACCATTTCCCAGGGCCCAAAAGGAGTAAAAGCTGCTTCAGCAAAAAACCCAGTTCCTTTAGACAGGGACAATAGAGCATATGACAGATGGGGAAAGAAAGTTTATACCTCTGCAACTTTAGCAATGAGAGCATTAAATTGCTAATTTCACATGTTAAAATATCAGCAGTTCTTACTGTCTCAGTTAAAATTAAAGATGCTTCCAGATGCAGAATCCCATAATGTAAAAGAAATGCAGGATCTATTGCATGCAGTTGAACAAGTGGGCAAGCACACTTTACAATGTGGTTTTGATTCATTAGAGGCCTCTTGCAGAGCAGCAGTCACAGGGTCTGTAATTAGGAGACATGCATGGCTCAAGGAGCAACCACTGCCAGAACAGGTGAAAGCTAAGTTATTGGATGCACCCCTACAGCAGGATGTTTTATTTGGAAGTAAAGCTGAGGATGTGTTAAAAAGTATGGAGGATAAAGCTAAATCCATGCAGACTGTTAAGGATTTCATGCAGGTACAACCACCCCGCTTCAGCAGGAATTGGCCTACAAAAAATTGGTCCTTGCCCATTTCGTACAGGCCCCAAAGAGGCAAGTACAGACGCCCCAGGGGCAGGGGTCAGTCTCAGGGTACTTTCAGGTCATGACAGTGGGTCGCTTCAAGCCAAAAGGAAGGTAAAGACAGACCCCAAACCTATAGGAGACAGACACAATGACTTTCCCCTACAGTTGCAAAATCCATCTATTCTGGCAGCCCCTTTGGGAGGAAAGTTGGCTCTTTTTGTAAACAACTGGTTCTTGATCACCAAAGACGAATGGGTACTCAAAATTGTATCTCAGGGATACAAATTCCACTTTCACACTGTGCCAAGGATAAGAGGCATACCAGACCTACCTACAAATCAAAAGGTGGAGGCTCAAAAACAAATTTTAACTCTCATTGCTATGGGGGCTATCCAAGAAGTCCCACAGCAAGAACAGGGGCAAGGCTTCTATTCAAGACTATTCCTAGTACCAAGGAAGGACATGGCCTGGAGACCCATCCTCGACCTATCTACTCTAAACACCTTCCTGGAGGTTCCAAAGTTCAAGATGTTAACACTCCAGCAACTGCTACCTATGTTAGACAAAGACGCCTGGCTAGTTACATTAGACCTCAAAGAGGCTTACTTGCACATTCCAATCAGGCAGACCTGCAGAAAATACCTCCGATTCAGAGCAGGCACAAAGCATCATCAGTTCTCTGCACTGCCGTTTGGCTTATCCACTGCACCCAGGATCTTCACAAAATGCCTGGCAACAGTAATTGCATTCTGCAGACTGAAAGGTATTCAAATTTACCCATACTTGGACGACTGTCTAATTCAAGCAAGGACCAAGGACAGACTTCTGCAGCATCTAGCATATGTGAAAAGACTGCTGATCTGCCTAGGGTACACAATCAACGAGAAAAAAATCAAAGTTAGTACCCTCTCAACAAATAACATTCCTGGGTGCCAGCTTGAATACAATGGCCTAGATGACTTACCTTCCACCAGACAAGCAGATTCAGCTCAAACAATATTTTCAGCTCCTTGCTACACAGACCCAACTCCCTGCAAGAAAAATTCTGCAGGCCTTGGGGTACATGGCATCTTGCATTCTGTTAATCCCATATGCAAAGCTGCATATGAGGAAACTTCAATGGTACCTGAAGAGTGTTTGGTCGCAGCATTCTCAAAATTGGGAGACAGTAATACCTCTAATTCCCTGTCTGCAAAAAGAGTTCCTATGGTGGGCACAAGCCTGTCACCTGAACAAGGGTCAGCATTTTTCTCAGCCCACAGCAAGGCAGTTTCTAACAACAGATGCCTCGGATTATGCATGGGGAGCCCACATGGATGGAAAATGCATCCAGGGCAAATGGAGCAAACTTCAAAGGCATCTCCACATAAATCAAAAAGAGATGCTGGCAGTACAAAATGCTCTCATGGCTTTCAAGGATCTTCTTCTTCCAGCAGCGTTGCTTATAAGGACAGACAACACAACAGTCATGTGGTGCATAAACAAGCAAGAGGGGACTCATTCTTATCACCTGTGCAGATTGGCAATGAACCTTTGGAACACAGCCTTGGCATTACGGATTCACCTGCAAGCACAGTTCCTGCCAGGAACGGAAAACACTTTGGCAGACAGCTTAAGCAGAAACATCATGGACCCACACTAGTGGCAGTTGAACCCACTAATTTTTAAGGAAATAATACAGAAATGGGGAACTCCAGAAGTGGATCTGTTTGCATCACCAAGCAATGCCCAGCTACCTCGATACTGCACAAGGATTTACCATCCACAAGCATGGAAAGTGGATGCCCTGTCATTCTGCTGGAGCAACTTGCAAGTTTATGCATTCCCTCCTCTACCTCTACTAACAAAGGTACTTATAAAAGCCAGACAAGAGAAACCAAGGATGATACTGGTAGCCCCAAATTGGCCTTGTCAGCATTGGTACCCAGTACTAAGGAACCTGTCACAGGAACCACCGTGGTCTCTGCCTCTAACCTCTCAGCTGCTGTTTCAAGAAGACAAGCAGACCCTGCACGGGCAGCTCAAGACATTAAACTTAGCAGCATGGAAGATCTTTTGACAAACCCAGCCATGCCTCTTTCCAAGGCTGTTATGGATGTAATACTTGAGGCCAGGCGGCCTACCACCAGAAAAGCTTATTCTGACAAATGGAAGAGAATCTGTGCCTGGAACCATGCACGAAATTTAGATCCTCGGGTGCTTAACATCCTACAGATTTTACAATACCTAGCTGAGTTATTACACAAGGGCCTGTCCTTCTCCTCTATTAAGATCCATGCCTCTGCCATTTCTGCTAGCTATAACGTAGAACCTCCTGTCTTTTCACATCTGCTGGTAAAACAGTTTCTGAGGGCGGCAAAAAATATCAGACCTCCACGCAGAGCTCCTACTCCTACCCGGGACCTCAGTTTTGTTTTGGAAAAACTGACTTTACCTCCTTTTGAACCAGCCAACTCAGCAGAATTAAAGTTTCTTTCATGGAAAACAGCTTTTCTCCTAGCAATAACTTGGGCTCTGAGAATTTCTGAATTGCAGGCCCTTATGGCAGTGGAGCCCTTCCTTGTATAGAACCAACCCTACCTTTATGCCAAAAGTGGTTTCTAGTGTAGCCCTAAACCAAACTATCCACCTGCCCACCTTTTTCCCCAAACCACAGAACAAAGGGGAAAGGTTACTGCACTCTTTGGACATTCACAGGCAACTACGTTTCTACTTGGACAAAACCAAGGCTAACAGGAAAACAGATCAGCTTTTTGTCTCCTTTGCTCCAGCTACCCTGGGGAAAGCCATTTCTAAACAAACAATCTCTAAATGGATTGGGCATTGTATTTCTTTCTGTTATACACACCATGGGAAGCCGCCCCCTATCAACATTAGGCCTCACTCTACCAGAGCAACAGCCACTTCTACAGCCTTCCTTAGAGGTGTACCCACCAAGGACATCCTGGAAGCAGCTACTTGGAGCTCTGTACATATATTCACCAAGCACTACCATTTGCCCCTCTTTTCTAAGTCCAGGGCTGGTTTTGCCACTGCAATTCTGCAGGGCCTCATAGCCAGTCCTAATGCTATCTAATGTCCATCCTCCCTTACTCTGCTTTGGGACTCTACCCAAGTGTGAAGACTGCAGCAGTGTAACACGATGAACATAGTACAGTTTTGTACCTACCATAAATGTAGATGTTCGAGTGTTGACACTGCTGCAGTCCTAGTTTCCCTCCCTCCTTCCCCTCTCTGTTCTATTATTGACAACTTGAGATTGGGTATCAATGGTACTCCTTTTCTGTCTATTTGGCTGGGGTTGTTTGCTTATTTGCTGTCTCATGTTTTGTAAGTGTTACTATTTTTAATATGCCCTTCCTTTTTGGGGCACCTGGCATCTGGGGCAAGAAAAACTGAAGAAAATGGCGTCGGTTGTCTCTGATATACCCCTGGCGCACTGACGTCAGGGAGAAAGCGACGACAACCGATGCCGGACCAGGACTTTGGAAATCTAGCCGACTGCGGGACCGCCTGACGGCAGGATTACCCCAAGTGTGAAGACTGCAGCAGTGTCAACACTCGAACATCTACATTTATGGTAGGTACAAAACTGTACTTTCAAACTACTTCCCTTTTGACTCACCACAGCCCCCTGGGTGTTTACCAAAGTGATGGTGTTAGTGTTGGCTTACTTGAGACTACAGGGATTTCCAGGTCTTTCCTTACCTGGATGATTGGATCCTTTCCGCTCATGCCAGACATCGACTTTAAGCCAGGGATTACCACCTCCACCTAGCACCTTCCCTGTGCATAACAATCAATCTGGCCGAATCGAACTTGGAACCTGTTCAAGTGTTAGATTGTATAGGTATTCTGTTGGATATGATACATAGCAGAGTGTTCCTGCCTCCAGACAGGTTACTTTCCCTCCAGCAGCATGTGAAGTCTGTTCTACAGCCCCTTTATGACCCAGCAGGTGTGGTCCTTAGCGAGTTTGGGTCCATGGCAACCAGAATGACCCTACTACCATTGCACGTCTACACATGAGGGTTCTGCAGTGGGCCCTTAGCGGTGCAGTGAGCCCTTTTCGAACGTACTCTGTCGTACCCAGTCCGGCTGTTCCGGGTTTGCCGGGTCTTCCTTCGTATGTGGCTTCAGTCTCCAGACCTCCTCCTGGGCCTCCCATTTGTTCTTCCTTTCCCCTTGATCAGGGTGACTACAAATCCCTTCCAGCTTGGGTGGGGGGATTGCATGGGACGGATGGTGCAATGCACGTGGTCCCCCTTGGAGACCAATCTGCATATCGGTGTCCTGGAGATTAAAGTGGTGTTTCTGCCATTGCAAGTCCTTCAAGCTGTTCTTCCTACTGGGACAGTTGCTGTCCAGATGGGCAACATGTCCATTGTCTGATATATCAACAAACATGGGGGGACCTGATCTTATCCCTTTGTCATGAAGCCATGAGATTGTGGTAGTGGGCGATCTCTTCCCTGGAATGTGCATTGCCACCAGAAATTGGCTGGAAGTCCAGCATTCTAGTAGGCAGGCTCACCAGAACCATTCTGATGCCTTACAAGTGGTCTCTGAATCCTTCATTGGCAGACATGATCTTTCGAAAGTGGGGTCATCTTTGCTGCAATCTCCTCTTCTTCCAATGCAAAGTGCTACGTGTTTTTCGCTCTGATCTTACCTCCATTCCACTCTACTCTTACCCTCCTCTGTCTCTGACCCCAAGTTTCTTCAGAAAGTATGATGATTGAAGAGCAAAGTCATCCTCATTGCCCCCTTCTGGCCTTGCCAGGTTTGGTTTCCCCACTCTTTGTTCTCATTTGGTGTGTCCGCCCTGAAGTCTGGATCAGATTCCAGATCTCATCTCTCACCTGTCAGGCCTCTACTAGGAAAATCTACTCCAGTAAATGGAAACATTTTTCCGTCTGGGTGTCACAGGGCAAATTGGATCCTTTTTACAGCCCCCTGTTCCTGCCATTTTAGATTTTCTAGCCCATATTTTCCACAGCAGAGCTAGTTTTTCTACGATTAAAGTTGAATTGGCAGCCATTTCAGATTTCCATGTAAGGAAGAATTCTGCATCTTGGGCTTCTTCTAAGCTATGCAAGGCTTTTTTGAAGGGAACATTTCTCTTTAGGCCACCAATCAAAGACCCAATGCCTCCTTGGGATCTGACTGTGGTTTTACAGGCCCTAGTTTCTTCTCTGAACCAGCTGCCATTGTGAATTTACAGTTCTTATCTTGGAAAACAGTCCTCTTGGTGGCTGTCACTTCGGCTAAGCGGGTATCTGAGTTGCAGGCATTGTCAATTAAGCCTCCTTATCTTGTCTTCCGTAAGGACAGAGTGACTCTTCGTACCAACCCTTCTTTCTTACCAAAGGTGGCCTCCCAAGCCAGTATTAACCAGGTGATTAATTTGCCAGTTTTCTTCCCAAATTATCAGAGCCAAAGGGAATAGAAATTACATTTACTTGATGTCCACAGACAGTTGCTCTTCTATTTGGATAGAACCAAAAATTTTCGACAGTCTGATCAACTTTTTGTATCCTTTTCCAAGCCCCGTTTAGGAAAGCCTATTTCTAAGGTTACTCTTGCTCATTGGATTTCCAGCTGCATCTGTACAGCTTATCGTGTTCCAAAGGTTTGCCTCTACCTGGCTCTTTCCAGGCACATTCTACCAGATCAGTGTCTACTTTTGCGGCCTTTTGGACTAGGGTTCCTATTGACAGTACTTATTCGGCTGCTACTTGGTCCTCTTTGCATATGTTTATCTCTCATTACAAATTGGACATTCTGTCCAGGAGCAGGGCTTCCTTTGCCTCTGCCGTGCTATGGGACATCCTTCCAGAGGGCCTCCCAAGGTTATTGTAGCTAGGAACTCTGTCCCATAGGTTGAAGACCAAATGAAAAACAACTTCAGATAAAGAAATTATGTACTTACCATAAAGTTCCATCTTGAGTTGGTGCTTTCATTTGTCTTCAAACCCCCCCCCCCCCCAACCTTTGGGCTGTGTGGTGGACTGGATGGATGCAGGCGCAGGCTTCTTCTTGGTCCAGGTTGAGTCTGGTTTGTGTCTATCCCTTCAGTGGTCAGGGATTACGTTTTTCCTACTGTGGGTGGGCTGGTGCTGTTCTACAGCAAACTCAATCTGAGAGGAGGAGGAAGAGTGGGGCATTATGGGTAGGGGATGAGCTTGGATTTCTGCTCCGATGCTGGAGTACAAGGCCAAGTTGGATCCATGCCACATCAGAGTCTCATAGGTTGTAGACAAATGAAAAGCAACAACTCAGATGGAATGTTATTGCAAGTACATAACTTTTTTTTTTCATTCTCTGTTAAGTTTGTATTTTGTTTCATCTCAAAACCTTCTGCACTCTAGGGTATGTCCTTTCTTTATACTGGTGCAAGGTGTGATGCTTACTCATAGGTTCATAGGTTCATACTAAGCTATCTGCCCAAGGGCATTTATAAGCCTAGCCCATAGTTATGTGGCTTTCGCCTAATGGTCTAAATTTAGAAATGAATTGGAAAAGTTTATTGTAATTTTCTAAATGTATGTAGTTTTTTTATATATATTGTATTATATAGTATATGTTACCTTTAAAATTTTTTGTATATATAATTGATTAATTTAACATGATTGATTAATTGATTGGGATATTTATATGAGTGGGTGTGTTCTGTAATTTATGTTCATTGAAGGCTATTATGCCGAGGCGCTAAGCTGTAATAAATTTTCAAAAGGAACTGGCGTTGTTTTTATGGCTTCGGCCTGATTATTTTTCATAGTTGTTTGTGATTCTGTCAATATGGATACTAGTTCCTTAATGAACACTCCGAGAGTCTTTAGAGAGAACTTTAATTCTCCAGTTGATGGCTTTATTTCGGATACAAGCGATACTAACGATGGAACAATAAACGTTCAATTTGCTTCAGAAACAAATGGTTGTTCTGTGGGATCCCGTATTCCAGCTCCTGTGACGACAACGGTACCTGATGCGGCAGTTAGACCGAAGGTTCCTATGAATACGCAAGTGTTGTTTCCTGGAAAAACACCGGTATCTGAGGTTACTAATAGAATGAAAACACACATGAAAGTTCCAGGCTTTCCGGTTATCTCTGAAGTTTTACAAGGTAATAAATCCATGTCAGCTTCTATTAATGGTCAACAATTAAATTTAGGAGAGACTTTAAGAGCTAACGGTAATGTAACCTCAGATTATATATCAAATTTAATCTATGAAAGACAACAGAAATTTACTAATCCTTTCGGTTCGTTGGGAGGGCGTACCAATGCTGCAATGTTTCCACAGGAGATACAAGATACAATAAAGGAATTCGAAAAGTTATTATTTCGTGAGACACGTTGTCATTTTAATTTATTGGGTCTCAACAGATATGTAGAACTTGACATTTCCCCTCGAGGTTTGAGGGCTTTTAAAAGCCCCGCAACACCATTTGACAATGCTGATAAAGATGATTTAATATTTAAAGACCGCTGGCTTACTGCGGCTCACAATTGCGCAATGGAATGGGTAAAGATACTTGTGGACAGAGAACAGTTACTGTTACAAAAATTACAAAAACAACTGCATTCTTTTCATTCTAGGTTACTGTCAGATATAGGTTCAGTCAAGGTTAATGACATTTTTGTTGGTTTAAAAGAAAATCTGAATAAATATGAAAACGAACAAATACAATATAAATCAACAAAAATTAAAAGGGACATTAAAGACTATGATAATGGTCGTGCGTTTCTTTGGAAACGCAAATCTTTTAGCCCTTTAACTAAACAGAAAAAATCTAATAAAAAACTTTCAGTTTCATTTGCATCTTCTGAAGGTTATGGGCAAACTACAGATTCAGAAGTTGACTACAATGATTTTCCTCCTCTTCCAGCTGCTATAGATCCAGCAGCCCATCAGCAACGCTTTCGGAATGAAAGCAATAATTCCAAGAGAGGAAATAAAAAGAAAGGTTTTGAAACAGGTTCTTCATCGGGTGAAGGACAATTTAAACAAGTATACAAGAGAAGTAGATGGAACTGACTTTAGTAACACTGATTCTACCATCTTTAATGTAGTTAATATTTCTGGTTGTGATTTATCCAATGATGAAATGTCTGTGCTTAATTTAGGGCTAAAATTTGTCCCTACTGTCATACCTCGACATTATTTACTTAAACAAGATATTTTTAAATTCATTAGAAAACTTCATTTGAAATGTCACTTTTCTCAAGATAAAGTATTTCCAACAGATAAAGTTGAATTTTATGATGGAGATGATGACAGTGACACCAGTATAGATAGTTATTATTCTTGTCTGTCAGATGATTTATCATTATGTACATATTCACAGGGATATTCTTTACTTAATATAGATGGTATTGATTTCCATAGTAAGTTTATTCCTTCTTATAATAATTCTACTATTATTCAATTTTCTGAAATGGTACATTTTTCCATTCAAGAAGTCATGAATTCAATAAATAAAAAATATCAGAAATATAATATGACAAAAAATGAATGGAATGCTTTGAAAAATCTTGTTGATATACATGATATAGTTATTAAAAAATCTGATAAAAGTAATAAAGTAGTACTACTTAATCATAGGCAATATCTTGGTATGTGTATGTCACATCTTAATGATTCTTTAACCTATGAAGTTAGTAACCTTGATAGTTATCTTAATGCAATGAAAGAATATACACATTTATTGAATAAAGGTGTTAGGTTAGGATATTTTTCTAAACAAGATATGGATAGAAAATTTTGTGTAGATAACTGTAATTTGGCCACTTTTTACTGCCTTCCAAAATTACACAAAAATATGATAGATCCGCCTGGCCGCCCTATAGTTTCAGCTAGTAATTATTTTTGTCGGAATATAGGCA
Source organism: Protopterus annectens (assembly GCF_019279795.1). Taxonomy (NCBI): domain Eukaryota; kingdom Metazoa; phylum Chordata; order Ceratodontiformes; family Protopteridae; genus Protopterus; species Protopterus annectens. Next base: position 1,015,676,938 of record NC_056743.1, read on the forward strand.
TTGTTATACATAATCATCTGCTACCACATGTACAAAAATTAGAGTCTTACATACGAGACTCTTTTGATTTTATTGATAAGATTAGTGAAGTTATTTGGACAGATAATATGTTTTGGATAAGTATTGATGTAGTCAGTTTATACACAAATATTAAACATTCAGATGGTTTACAGGCTTTACATTATTTTCTAGGAGATAGTCCTGCTACTCATTTCATTATAGATTTAACTTCTTTTTGTTTGTCGAATAATTTTTTCAGTTTTAATGAAACTGTTTACCATCAAATTAAAGGAACAGCCATGGGGGCATCTTTTGCCCCCATGTATGCGAATTTATTTATGGCTAAATATGAATTGGAATATGTGTATACTAATGAATTCTTTAAAAATCATGTACTTTTTTACTACCGCTACATAGATGATCTTATTTTTCTCTGTAGTGGTGGTTTTGAACATATTCATGAATTTTTTTCAGATTTAAATAATAATAGATTCAATTTACATTTTGATGGTTTACAATTTGGGAATAAAATCCATTATTTGGATATTTTATTACAGGGAGAAGTAGGTAAAAAGATTCTGACAACAGTGTATCGTAAATTTTCTGATGGAAATCAATTCCTTAATGGAACTAGTTGTCATCCTCCACATACATTGTTGTCTCTACCATATGGAGAAATTATTAGATTATCAAGATTATGCAGTAATGAAATAGATCTAGAAAAAAATATTTATGATTGTATTAGTATGTTCTTAAAGAGAGGTTATAGTATGGAGTTATTGAATATGTCCATTGATAAACTATTATATAATAATAATAACGATAAAGTTTATCATTTAGGAAACAATAAGAATAAAGAAGATGATAATTTTTTACCATATGTTAATAACATTGACAGTATTAATATAAAAAACGATAATTTAAGAAATTTTGATCAAGAAATTAAAGATATCTATTTTGTTACTACATACAATATTTTTAGTAATAAAATTTGGAAAATTATTAAGTATTTTTGGAAATTTTTGGTATCTGATAGATATCTTTGTAAACTTTTTCCTAATATTCCTAAAATAGCCTTTAAGAGAGGACAAAATCTATCAGATAAATTAATTAAGGCTTATTATATTTTTCCTAATAGTCAAGTTTATCATAATATACAAACATATGGTACTTTTGCTTGTAATAGATGTAGTGTATGTAAATATGTAAGGCCATATTTTGATAAAATTAATGACATCATTTATAAACCAAATAATGTTTTTTCATGTAATTCTGTAGGTATTATTTATTGTATTAAATGTCCGTGTAAGCTTTATTATATAGGAGAAACAAAAAGAAAATTCAAAACGAGAATGCAAGAACATATTAGGGATATAAAAAGAGGTATGTTAGAAAGTCCAATTGCTTCTCATTTTATAGAAGTACATAGTGGTAGTGTTGATGTTTTTGAATGTTGTGTTCTTGAAAAAGTATTAGTTAAAAAAGGTGAAGATAGATTAATAAAAAATATTTTATTGTATAAGGAAGCTATCTATATATTAAAATATAATACTATGTCACCTAATGGTCTAAATTTAGAAATGAATTGGAAAAGTTTATTGTAATTTTCTAAATGTATGTAGTTTTTTTATATATATATTGTATTATATAGTATATGGTACCTTTAAAATTTTTTGTATATATAATTGATTAATTTAACATGATTGATTAATTGATTGGGATATTTATATGAGTGGGTGTGTTCTGTAATTTATGTTCATTGAAGGCTATTATGCCGAGGCGCTAAGCTGTAATAAATTTTCAAAAGGAACTGGCGTTGTTTTTATGGCTTCGGCCTGATTATTTTTCATAGTTGTTTGTGATATTGTAGCTAGGAACTCTGTCCCATAGGTTGAAGACCAAATGAAAAACAACTTCAGATAAAGAAATTATGTACTTACCATAAAGTTCCATCTTGAGTTGGTGCTTTCATTTGTCTTCAAACCCCCCCCCCCCCCCCCAACCTTTGGGCTGTGTGGTGGACTGGATGGATGCAGGCACAGGCTTCTTCTTGGTCCAGGTTGAGTCTGGTTTGTGTCTATCCCTTCAGTGGTCAGGGATTACGTTTTTCCTACTGTGGGTGGGCTGGTGCTGTTCTACAGCAAACTCAATCTGAGAGGAGGAGGAAGAGTGGGGCATTATGGGTAGGGGATGAGCTTGGATTTCTGCTCCGATGCTGGAGTACAAGGCCAAGTTGGATCCATGCCACATCAGAGTCTCATAGGTTGTAGACAAATGAAAAGCAACAACTCAGATGGAATGTTATTGCAAGTACATAACTTTTTTTTTTCATTCTCTGTTAAGTTTGTATTTTGTTTCATCTCAAAACCTTCTGCACTCTAGGGTATGTCCTTTCTTTATACTGGTGCAAGGTGTGATGCTTACTCATAGGTTCATAGGTTCATACTAAGCTATCTGCCCAAGGGCATTTATAAGCCTAGCCCATAGTTATGTGGCTTTCGCCACCCCTTTAGTTTGAATAAAAACTATGCCTATCATTTTTCTGTGCCTCTGTCCAGCAGTGACACTGAAGTAATCCCTGGGGTATATCTGCGATCTCCCATCCATTGGTCAAGATTCCTCTTGAACAAGGCCAGCGAGGTGCTCTGCCTCACATGTACCGGGATTTTGTTCCACAGCATAGGGAGTCTCTGGGTGATGAATCTGTCCCTCCAGCACGTTCTATTTATAACCGTGTCAAGGTTTAAGTCTCCCGCCCTTGTGGTTCTGAGGGATCTAGATTTTTGAGGTGAAGCATATTCATCAAATCTGGGTTTGACATGGCCTTATATGTCAGGCACAGGTCACCTCTGAGCAAGCGGTATGAGACTGAATAGAGCTGGAGTTCTTTCAGTCGGGCAGCATAAGACATATTTTTGAGACCCTTTATCCTTTTGGTGAGGAACTTTTGGGGCCTTTCAAGCTGCAGCAGGTGTCTGGTCAGATACATTCGAACGGAGCATTGTACTCAATCATAGGTCTAATGAGTGATGAGTACAGGGGACGATGACCTCCCTTGATCTAGATGTGAATCCCTTCATGATCAGGTGGGCGATATAGAAGGTTTTCCTAACTACTTTAGCAACATGAGTGTCAAGCGAAGGCTACTGTCAACTTGGGTCCCCAGATCCCTGATGACTTTTTCTGTGCTCAGTGGATTGCCACCTATATGGTAGCTAGGGGTAACCTTGTTTTTCCCAAAGGGTATGACTATGCATTTTTGGCGTTTAACTTCAGGCCATGGCTCTGGCACCAGTTATCCGCTTCTGTGAGGCCCTTCTGGAGGATATCTGTGTCAGATGTGTTTTCGACTATGGCGCCCAGTTTGCAGTCATCTGCAAACTTTGTCAGCCATAACCCACCTGTGTTTGCTTGTACTTCAGAAAAGTAGATGCCGAACAAGAGTGGACCCAGGACTGAGCCCTGTGGGACACCAGTTGTGACAGGCTTTGAGTCTGACATGGCTCCAGCAACTCTGACCCTGTGGGTTCTGTCACTTAGCCAGTTTGCAACCCATCTTGTGATGTATGGGTTTACATTCAAGCTGATGAGTTTTTCGATGATACCTGAGTGGGGTATTGTGTCGAAGGCCTTTGCCAGGTCGAGGTAGGCTGTATGGACTGCCTTTCCCTCATCAATGGCCTTGGTGACTGTCTCGAAAAAGTCAACCAAGTTTAAGAGGCAGGATCTGCCTTTGACAAAGCCAAACTGGGTTGGATCCAAAGTCTGCAAGTTCCCTATGTCTTTATTTATGAGTTCCTTTATGATCCTCTCCATGGCTTTGCAGATAAGGCTTGTCAAGCTAATGGGGCGGTAATTTCCAGGGTCTGTGGAGGCACCGCCCTTATGAAGTGGGACCACAGTCGCCGTGCGCCACTCCTTGGGTACGTATCCTGAGCTGAGGCTAAGATTAAACAGCTGTCCTAACTGTGGGTTTAATTCCTCGTTGAGTTCATGAAGCACACAGCCGGGGACACCATCCGGTCCCATGGATGCTGTGTTTTTGCCTTAGTGAGGGCAGTTCTCACCTGGGCGTTGGAGATGTTTGGGGGGCTACAATCCTCTGGAATAGATATCTCTCCTTTTGGGGGGGAGGGGGGGAGAAGTTTGCACTGAACCTGTCAGCCAGTATGTTAGCAATGTGTGTAGGTTCAGTAATTTTCACATCATTTTGAACTAATTCTGAGCATATCTGGGAGTTTCCTCCTAGGTTTCTAACATAGCTAAAGAAGGCCTTATGATTGTCTTTAGAGTCCTTGGCGATTTTTCTCTCAAAATTTGCCTTGGATGATTTTATGAGAGCTCTTAGTTTTTTACTTATAATGATCAAAGGTGTCTTACCTTTCAAGGATTTTGCTCTATCTTGTAGTAGCTTCCTCCTTTTGTTGTAGAGCTTGTTTATGGCTGGGGTCCACCAGACTGGACGCTTGCCTTTGGTACAGAGAGTCTTAGTTTTGTTTGGGATTGCCTGATCCATGCAGTCCTGTAGGTGCTGGTAGAAGGCATTTGTAAGTGATTCAGCGGTTTGAGTAATGTTTACCACTGGCTCAGGGGCCTTAAAGGAGACCACACTAGTTTTTAGAAGTGTGAAATCGGCTTTTGAGAAGTTTTTCACAGTGGTCTTTTTTGTTTCAGGTGGGGGTGGGATGAGGACCTCCAGCGCGATTAGTTTATGATCTGATCTCACCAGTGAGGGGTATACTTCGGTGTTGAACATTTTGATCCCATGTTCGTGATGATGAGATCAAGTATGTTTTCTCCTCTTGTGGGGATGGTGACTAGTTGTTCCATGGCATTTGAGTTTATGAACTCCAGGAATCTTTGGGTTAGAGTGTTCGGGCTTGAGTAGTGTACCCAGTCTATATTAGGGTAGTTGAAGTCACCTAGTATGATGGTGTTTGGAGATACATTTATCCCTCCAATGTTTTCAGGAAGGCCATGTGAGGTTCCTGAGTTTGAGAGGGTGGCCTGTAACATGCTACAAATTGCAGAGCAGTCTTGCCTATGGTTAATTGCACCTGGATGGTCTCCGATGCATCGTGCGTTGCCACCAACCTTGAGGTGTGGGTGTCCTTTATGAATATGGACACCCCTCCTTTCTTGGTGTTGTCCGGATTTTGGGGCGGAACGCATGATATGAGGTGAAACCTGTTAGTGCTGGGGTGCTCTCAGGAGCCTTGAACCAGGTTTCTGTCACAGCACAGACATCGATGTTCTCCATATTGAGAAGGGCCTCGAGTGCGTGCATCTTGAGATTGAGACTTCTGGCATTGAGCAGCATTACCCTTAGTTTTTCCTTTTTGGTGTTCTAGGGTGGTAGGTTTAGAATTTGAGCCTTGCCTAAAAAGGCAATATGGGGTGGCAAGAGCCTTTGCCAATATCCGGAAGCCCAGGGTGACAGGTGCAAGCCGTCCCTTGCGAGCAGCGTGGCTTGTCCAGCATGTCATCCCAGGCAGACAGACATTGGATCCCCTTTGAATGACACCAGAATTTAAGCCAATTATTAAAGCTGATCATCTTATCACTGTATTGTGGCATCATTCTAGGTGAAGGTAGGATACTGCTCAAGGTCAGGGTCATACCTGCCTGGGCTACATAATCAGAGAGCTCCTCGATGTCCCTTTCATGTAGTCCAAGGAGGTGCGTCTCAGGTCGTTGACACCAGCGTGGACAATGACTGAGTCGTACTTGTACCTGCTGTTGAGAGACCTGAGTGCTTGCGTTATGTGGCGGATTCTAGTGCCCGACAGGCAGCTTACTGTGACCTTCTCCTTACTCAGTCTGGTGAGCGGGACGCCAGTGTGTCTGACTATGGAATCACCAATGACAAGTGTGTCTGGCATTTTGTTTGGCCTTAAGGGCTGTGACTGTTTGACACTCTGACTGTGTGGTCTATGTATTGCATGTGTTGGGTCGTGAGGTGGTAGTTGTTTGGGTGTCTGCTTTGGTGGCCTCTGCTGTTTTGGTAAATTTTTGATCAGAGCCTCCGAGTATGTCTTTGTGTGAGTATGTGTATGATTTGAAGTTGTGATGGTACCATGTGTGACTGGGTATGTATTGTGTGTGGTTACCTTCTCCTCCTGTCTGGTCTTGCCAGTCCTATGTTGAGAGAGCTCAGCCTCCAGTTTGGCCGTATAGTTGCATCTCTCGCATGTATTTGTGTTTTGTGGGAGAAGGAGAGGATTGTCTGTGTACATGAGGCAATTGTAACATTGCCTCAATATTCCCAGGTTCACCAGTTGAGCTGGAGAGGACACTAGCAACTGATCCCTCGACATACTAGAAGTAGTAGATAAAGAGACTTTCAAAGGACTCCGGGGGAAGTGGGTTTTAGGCTGGTGGGGTACTATCTATAATAAGAGTGCTTTATCAAGGTGCAAGTACTGTAGGAGTAAGTGCTAGGCTTTACAGATAGAGAATAGTCTACTTGGGAATCAAGTAGAGATGAACTTTTCAGTTATAGGATATGCTGGTTAGATCAGCAGTACAGCTCGAGGAAGGTAGTTCTAAGGGAAAATTTGAAGAGTGGAATTTAGATGTCCCGAATAGTTTAACCGCCACTGCTCTTGTGTGCAACAGTGGCAACTCCGCGCTAACGCACGTTTCGCGTGTTTTATAGCAGGGGGCTGAAGGGAGCTAGGAATTGGCCCAAAACGACCAATGGACTACTAGTTTATGGCTGAAACTTCACCAAATCGGGCAAAAAGGCCGCTCAGTGCTTCCCACTCCCACTGGTAAGCAAAGAAACTTCCCTCCTTCCTAATAAGGCAATGGATCAGTAACAGGAACTAAAAACAAAGCCCAGGGATCAGCAACTCTGAAACTGGACTACTCTAGTTCAGTAAGGCGGGAAAACAAGAGATTTTTTTTGTTTTATTACAGAGATAAGGAAAAAAACAGACAGTAAATGGTATAAATGCTGTAAATCGGCTAGCGCACTTTAGTGTGTAGCCTACAGAAACAATTTGCAACAATTAGTAACAAAGTGCAATAAACAGTGTAAAATGCAGAAATCACTTAAAGTAGCAGTAAAACAGGCGAAATGCAGTCGCTAGCTTAATAACAGTGGGAAAGCCACAAAAAATACTTATATCTGGTAGAAAGTCACTCTTTTAGCTGCTTGGATCACTATGCAGGCCACCACGAGGATCTGTGCTGAGTTGGTACAAGCTGGAAAACGCGTGTTTAGCGTGTTTTATAGCAGGGGGCTGAAAGGAGCTAGGAATTGGCCCAAAACGACCAATGGACTACTAGTTTCTGGCTGAAACTTCACCAATTCGGACAAAAAGGCTGCTCAGTGCTTCCCACTCCCACTGGTAAGCAAAGAAACTTCCCTCCTTCCTAATAAGGCAATGGATCAGTAACAGGAACTAAAAACAAAGCCCAGGGATCAGCAACTCTGAAACTGGACTACTCTAGTTCAGTAAGGTGGGAAAACAAGAGATTTTTTTTTTTTTTTTTTTTTTTTACAGAGACAAGGAAAAACAGACAGTAAATGCTATAAATGCTTTTAAGCGGCTAGCACACTTGAGTGTGTTAGCCTACAGGTAAAATTAAGCAACAAATAACTTTTTAAGAGTGCAAAACAGTTCATCAACACAAAAACAGTTTAAATAGAATGCAGAGCTGTATAAACAGGCTAAGATGCAGTCGCTAAGCAGTAAATATTCAAAAAGCCAGAAAAAATACTTAAATCAGTTATAGCAAATACAGTTATAACAAATGCTCTGAAATATACTGTATATTTCCAATATGTTTGAGAAGGACAGTCAGAACACAAAAAGGTTCAGGCGAAAAAGAAAAAAAAAGTTTTGTTTTACTTTTTGAAAAGGGAAAAAGGAGGAACAGAAGGCCTTATCAAATGTTCTCTCTGTATTAAGAAGAATGAGCTAATGACACTAGACTGGGAGGTGTGTCACAGTAGGGGCGGGCAACTGCAAAGCCACCAAGTATAAGAGCAAGACACCAACAGGGAGGCAGGGTGGGACAAAATAGCCTAAGAAAGCACTACAGAGCCAAATGACAGTTTTTAAACAGATAAGGATTTGTGAAGATTCTGAATAGACAACGTGCTTTATATATATTAAATTATAAAAACAGTAATCTGTAAAAATAATCAAAAGATACTTATATTTTGTAGCTCAGTTGCGGTCAAACAACTTCTCCAGCCTGCACTGTGTGCAAAGACACCAAAGTTAGGGCAAGACCCTTAACAAGAGTGCATCTAACCTCTATACCCAGCCCACTTATTTTCTGCCATTCACATAGTACACATTTCAGTTTTGACTTGAATTGCAGAAAGTTTGTTCTGTGTTTAAAGCAACAAAACATTGTAAGTACCTCAGTCTATAAAAAGACACCAGTCTGTGTCCCATGTTTGCATTGTCTTTATGGTTCAGGGGAGGAACATGGCATGAAGGGCTGACAGCTGCAACCATGATTTTTATATTGAGCAGTAAGTCACAGAACGAAAAAAGGTCTACTGAAAGCATAAACGCCACAAAGTCATTGATGGCTGCATTGCAGACTCATTGTATGCTTGATGAACATTGTCCTGCAAGGGCCCTCTCCCCTGGGCAGGATGTTTTCTATCCATTTGGCAGTATCTCAGTTTCTTCAGTCAGTGGTACTCTCAAGACCATGTTTTTTTTCAAGGCGTTGAGCTTGGTCAGAAGTGTCTAGTAGCAGAACCTGAATGTACAGTGGCTTCAGTTCATTGACCAGTTATCCCATTCTGGTGAGACTTTACAAAACCTAGTGAAAGCACTGCAGTGGTGGTTTCACACTCGTCCCCCCCCCCCCGTGTCTTACCCTGGGTAGTCTTTCACATCCTCACTCCTGTGGTGGCTATCGCCATAGGCATCTCTGCCATTGGGTAGCAGGGGTAGACCAGTCTGCACATCAGTGCTCTGGAAATGAGGGTGGACCTCCTCATTCTGCATGCTTTTCTGTATTCCCATTCATGTGATGCTATTATTAACAACATGGTTGTCATATGGATTGCAAACAGGGATAGAGAAACTCACTCCTTTCTCATCTTTTGGTTGTCTGCAAGTGTGTGGAAATGGACTGTGTTGGCCAGATGCTTTCTAATATATACTTATTTTTTAAGAAGAAAGTTAGTAGACAAATTTAGTTGTTGACTGATGCCACACAAATAGTCCCCTCAGCTTATCAGTAAGGTAGAAACTCCTAAATTGCTGAGGGGAAACTTTGCCTGGGACTTGTTTGCATCCCTGATCAATGACAAATGTAGCCTCTTCTCCCTAACTTGCGGTATTGTTCACTGTGCACTCATGATGCAACACTTGGGACTTGCCACAGAAGGGCTCGCTTACACAGCTTTTCTCCCTATCACCTGGGTATTAGGATGCCTGTAATATGAGGGACATCTGCCTTTGTCTTCCCTAGTTATTCTTGTTGCACTGACTATTCAGTTCTCATTCTTAAACTACAAGTACCAGCCTTGTCAGCTCAGCCTGCCTTCCAGAACACAGATAGGTATTCCATTTAAATACCTATTGCTGCTGCTGTTTACTTGTTTGCTGAGTAGTAGCTTTAGAACACCAGTTCCCCATGACATTTACAGTCTGTGTTTGTTCTGTTTGGGCACAGAGTGCATAAAGGATACCTTTTGCTCCCATTGTCTAGCACTTGGTCAGAATTTTGTTAGAACAAAAATTCTCCTTTTTGGCCAAGACAGCACTGGTCCCCTCTTCTGCATTTAACCAAGGGCAGTCCTCACAAGTTACCTCACAGGGTGGACCTGGTCACGCAGGACAAAGGATCTCTCATTCATCCCCACCTGTCCAGTCTTCAACTAACACTGTGAGGGGATAGGTTTTTAATTCCACATACACTTTTTTCTGAAGATGTGATTAGGGTCCTGCAGGGGCCTGGAAACTCAGTACTAGGAAGTCCTACTTATCCAAATGGAAGAGGTTTTCTGTTTGGTGTCTTTCTCGTAACCTGGATCCACTTTTTGTGGATGCTCCTTTGGTTCTCTCTTATCTGTGTAAATTGGTCAGTGCTGGGTTGGCGTATTCTTCTAAGGCCCACTTATCAGTTACCTCTGCTTGTCTGCCTTTAGCTCCTCCTTTAGCTTCTAGATTTAAAGCTAAACAAATTCTTAAATCACGTCCTTCATATTAGGCCTCCGAGGAAACCTATTCCTCCTCCCTGGGATCTTAATTTTGTTTTGGAAAAATTGTCCCAAGATCCTTTTGAGTCTGCAGCTTCAAATTCCTTACAGCATTGCTCTTGGAAGACTGTACTTTTGTTAGCCCTTCTCCCAGATGGGTGTCTGATCTTCAAGCCCTTATGGCTTGTCCTTTTTTGGTGTTTCATGAGGACAGGGTGTCCTTGCATACTAATCCTTTTTATGCCAAGGGTAGTGAATGAGTTGTCCCTTAATCAGTCTATTCATCTGCCCACTTTTTTTTCCTTCTCTGCAGTCTGCCCATCAGAAGGTGCTGCACACATTGGCTGTCATAGACAACTCAGATTTTATTTGTATAAGATTAAGACCGTTAGAAAATCTTATCGGGTTGGTTTCCTTTAATCCTAAGGCCTTAGAATTAGTATCCAAACAGACCATTTCTTCTTAGATATCTAAAGCTATTTCTTTTTGTTATTCCTTTCATGTTAAGAGCCTTCCTTATTCTGATAAGGCTCATTCTACTAGAGCTGTGGCTTCTTCTGGTGCTTTTTTTCAAGGGTTTGAATGATAACTCTATTCTTGAGTCAGCTACCTGGACTTCTGTGTGTACATCCGCCAAGCACTGCAAGTTGGATGGAATCTCCAGAGCTAGAGCTGGTTTTGCTAGGGCCATCCTTCATGGCTTTCTAGAGGGTTCTCTTGGTCCTTCCTTCTCCCTCTCTTCTTCCTGAGCTTTGGCACTCTCCCTAGTGTAATGAATGCTGCAACAGTGAAATGGAAAGACATAGTACAGTTTTGTTGCAACAGTGAAATGGAAAGACATAGTACAGTTTTGTAAAAGCGTACCATAATGGTAGGTGTCTTTGTCTTTACTGTTGCAGTATTCACTTTCCTCCTACACCTCACCCTGATCCATTTCACTTCTGAATGTACTGATTACCTCTTTTTTTTTTCCTTGGACTGGTGTTCCTAATAGGGCTGTCACTTCTAAGGATGGTACATCTGAGGGCTGTCACTTCTAAGGATGGTACATCTGGATGCCAACTTTATGCCCTATGCCACGCGAGGCACATACGCTTGATGTATGGCATACCTTAAAGCAACCTAAAGGCTTTTTTATACTGGCCAGACATTGGGCCGCCCTTGGCAGAGGGATCCCTATTGTAAAGAATGCTACAACAGTGACATGGAAGGACATCTCTTGAGCACGTCCAGTTATTCTTGTGCAGAAAGGGCAAAATGGACTGAACTGTTGACCATCTGGAACTTTGTATACTGAACTGATTTGTTCAGATTGCTGAGATCCTAAATTGGTCTCCAGTCCCGTTTTCTTTGGTACTAAAAAATCTTGAGTAAGTTCTGGACTCTTTCTGGTGTGGTGGGATCACTTGGATGACACTTTTTTTCTAGTAGCTTTTTCATTTCTAGAGTTGCTGCTTTCCTCAGACTGGGTGGAACATCGGGAAATTTTACTATTGAAGGGGAGTAGGAAAAAGGGTATTATATTAACCTCTGAAAATAATCCTCTGCACCCATGTATCTTTTGTAATGTCTAGCCAGGCTCTCTGCTGCAGGGATAGTCGACCCCCAACTGCCTCCAGAGGTGGACAATCAGGCCTCCTTTCAGGACCACTGGTAGGGTCTGTCTGATAAACTATCTCTGGACCTCAGGTTCTGAAGACCGCCTCTGCCACGCAGGTGGCATCTTTTGTTAGTTCCCCCAGTGGCAGAAGGAAGGACTCTGTATCCACGCGAGTCATGGAAAGGACCTTGGGACTTTCTGAACCACATTTTTCAACCACCACATTGATTCCTAGAGAAGGTTCTTTGAGGAGTCGAGAAACATATGCCCACTGCAGACAGAATCTTTAACTTTAGGGCCTAACAAAGAACTTTGTAAGGGAAGCACTGACAAAGGAGAACTTAAAGGACTCTATCCAGGCATGCTTTCTAATGGAAATGCCTGACCCTGCAGCCTTTGAAGTACCTTCATCTGCATATGAAATGAGCCTCATGGACAAATTTGAGATGGATTCTCGGGTAGCCAACTGTCATGCAATAGTCCTGTTTGCTCAAAAGTAATGGTCCCAGACAGGGATTTGAAAAGTTCTTAAATCAAGCCCTTCTGATGTCTGATGGTGTGCCAAATGTCCAGCAACCTAAATGAAAAGCTCACTGAAACATATATACGCTTCCCAAATCTGCCCAAAGTCCTGGACTCCATGTTTGGGGGATGGACAGATGAACTCTGTTCCATGAGTTCCTTTTTTGTGGCCATTGTTATGACCATGGCATCTACTGGTACGCCTTTGCTCTACAATTCTCTTCCTTTCGGTATGCCAGGAACCTGTCTGGTCTCTTGGGGATTGGCTGAACAGCATTGGGTTCCTTCCATGCCCTCCTTGAGATTAAATCAATGAGCTCCTTGGCATGCGGACTCACCCAGGAGGTAAATGGGGCCAGACCTAAAGGCTTCCAGGAATACCAATCCATCTTGGGAAGGGTTATTAGTAGACCAACCACCACTTTGCTTAAGGATTTCCAGGACGTCTCCAAAGGAGACGTCCGGTGGTGATCTTGGAGACCCCCCCCCCCCTCATCAAAATTGGTATTTTCTGTGATCAACTCTTTAGGAACGTGCCTCGTTTTGCACTTTCTCTTCCTAGGGACTTTGGTGGGATGTTACTGAGAAGTATCAGAAGATGTAAGTATACCCTGCTCGGTAGTCTGGAGTCCTTGGGCTGGCTGTCCCTGTGGAGTAAAGTGTTGAGGCTCAAGGCACAAAGCCATATGGGATTCAGAAGAAGATTTGAGGTCCGAGGAGGATGGAATCATCTGTCCTCTAGAAGCAGAGAATACTCTCTGCTCCCCCCCCCCCCCCCCACCTCAAAGGCAGAGGTTGGAGCTGAGCTGTCCTGTGCCAAGATTCTGGGCAGAGATGGCTGCAACAACTTTGGAGTCAACTCTAACACCTTGGACCCGACAACGACGACTTAGTCATCCGGCACCGACACACCGGTGCCGAAGCCGGTCCCCTCAGAGACTGTATCGGAGCAGAAGGCACAACAGTCTTCAGATCCAATACAGATGGTCCCGTAAAACTGTGATCCAAGGGCTCCAAAGCCAAATGGCAAAATGGAGAAGGAGCCAACATGGGCGGAGTTGTACTAGAAAAAGTCTCCATACTTGGAGGTAGGAGGCAGGAGAACTCCCATCTCTATCTGTCTCAAGAGAAACCTGCTTATTCTATCCACATCTGCTTCTGCCAGACTCCTGGAAGAATGAGTAGAGGCCACTGATGGGGACCTGTCTAAGAAGGGCGATAGCCAAGACTACATGAATCAGAAAAGGGAGCATGCCTCGAGTAGGGCTGCCATGGCATCAACCAGATTACCTACAGATGTTCCACCAAAAAATCAGGGAAGCACCCATGAGAAAAGGAACACCACCCGTTTTCTTACAGTAGTACACACTTGGTTCTTCTGTGCAAGTATGCCCAAGATTCCTGTGTTGAAGGTGGAGAGTACACCTGTAACCGCCAAAAAGGGAGTCATCATCAAGTTTTTGGGAGCAATCTGTTTAATTTTGAACAGGACTTTTGGAATGAGGGGAAGGAGATAAACATCCCCTTATAAGAAAAAGATAGGGTGCCTGCCTTTCAGTCCAGAGGACCTGAGACTCTGGCACAAAACAGAAGTCTGTTCAGAGAGGTGGAAAAAAGATCTATTTGGGGAGTAGCTCACTGGTGGACAGTGTCCAGAAACACACCCTTGTGAAGCATCCATTCATGGGATTGAGTTGTGGACCTCCTCCGAGTGTCTGCCGCAGAGTTTTGACCTGAGGGAATGAAAACTGCCCGAAGAGTCACTTGATACTGGATAGCAAATTCCCACACCAGGACTGCTAACTGGCAGAGAAAATAAGATCTGAAGGGAGAACATTCAGAAGGAGAGCACCTTCAGAAAAGTGTTTAGGTGAGAGAGAGCTAGAGTTGGTCTCAAAGTATCCTGTTTCCTGGGCACTAGAACCTTCCTGGAGTAAAAACCCCTCCCTGTCTGAGACACAGGCACCTTTTATCAGAAATTAGAAGCCAAGTATCAGATAACGGTCTATATAAACAGATTTTGTGCAACACATTTTTAAATTTATGGTACTAAAGGCATTTATCCAGACAGTGGAGGTGGTGATAGTTGCTTGAAAAGTGAACTTGCTGAGTATAAATGGATTAAATGAGTTGAGCTCTGGCCAACTTCCAGGTTTAAACGAACATAATTCTGTAAAACTGGTTTTGAAAAAATTTAATCTATGTTTAAGAAGTTGTATTAATTGTTCACATTGATGTATTGACCAATGAAATTTACTATTTTAGAATTGTGATTTTTTTTGTATGCTATTTAAGAGCTGTTTTTATTTTTATTCTACACCTGATGAAGCTTTGAGCAAAAGCATTACAGCTACTTTTTTAGATTTGAGTGTTTACCTTTTGAATAGTACCCTCAGTCAAAAGATCTCGAACCACCCCTGGAAAGAAGGACAGCTTTTCTGAGGGGGCTGAGGAATCCCCATATAAGGGGGAAGAGATTTCCAGACCATGAAATAGCCCTGGTGGATAATGGTCAGGACCCAGGAATCCTGAGTAATCTTTAACCGAACAGGAAGACAGAGAGAGAGAGAGAGAGAGATAGGCAGGCTAAGAGAGGAAAGTGGTTGGAAAGAATAGGATAGTCAGGACGTGGTTTATCAGGAAAATGAGACTTCTGGGGCATAGAAGTCTGATTAGCCTTTGCAGAAGGAACCCGCTTGCCACCCATTTTACCCTTCAAAGGAAGGCAAGATTGCTTATGAACAAAGGCTGCCTTATTGGGGTAATTCCTCTGTAACTTGGGCACAGGAGAAACACGTTTAAATTCTGTAAGGCTTTGCCCTTATCCTGAAGGAACTTAAAGCAGCAGCTTCACCAAACAAGTGTTTTTGTCTAGAGGAGCATCTGCCAACTTAGCCTTAATATCAGGCAAAGGTTGAAGCCGAAGCCAAGAAAACCTCCTCATCACAGACCCAAAAACAGCAGCCCTAGAGGAAGCATCTGCTGTACCATAACTACACTTTGTGAAATGACAAGCCACTTGGGAGAAAGCCCCTAACAGGGAAAGGGCAGAACTTTTACCTTCAGAGTCCGGACATTCAGAAATTACCTGACAGGCCTGGGAAAGGAGAGCCAACAAGTACCACCTGGACATATGGGTTTGATAATTAACAGCCTTAAAAGCCAGCGTAGCAGAGGTATAAATCTTCAGATGGACGATCAAGAGATTGCGTTCGGACTGGCAACAAGTAAGTTCTGAAGATGGTACGTCTAGATGTCACCTTTATGCCCTATGCTACTTGAGAAACTTACACGTGACATACAGCATACCTTAAAGCAACTTTTCTTGCACTAACTGATGTCAGAAAAAGTTAACAATTGTCTCGCCTGTGGAAAGCAAATACCACACAGAGACTTTAATTCTTACTACGCCACTTGTTTAGGCCCAGACCACGACATGCCCCCGTTGTCGCTTCTGTCCTTTGTTCAATGCCAGAACTGTCAGTCGGGCCCGGATTGTAGCTAGATATTTTTGTTTACAGCCCTTGAACTCAGATATGGCTTTGGTAAGCCATCCGACAGCAGATCGTCCAAAAAAACGTAAAGACAGAGACAGACCGCACAGGTCCAAACCTACCGACGATGCTCCCATTAAGCTAGTCGTCAGTTCTCTCAGTGAGGCAGTTTCGCAGCCCCTGATGCCTGTTTCTGTGGATTTGCAGGTCGCTACCGAGACCCTTTCGGAGTCCAGTATGCCGCAAAACTCTTGGATCCTGCGGTAGTCTCTACCTTGGATGGGTCTGGGGCCGCTGAGCAGGCACCGGCTTCCAAGGAAGTCCTTCGCACTACCAATTCTTGGCACAAACCATCTTCTTTCACGACTACCGTTCTTTGAAAAACTACAAAGTTTATTAGGCCCAGTGTATGAACCACACCCAAGAAACTGACCCATTCTCAGGCACCTGCTTCCTTGCCTCAGTCTCAAATGCTTAAAATGGTGGAAGACCTTATCATGCTGATCAGGGGAAGCCAAGCTACCCCCTCCAAAAGGAAAAAAGATCTGTCCCCTGTAGTTTTGTTTGGAAAAGTCAGAGGACTCTGCTGCATCTGAATATGAAGACATGCAACCCCTCTCTACTTATGAGGATTCTGATGCAGAGGATTCCATCCCTTCAGCTTCTCCCCCAGAGAGGATTTTTCCTTTGGGGAAACCCTTCATACCTTAAGAGAGCATTTCTAATGGGAGAGGCAGGACTACCCTCAGTCTAAAAAGAGACTCAGGGAATTCTTAGATCTTCCACAGCACAGACCCTTGGCCATCCCCCCAGTCCTGGATGTTGTGGAGGATGTTTTCCTGGAATCTAGCTTGACTCCTGACACACTCCCTCCTGCACCCAGAAAACCAGATAGGTACTATAGAGTCCCTGACTCACACAAACTTCTGTTTAAAAATCCTATTGCTGACTCTGAGGTAATTTCTCAAGGGCCTAAAGGGATTAAAGCAAGCTCTGCTAAGAATCCCAACCCCTCAGTTAGGGATTCCCGAGCACCAGACAGATGGGGTAAAAAAGTATATACACCTCAGCTACTCTTGCAGGGCACTAAATTGTCAGTTCCATATGCAAAACTTTCAGCAACATACCCTGGAACTCCTCAAACAAAAAATGTCTTCCTTTCCTGCGTGTGCAGAATCTAAAGAATTGCAATAGTTAATGCATTCTGCAAGTCAGGTAACTTAAACACACCTTGCACTGTGGTTTTGACACCCTAGAAGCTTCTTGCAGGGCAACAGTCACCGGATCTGTCATTAGAAGGCATGCATGGCTTAAAGAACAGCCCTTGCCAGACCATGTCAAATCTAAATTGCTGGATGCCCCCTTGCACAAAGACAACTTATTTGGCACTAAGGCATAAGAGAACTTAAAAAAGATGGAAGAAAAAGCAAAATCTATGTAGACAGTTAATGGTTTCTTACAGGTCCAGCCACCTAGGTTCAGCAGGCATTGTCCCACCAAGCACTGGTCCTTTCCTGCTCCCACTAAACCAGTCCAGCCAGGCCCCGGGGAACTAGACCCCCCCCCAGACAGTAGCCACAGGGAATGCAGAGATCTAAGCAGTGGACTAACTCCACTTCAAAACCAGGGAGTTCTAAGCCACCCGCTATGGTAAGAACTCACAATGACTCGCCTCCCCCACCCCCTCCTCTGCCCACCTTCACTTAACCCTTGGAGGAAAATTGTCCTTTCGCGCAAGCACCTGGGCCACCATTACCAGTGACTGCTGGGTTCTCAACATAGTGTCCCAAGGATACAAATTTTCTTTCCACACCCTTCCCAACCCCAAAAGGGTTCCCAGATCTACCTTCAAACCAGTGGGCAGAAGCTCAAAAGCAAATCCTTAACCTGCTTTCTATGAGGGCAGCAGAGCACGTTCCTGCAGAACAGATATGCCAAGGTTTCTACTCCAGACTTTTTCTGGTGCCCCATCCTCGATCTGTCTATTCTAAACACCTTCCTGGTTATCCCAAAATTCAAAATGCTCCCCCTCCAGCAGCTGCTACCCATGCTCTCCAAGGATGCTTGGCTAGCCACCCTAGATCTGAAAGAGGCCTACCTCCACATTCCTATCAGGGAATCCTGCAGGAAATGTCTGCGTTTCAGGGCAGGATCTTAACACTTTCAGTTCTCTGCCCTTCCCCTTGGCTTATCTACCGCTCCCAGAGTTTTCACAAAATGTCTGACTCTGGCTATTGCCTTTTGCAGACAAAGGAATATCCAGATTTACCCATACTTAGATGACTGCCTAATTCAGGCAGACAGCCAGGCAAAGCTGCTCAAGCACCTGGCCTTTGTAAAGTCCCTTCTAACCTCCCCAGGGTACACTATCAAGGAAAAGAAATCCAAACAGGTGCCCACCCAAAGGATTATATTCCTGGGAACAAGCCTGGACACAGCATCCCAGATGGCATTACTTACACCTGTAAAGCAAATTTTCCTGACAGCCTACTTCTCTCAACTAGCCACCAGGCCCCAGTTATCTGCAAGGAAGCTCTTGCAAGCTCTGTGGCATCTTGCATACTACTCATTCCATATTCCAGACTCCATATGAGGAAACTTCAGTGGTACCTAAAAAACCTTTGGTGCCAACACTGTCAAGACCTGGAGACTCTTGTACCTATAATTCCTTGCCTCAGAAAACATTTTCTTTGGTGGGCAACAGCATGCTCCCACAACAAGCGACTACCTTTCTCACCCCCCCCACCCAGACCCTCACCACAGACGCATCAGACTATGCTTGGAGTGCACACCTGGACAGCAGGTCCATACAGGGCCAGTGGAGCCCGCAGAAAATCCTTCTGCACATCAACCGAAGAGATGATGGCTGTCCAGCACACCTTGATAGCTTTCAAGCCCCTTCTCTCAGCAGGTGCTCTCCTGATCAAAACAGACAACACTGTGATTTGGTTTATGAATAAGCAGGGAGGGGACTCGGTCTTACCTTCTATGCAGGCTGGCTATGACCCTTTGGCACACAGCCTCTGCCATGCAACTGCACCTGTTAGCACAATTCCTACCAGGTTCTCTCAATTCTTTGGAAGACAAACTA
Organism: Protopterus annectens; assembly: GCF_019279795.1. Taxonomy (NCBI): domain Eukaryota; kingdom Metazoa; phylum Chordata; order Ceratodontiformes; family Protopteridae; genus Protopterus; species Protopterus annectens. Next base: position 1,015,695,825 of record NC_056743.1, read on the forward strand.
AGCAGAAATCTTCTGGACCCACATGAGTGGCAGCTGAACAGAAGATCCTTCACTCTAATACCTTAAAAATGGGGCACCCCGAAGGTCGACCTCTTTGCCTCCCACACCAACCATCAGCTCAGCAAATTCTGCACCAGGGAGCATTACTGCATGGCTTGGAAAGTGGATGCCCTCTCCTTCCCCTGGGTCAATCTATCAGTCTATGCCCTTCCTCCACTACCTCTCATCCCCAGGGTACTGCTCAAAATAAAGGAGGAAAAACGAACAATTCTTATAGCTCCAGACTAGCCTCTCCAGTACTGGTACCCCTTGCTGCGTAGCCTGTCTCCTCTGCCATCATGGCGTCTTCCTCAGATTCCAAACCTCTTGACACAGAGGGAAGTGGAATTTGTGCATCCCCAATTGCAGACACTCAGTTTGGCAGCTTTGCTTATTCCCTAACCCCCAGCAATCTGCCAACCTCAGTAAACAGGTTCTAGATGTAGTATGTGAGGCCAGACCCCCTAGCACTAGAAAATCTTATGCTGACAAATGGAAAAGGTTCTGCACCTGGATTCAGGCTAAGGGAGCCAATATGGCACAGCCTTCCCTCCCTCATCCTGGATTACTTAGCTGACCTGCTACACAGTGGCCTCTGTCTCCTCTATAAAAATCCATGCCTGTGCTATCTCTGCTCATTTCCCCACTGAGCAGCCCCTTTTCTCACACCCTTTGATCAAACAGTTCCTAAGAAGGGCTAGCAACTTGAGGCCACTCAGAAGAGCACCAATCCCAGCTTGGGATCTTCACTTTGCATTAGAAAAGATTGCACTGTCCCCCTTCGAACCATCTTCTTCTGTAGAGCTAAAATTTCTCTCCTGGAAGACAGCTTTCCTTCTGCCCATCTCTTCAGCCAGAAGAGTCTCCATGCTGATGGGTATCCCTCAGAACTAACCCATCCTTCATGCCCAAGGTGGTCTCCATCAACCAAGCCATTCATTTACCCACCTTTTCCCTAATCCCCAGAACAAGGGGGAAAGGATCCTACACTTTTCTAGATGTGCACAGACAACTCAGATTCTATCTAGACAGGACCAAATCCTTCAGAAAGTCTGATCAATTGCTGGTTAGCTTTGCTACAGGGGCAGAAGGCAAAGCCATCTCCAAACAAACCATTTCCAAATGGATAGCACACTGCATCCATTTCTGCTACAAACAACATGGAAAGCCTCCCCCGAAGGGGTCAGGACTCGCTGCACCAGAGCAGCCTCCACCGATCCAGCTTTCCTCAGAGGAGTCCCCACCAGGGACATCCTGGAGGCTGCCACCTGGACATCTGTTCACACATTTACCAAACTTTACCACCTGCCTCTCTTCTCCAAATCCAGGGCAGGGTTTGCCTCTGCAGTCTTGCAGGGCATCCTAGCCAGCCCCTAGTTTCCTTGACTGCCTCCACCCTTTTCTCAGCTTTGGGAATCAACCCAAATGTGATGACTGCAACAGTGAAACACGAAGAACATAGTACAGTTGTGTACACTTAGCTTAAATGTAGATGTTCAAGTGTAGTCATTGTTGCAGTCCTGGTTTCCCTCTCATCCCCCTTTTCTTCTCTTTCCTTACAAGGGACATATTGATATTTACTTTTTACTGGTGGGGTTCTTCCACCAGAACCTGGCTCCTGCTTGGGGCCTCCTGACAGGTTAGGGTAAGAAAAACTGATGTAATGGCGTTGGCTGCCTTATTTTATACTACTGACGACCTGATGTCAGTCCTGGAACGACAGTAACCAATGCAGAAATACTAAGCCTCTGCTATTCGGGCCAGCCGAGGGCTACCCTGGCAGGGATAATCCAAATGTGATGACTGCAACAGTGAATGCACACTAACATCTACCTTTATGGTAAGTGTACATGACTGTACTTTCTATCAACTTTGTAAGTTTTTAAGAGCAATATTTATTAAAATTGTCCCTATTTTGGGGCATTTGTCCCACTTTTATTTATGGCTTTGTCTGGATTTCTTGCTCTGGGGTTTAGAGGTATCTCTCAATCACTCACTCTTAAGCCTACTTTACCTGTTCCATAACTGACCCCCCTCCCCTTATGCAGCCACCCACCTCTTAAGTGCTGCCAAAGGATCTCATTCTTCACTCTCTCTCTCGTACACGCACAGTCTCTTCCTCATTCATACCTGCATTCATTCACACATCGCTCTCATTCTCCCACGCGCGCTCACACCCCCCCAGCGTTCTCACCCCCCACGCGCGCTGTCACCCCCCATGTGCGCTCTCACCCCCCCACGCACGCTGTCACCCCCACATGCGCTCTCCACCCCACGTGCCCCCACCCCACCCCCACGCACGCTCCCCCCATGCACGCTCTCTCTCTCTCTCTCTCCCATGCTCACACAGGGATTTGGTTAACTTTACCTATTTTAATATTTTAATGTTATTTCCGACGTTGCGGTAGCCTGTTCACATCTATGGATTGTCTGCATGTCGGATGTTCGTAACCTGGGGGACTGCCTGTATTTAATTTTCCATAAAGGTAGCATTATGAAACAACCCATCCTTTCTTCTTAAGGTGGTGTCAGAATCCCGCATCAGTCTGTTAATCTTCCAGTTTTCTTTCCAAATTTCATGAACATAGGAGAATACGTGTTACATTTTTTGGATGTTCACAGACAGTTACATTTCTATTTGCATAGAACAAAGAATTAAAAAAAAAAAAATCAATTGTTTCCTTTGCAGAATCGAAATTGGGCAACCATTTACCAAAGTAAGTTTAGCCAAGCAGTTAAAGGATTGCATTTCCTTTGTTTATAACAGATTGGGTTTGTCTTTGTCAAAAACTTTGAGCCCATTCAACCAGGTCCATGACAACTTCATCAGTATTTTTATCCAGGTCTTCCATGGATGATGTCTTTGCAGCTGCAACTTGGGCCAGTCCTCATACCTTTATTACTCATTACAGATTGGATCTGATCTCGAGGGGAAGAGCAGCCTTCGGCTCAACAGCGCTCAGGAATTTAATTAGACTTCTCCTGGGATTTAAGTAGATGGGGACTTCGTCCCAGTTGTTGAGAAATGAATGAAAATTGACGTCATCGGATAAAGAAGATATTTACTCATCATAACGTTCCATCTGTGTTGTCCATTTTCATTCTTTCTCAGCTCCCCTCCATCCAACCCCCTACCATTTCATTTGTGATTTCTTACGAAAAGATAAGGGAACCAGTGTTCCTGCCTTTGAGTTCCAGGTTTGGTTTCTCATCTTAGTGTTCCTTTTTTTCCTTTGAAACTATAAGGCCAGCAAACAAGATCTGAGGTATGATGTGGGGGCTAGAGTATTATAGGTAAGGGAGGAGCTCAAGAGTTTCCAGTATCCACAAGCTGTAAAAGTAGCCAAGTTGGATCCGAATCTGATTGTTAAATGAAAATGGACAACACAGATGGAACATTATGGTGAGTACATAACTTTATTTTACTCCTGCCGCTCTGGGTACAGAACAGATTACCCCAGCAAAAGTTGGCCCTTTGGCCTGTACCAGTGACATAGAAGCAGATAAGTCCGTGGCTGTGACCCATGTGATCTGAGTGTCAGTAGCTCAGATTCTTGATAGCACAGGCAAGGAGGATGGGCACTCAAATCTGGAGGAAGGGGATTTGCATGCTCAGGTGCACGTTTGGTCTGATTTCTTTGTTGGAGATGGTGGAAGTAGCTGTAATGTATCCTCTGTGAGTGGCTAAAAATGTACTGCTGTTTTGAACAGCTTGCAGAAGTGAGGGGCAGTTCAGCACTGATCCCCATTGTATTCACACGTGTTGTCAGTGTGTAGGGTTAGGTTTTAATTAAAAAAAAAAAAACCCTAATGGCCAAAGAAGCACAAAAGGGGGAAAAGTGGCAGTTTCACCAGGGGCAGGATAAAGAATAGCAACGCAAGGGAAAGAAAGGACAGCTCAGAAGAAAATGAGAAATTCACCAAAAAGTGAAGCATGGGGCCCTCAGTGCTGGGGGCACCTCAAGGAACATATATGATCTCATTTGAACTCACTACCTACCTTTTCATTCTCTACAGCCAGAGAATACCTCAGGACTATGGGGTTTATTGCATCATTAATCCCGATGAACCCCTAGGCAAACATTTAGTGGTATTATGGAAAAAGTAGTCTTCACATGTCCACTGCCCTTCTTGTCCAGTCCCTATTCTTTGTATCAGAAAAAGCTGTTAATGATGGATTCAGCAGATGAATCTCAATTAAGTGGCTCCCTTTCAAGCCAAACCAAAGCCTTTGTACAGATTCTTCACATATAGCTTTGGGGAGGCAGTCAGAAAAGCTAAGAATTCTGAGAGACCTGGAATTGAACTCTGCTGTCAATGATAGCTGTAGTTTTTGCTATAAAAGTAATCAGACAGCTATGCCAACTGAGGATCCTGCGTCTCCTCACAGATAATACAACAGTCATGTAGTGCATTATCAAGCAAGTAAGCCACTGTTCCATTTAGTTTGGGCTGGACATTGGTAGTCATGTCTAACCCTCGGGCCATCTTGAATTCCATTCATGGAGTGTGTCCTGGCAGACCATTTGAGCAGAACAGAAGTCAAAATTTAGATGCTGCACAGAGACATATTCCTGGATGTAGACAGCAGATGAGTTGTGCCAGAAATAGACTTTTTTAACTTTTAAAAATGAAACTATTAACAACATGTTACCTCAGGGCATCAAGCTTAGATGCTTTTTCAGTCATTTGGGCTGGTCTGTTTCCTCCTGTCCTCCCACCCCTCCTCTTTGGGTAATTCATAAGGTACAAAAGGTGAGACCAAAAATCTTAATCTTTTTGGCCTAGGCAGCATTGTTTTTTTTTTCCTGCTGTGTGTGAAAAGGATGGAGTCTGTACCACTGCTTCACCATATGGACTTCTTATCCCAGACCAAGCGTTCATGTGTGTACCCCATCCTGAAGACCTTAAAGCTGATAAGTGTGGATTTGCTAGCTCTTATCCCCTTTATGCTTGTGTTTTCAGGAGACTTGCTTACAGTTATGAGCAAGGTAAGGAAACCAAATGCAATTTGTTGACATTTGACAAGAAAATCATACCTAGCAAAACCAGGAGGTTGAAACCTGATAGAAATTAAAATACGTAGTTAGAAAACATTTTTCTTCTAGTCATAACTTCTCCAAAGGTTTTTTTTAGCATTGCGTGCTTTGTGTGTTAAGCCACCATGTTTGCTTTTTCATAATGGCTGAATGTCAGCATTTTCTTTACGTTAAAGGTAGCCACAGCAATACATTTGAATCAGCCTGTTAAATCTGTATGCATTTGTTTAGTTTGTGAGGGTTGAATATCTCCCACACTTTATGAATATGCACAGACAAGTTTAATTTTATATTTACAGATCAAAATCAATGAGAGATTATTGTTTTTTCATTTGCTACTAATTAATAGGATTCCAGAATTGTACAAGTCACTTAGACCAGACAGTTTTTGGACTGTGTAACAGTTTAATTAAATTTGTTACAGGGTAGAATACTGATAAGGTATACCAATGGCTGTTATGATTGCTGCACTTTCAACCAGAGCACTGGCTACTTCTCAGGCCTTTTTCAAAAATGAGTCCTTGGGGAGATATTTGTGTAGTTGTAATATGGGTTTCTGCAGCATTCTTTTATAAGATAATGCAAGACTGTTGCACTCTTAAGTCTTTGCTGCCTGCTCTGTGAGGCCACACTCCTCTCCAAAGTATGCTTTAATGACACCAGCCAGGAGGGTAAGCTTGGGGCTCTTTCTTACTGGTTTGAAGAAGATGGACCTGGTTATTTCAAGTACAGTAATTATATGCTTACTATAATGATAGAGCTAACTAATCACAGTCTCTCTTTCAACATAAGAGCTAACTAATCACAATCTTTTTCAACATACCCACGTTCCTACCTACGATCTTGGGTGGACATGATCTTGGGAGTCTTGAATTATTTTACTTTTTGGTTATCTATGATTTTTGTTTTGAAATTTTACATACAAGGGTTGGGAGGGTGGCCTAATGGTTAAGGTGTTTGCCTTACAAACACAAGGTGCAGGGTTTGAGTCTCACAAGGGATAATTGGCTAGGCTTACAATGGCTCGCAAGGGCAGTTAGCTTAGTACTAACCTATGAATCTATGAATTGCTTTTCAGTTCACACTTAGGTCTGGAGAGGTGAACAGAATGCAGAGCATTATGGGTAAGGGGAGGAGTTAAAGGCCAGGAAAGTTTCAGATATCAGATTGCGCAAGTCCTGACAGCCTTAGGTCTACTGGTTTGAAGATGATAGACTTCAGTAATTCAGATCTGCCATGGTAAGTACATTACTTTCATTTGTTGCAAACTGTCAAGTTATTTCAAAGCTATATTCGTACTGCCCAAGTATTCATATTCAGGTAACATTCACAAATTTCAGTGACAATTAAAGCTGCATATAGGCATCGGTGTGATTACCAGATTTCCAACTTTTTTAGCATTCTTTACATTTGTAACTTGAAAAGCAATTGAAGCCTGCAGTTATCATATGAGAAAGTAGTGCTCCTTTTGCATTAACCAGTCTCCCAGAAAATGGTATAGCATATGGCTTTGCCAGTGAGACTTCTGTCTTTGCTGTGGGCCGTGTAAGGGGAAAAGCTTGGAGATAGAGGTCTCTCTGCTTCGGAAAGCCTTGGTGTGCTAAAGACACCTTTCAAGATGAGGCTTTTGCATTACACAAAGTCTTTCTGAAATCCAGGGGAATGTGTTAGAGAAATAATTAAACCATTAAACTAAGACTAACAACATCCATCAAATCCATACAACTTCCAGTATCTAACCAGGAAAAATGTAGACATACTCCACTGCCTTTCTGTGGAGCAATCTTCATTACAACGTTATATGCACTGCAGCAGATTTTGGGCATTAAAAAGGCGAGTTCATACAACTGAAAGTGAGATTCTCCTTCAACTTTTATGATGACTTCTTTGCAGCACCGTAGTTTACAGACAGTTTAGTATGACTTTTACCAGCATATAGCAATTATCAATAGTTCAAGATAAATGTGCTTTTGCATGGAACAGAATTGCCACTCCTGGGAAGTCAACCAGTACAGCTTAAACAAATGTGTCAGTCACAGCAACTAATGTCATCCCTTCCTTTAATATCCATGAGACAGACTTCCTCATTTTAATAAGGTATCCTCAATGTTAAGACTGGCTGCTCTTTTTCTTCTTTACCAACTGAAATCCTCTTTAAGAATCATGAAACTACCAAAAGGAGCAAAAGCAGGAGTTTCTTTTGGCTCTTGTTTGAGACTGGTGACAGACTTTATTCAAGGCCACAGAAGTTTGTTTTCTATAGTAGCATGCCAAATGTAAGCGGGGGGGGGGGGGTCTCAGCTAGAGGTTATGCAAGAAAGTGAAGTAATGTAAGAACTTAACCATGACAGTAGATGTCTGACTGACCACTCTTGTAGTATTAAAATATGGGAAATCCTACCAAGGATAGCAGTTCCAGGCTGAGTGCCAAAGCTGAGATCCCTCATACTCTGTATGTCCTGTGTCTGGCTGCATCCTAAAGTTGGCAAAGTATATAAAGGGACATAACTGGCATGAGTTAACTCTGGACCTCCTTGCCTCAGACCAAGGAACTGAAGCATAAGGAGAGGCAGCTATATACTTGTGTACATGTCAAAAGGAGAGGATGGGAGGAAAATATAAGAATCCACCTCTGCCTGGCAGGAGGAAAAGGGGGAGAGGAGGGTGGGATGCAATACTGCAGCAGTAATGAGTTGGACAGCTACGGTTATGGTAAGTTCTTACACAAACATTCTATGTCCTTCTTGGATCACTGTTGCAGTATTACTGTCAGATGGGAGATTCCCAGTGCTCTCTAAGAAGAAACAGAAGAGGATGGCTTATCTGAATTATAGTCCAAAAAACTTTGAAGGACTGACTTTGAAAACCCAGCTCAAGTTATAGAGAACTATGTCAGTTTTGTAATGTTTAGTCAAAGTGTGAATACAGAAAAGCAAGTTGCTGCTTCAAGGGTAGATTTAGAATCCATATGTTTGAAGAAAACCTCAGAAACAGCTGCAGCTCTAGTGAAATGTGCTTTAACTGCAGCTTGTAGATGTTTACCATGAAAAGAATAACAAAAGGAAATAGTTTTAGAAATGTACTAAAAATAGTGTACTTAGAAACAGGGGAACTCAACCTGCTGTCCTGTAAAGATGCAAAAAGTTGGTCAGATTTTCTGATTTTATCCAAGTAAAATCTGAGCCATTTATGTACATGTAAGGAATTCAAGATTCTATCTCCTTTATTCTATGGAGAAAGAAAAAAGGTAGGCAACTGGATGGTCTGGTTCAAAGAGAACTTAACGTTGGGCATAAAAGAAAGGATAGATCTGATATTGTTAATCCTTGTTTATTCCTTACGTATGGGTATTGGTTCCGAGCTCGGAACTGAGCCGGCCATTTTCCAAGCTCGCGTCAGCTTCAAACTCTCGAGCTAAACTCTTACCCACAATTGCCCTCTCCCTGTTACCTCAGATTTCGTTTGCCACGTTACCATCCGGTCGTGTCAAGCTACTTCTCTTGAGTCAAGTACAGTCAATTGTTTAATTGCTTTACAAATTACTTTTCTGTCAGAAAAGTTAATATCTTATTGTCTCTTGCCCTATCGCATCTAGCATTCATAATTTCAGGTTTTCTTCTCTGTCCTTTACTTCCCCTTTTTACTGCGAGGTAATTTCTCCTTACCATCTTTGGGTAATACCTTTCCTTTCTTTTTCATACCTTCAGGTACTCTCTTGTACCATTGTTGGTACTTTTCTTTTTGTTAATATGGCAGATAAAAAGTGTAGTCCAGGGTTTAAGCGGTGTTCTGATTGTGGACACAAACTGCCTACTTCTGATGCACACTTTTTGTGTTTATTGTTTGGGAGCTTCCCATTTATCTGTTGAACCACCTTGTACTATATTTGAAAACTTTTCTAATAGAACTTTGTTAGAAAGGAAAAATAAGCTGATACTGAAGGGACTTCTAAAATCTCCCTTTTCAGAGGCTATTTCTGGTTCAGAGGTCTCAACCCCTCCTAAAGCCCATAAGAAAATACATGTTTCTACTAAGGCTAAATCCTTACCTTTGTCCCCGGGTGGGGACTCTCAACAACCAAAATTTAAAAAGGCTAAATTTTCGCCTCCGGAGCTCTGTCAGCCCCAGTGCTTTCGGTGCCCAGACCTTTGGCACCGAAGCCTTCGGCTCCATTAGTGATTTCGGCTCCGTCCTCTCCTGCAGCCTTCTACATATCGGCACCGAGGGGCTCCTTGGTTCAGACCTCTACCACTGTATCGGCACTGACCGTTCAGTCGGCGCAGACCTTGACCATGTCTGCTCTGAGATCTTCCTCGGAACCGAGGCCTTTATTACTGGCTCCAGTTTTGGCACTGATAGCCACTTTAGCACTGATCCCTGTGTTGGAGCAGACAGTGACATCAGCACCGATTACTTCTTCGGTACAGACTACAGTAGTTCAGTCTGTATCGGCACCGTTGTCCTTGGTGCGATCAGATGAGATGGGCACAGAGTCTGCCTCTTTTGTGGACAAGACTGTTTCTCCCTCAGTCTCGGTGAGGTCCACTAGAAGTCTTTCTGAACATGTGTTGCGTCTTGTGGACCAGGCATTCTTGGCCAGATGTATTCCACCCCCCAGGAACTATCCTCCTTTGGGAGGTGATCACCCATCTCCAAAGACACATTCTTATTCTCCTCCTTCATTGCCTTTGAAGTCCATGGATATAGTACAGTCATCCCCTTTTGCGGTTCCCTTTGTGGATCTCACTAAGGAACCGCAGTTGTCTTCGTGACAGGAAAGTTGTGCTACGACCCAGGATGTCAGCTGTGATAACGCATAGCTTGCTGCTCCACAGCCATCCAGGGACTCTGTGTTGGCAGGCTGAGCTACTCAGGGGAAGAGTGCCCCCTGTCCTCGACATACACTCCTCTCTGGGTGGACCAGCCTTCCAACTGATGGAGAAGGCTTTCGCTGCTTGCGAAACTGGACTGTCTATACCTCCACCCTCCTCTGGTACACTGGTCTCACAAGTCGCACCTAGTGGACACCGGGTGCAAGGGCCTCAGGACATATTCCCTTAGGAATCCCCTTTTCTGTTGTCTTCCCCAGCTTCTCCCACTGAGGGGGTCCACTGGAAAAGTTCGTGTAAGAGGAAGCACATGGACTCCACAGAGGAGTCTCTCACCGAAGACACAGATTTTGATGAGGGGGAAGGATCCCCTCGGTCACCCTCTGAAGTATCTTTTTGGCAATATCCTTGAAATCCTGAAACAGAGAGGTGACTGGCAGCCCTCTAATCCAACCCCTGAGAAATCTGTGTTCCTGCAGGCTTTTCGTGCCTGGCCCCCTTCTTCCTGAGTTACTCCACCTGCCGATGAACTTGTCAAGTTCATCGTGCAGCGTACTTGGAAAGCCCCTGATACTGTTGAAGCTATTCCCCGGAGGCCTGATAAGATCTTGTCCCCTCCTGCTTCAGATCCCCATTTGGTCCAAAGGTCTTCCTGTAGATGCTTTGGTGGTGGCGGCCACAACAAAAAAGGATCTGACAGAAGAAGAAAGCCAGACTGTCCATCCACCTAACAGCGTCCCGGGCCCTGGACAGAATAGGGAAGCGCACTTTTGCTTCAGCGACCTTTGCTATCAAGTCCCTGAATTATATGGCACATTTTACCAGGCTTCAAAGGGATCTGGTCTCTGAGCTCTCTGAAACCTTGGCTGGTGCAGTGTCTGATGAGGTCTGTGACAAAGTGGCCTCTCAGCTGGCCACCATTGAGTCTATATCTAACTCCTCTATGCGATTGATGTCTCACACATCAGGAGGAGCAGCTAGAGTGGTGGGTTCAGCTGCGGTCTTGAGACGACACACCTGGATGCGCTTGTGCAACTTTTCGGAACCTTTTAAGTCTTCCTTTCGTAATGCCCCCATTGAGCCCTCCTCGTTGTTTGGGCCCAAAGTTAAAAGCACACTGGCCAGATTTGAACAAGATGATAAGACTCTTTCTGCTGTAGGTGTCCATTATTCTTCCCTCAACGTGCTTTCTCCCGAAACCAAAAGAGTGGGAAGATATGGTTCAAGAAATCTCAGGGTCCTTTCCTTGACACACAGGCCGAGTTGTCCCACAGAGGCACAGGGGGAAACTCACAGGGAAGACACTCCTTTCAGGGCAGAGGGGGACCGCGTAACCAGGGTTCCAGGGATTCTTTTCCTGGTCAATCCTACCAGCGCTCTTGAAGAGCGGCCCAACTACTTTCCTCTGGAGGTGGTTGGGGGACGTTTCTCCTTGTACCCTTCTGCCTGGCTAGCCATCACCACCGATTCTTGGGTGCAAAGGATCATAACCAGAGGTTATCATATCCCCTTCGATTCTTGCCCCGTCCCATCAAAATAATCTTCCCGATGTTCCACCCAGAATAAGGGAAGAAGCAGCACTACAGATAGAAAAGCTGCTAAGAAAAAGAGTCATCCAAATAGTCCCTCCAGACCAGATAGGATCCGGATTCTACTCAAGACTATTTTTGGTGCCAAAGAAAACGGGGGACTGGAGACCAATTTTGGACCTCAGTGTATTGAACAAGGTTTTGAGAGTACAAAAATTCCGGATGGTCATTATACAGTCTATCCTCCCGCTTTTGGAAAAAGACGGTTGGATGCGCTCTATAGATCTTCAAGATGCGCACTACTACGTAAAGGTGGACAGGCCATCAAGAAGATTTCTGCACTTCCGTGCAGGAGCCAGTCACTACCAGTTCAGAGTACTGCCCTTTGGACTCTCTACAGCCCCCAGAGTGTTCACAAAGTGCATGGCAGTTGTCACAGCTCACTTACGACTTCAAAGATTCCAGGTGTTTCTGTACCTAGACGACTGGCTCATTTCCGACCCCACCAGACATCTACTGGAAAAAGCCCTGGCATACTCTCTCGTCGCTGCTCAAAGGCTAGGCATAACCATAAACTGGCAGAAATCCAATCTCACCCCATCTCAGTCAACAGAATTCATAGGGGTTATCTTGGACACACAAAACTGCAGAGCGGTTATTCCAGAGCACAGAATTTTAAGGATAAAGCAACAACTAATTCCAATCCTTTCAAAGGAAAAATCCACGGCTCACTTGGTTTTACAGCTGTTGGTTCCATGGCAGCTTCCATCACCATTGTTCCCCTGGCCAGGTTTCACATGAGGCTTCTACAGTGGCTACTGCTCACCCAGTGGTATCCTTTTCAGCATCCTCTTTCAGCCATGATTCGAGTAACCCACAGGTGCAAACAGGATTTAAATTGGTGGATGACAAACAATCTCTCTCGATGGTCTTGCCCTTTTCCCCCAGCAGCCCAAGGCCACAGTGACCACGGACGCCTCCCTGATGGAGTGGAGGGGGATATGTCAGGGGCAGACAGTCCAAGGCACTTGGTCCCAACTGGAGGCCCATCTGCATATAAATGTTCTAGAGCTGAGGGCAGTGCTTCTGGCATTGCAAGCATTCCGTTCCCTGCTGCCGTCTGGGACAATTGTGATTCAGTCAGACAATATGGAGGTGGTCTGGTACACCAACAAGCAAGGTGGAACCAAATTTTACCCCCTTTGTCGAGAGGCCATGAGGATATTGCAATGGGCGATGGCTACCAACCGTTTTCTTCTAGTAACGCACTTTCCCGAGAGTTCCAACATGACAGCAGACAGACTCAGCAGGTGCATTCTACAACCTCACGAGTGGTCCCCAAATCCCTTGATAGCGGCAGAGATCTTCCACCACTGGGGCCATCCTTGCTGTGACCTCTTTGCATTCCCGGCCAACTACAAATGCAGCAACTACTTCGCCCTGATTCCCCCTCCGGGACAGTCACCCAGGGATGCTCTAGTCCATGATTGGTCCTCTGGTCTTCTCTACGCATTTCCGCCCTTTCCTCTCATTCCCCAGTTTCTGAAGAAAGCCCGACGGTTGAAGAGCAAGGTAATCATCATAGCACCATATTGGCCGTGACAGATTTGGTTCCCATTCCTTTGGCCTCACCTACTAGATCGACCATGGATCCTCCATCCAATCCCGGAGTTGATCTCACACCCACAGAACCTGATTCATCCCAACCTGAACAGCTTGAAGCTAACAGCTTGGCTACTCCAATTCCCTTGATTGCCAGGCAGAATGATCTTTCTTTACCAGTATTTGATATTCTCATTGCTTCTCATAAGTCCTCCACTAGAATTACTTATCTGAGCAAGTGGAAAAGATTTACCTGTTGGCTGAAAGATAAACAAGTAGACCCCTTTTCAGCACCAGTGTTGATAATACTAGACTATCTGGCCGAACTGTTTCAATCAGGTCTGTCGGCCTCTACCATTAGAGTTCATTTGGCTGCAATTTCTAATTTTTATGAGGGTGTCCAAGATTCCTCTCTCATGTCCCAAAAATTGTGCAAGACCTTCATAAAAGGTGTGAATTATCTGAAGCCACCTTTGAGAGAACCTATTCAACCATGGGATTTATCATAAGTTCTGTAAGGTCTGACAATGGCACCCTTTGAACCAGCCTCTTCTTGCGACCTCAAGTATTTGTCATGGAAAACCTTGTTTTTGGTCGCTATTACTTCTGCCAGACGTATTTCTGAACTTCAAGCTTTATGTATCGAGTCCATACTTGATTTTTCATAGAGATAGTGTCTCTGAGAACTAATCCGTCATTTCTGCCTAAAGTGATCTCTGAAATGTCCATTAATCAAGCGATTGAATTGCCAGTTTTCTTTCCCAACCATTCAAACAGAGGAGAGTATTGCCTACATACCCTTGATATTCACAGGCAAATCCGTTTTTACCTAAACAGGACTAAACCCTTTCGTAAATCTGACCAGTTATTTTTGGCATTCTCTGGACCTAGATTAGGATCAGCTGTTGCTAAGGTCACATTAGCTAGATGGTTAAAGGACTCTGTGACCTTTATTTACACACAATGTAACATTTTGTTGCCTACTACCATGAAAGCTCATTCAACAAGGTCGATGGCAACTTCTGCTGCCTTCCATGCCAGAGCTTCTTTACATGACATCTGTGCAGCTGCAACTTGGGCTACGCCTCATACTTTCATCAATCATTATAAATTAGATTTGGCCTCCAGGGGAAGAGCATCTTTTGGTTCTATGGTGCTCAGGAATGTCCTTCCATGAGAGCCTCCCAGGAATAGAGGTAGCTGGGGACTCTGTCCCATACGTAAGGAATGAACGAGGATTAACAATATCAGATAAAGAAGTTATGTCTTACCATAAAGTTCCATCTGTATTGTTGATCCTCGTTCAGTCATTACAACCCTCCCTCCTTCCCCCTCTTGTGGCTTCTAGTGGTTGTCACCATTCAGTTCTCTTAGGTTATTTGACCAGAGGTAGCCTCTACCTCCTTTAACTTGCAAACTCTATCTGAGGTAACAGGGAGAGGGGAATTGTGGGTAAGAGTTTAGCTCGAGGGCTTGAAGCTGACGTGAGCTTTGAAAATGGCTGGCTCTGTTCCGAGCTCGGAACCGATACCCATACGTAATGACTGAACAAGGATCAACAATACAGATGGAACGTTATGGTAAGACAACTTCTTTTTCTAGGATTAACTCCATCCTTATGGAAAATGAGAAATGGTGGAAAGGCCATTAATGCTTGCAGCTGTGCCACCATTTTCGTAGAAGTTGACACTACCAGCGACAGTCTTCCAATTACAAAATTTGAGAGATGCAGCAGGTTCAAAAGGAAACTAGGTAAATTTTTCCAGGATATAGTTCAGAACCCAAGAAAGGAGAATGGCTCTTGGTGGTCTGATGTGTAGAACAGCTTTCAAAAACTGATCTCCAAATGAGTAGAAAATGGTAAATCTAGAGGCAGACAGAGAAGGTTAACAGATGTGCTTTTAATACAAGAGAATGCCAGTCCAGCATTGAGCAGCTGACACATTTAAACAAGAATATTAGGAGTACACAGTTGAATGAGTCCTAGTTCTTTTTGCTGCTCCATAAAGAAACATTTTTTTTTCATTTAGAAATAAGTAGAACCTTAAGCACATCCTTAGAAATAGATGCCTAATAGAGATTAAAATTCTGTCACCCAAAAAGTAAGGTTCAAGATCTGTAGTTTCAAGGAATTAGAGCCTTTGCTCTGTGTAAGCAAGTCTGTCCTGTAAGGTAACTTGTGATGATTGCCAGCAGTCAAGTGGAAGAGAAGGGGAAACCAGTGCTCTCTGGACCAAGTGGAGTCATCTGCAAGATTTTGGCTTGTCCTTATTGATTTTGAGAAGGATTTAAGAGATTAGAGCAATGGAGGGTAAGCATAAAGCAATTTAACCTTCCAAGAAAAAGACATGGTACCCATTCTGCAAACCCAAGGACATGGCATACTTGAACAGAACAGCCTCATCTGTCTGTGTGTTGAAGGAAAATATATCTGGGAAGTACCTCACTGATGGACAGTGTGTAGAAAGACTTCTCTGTTTAGCATTTGCTGGTGAGGGTCTGTTCTGAATCAGCTCAGAAAATCTGCTACAGTGTTCTTGTCTGATGGGACCTACAGGGCTAAAAGAAAGATTTTGCGCTGACTAACTGTGTCCCAAACAATCAAGGCTAGCCTGCAGAGTTGGTAAGACTGTGACTCCTTGTTTATGTACCCCATAACCATGGTGTTGTCTACATAAATCTGAAGAGAACTTGGAATCCAGAGAGAATGCAGGGATTGAAAGAAGAGAAGTGCCTCAGTTTCCTTTGTCTGTGTCCCTTCCTCATTTTGGGTGCCCAAACCTCCTGGACTGTGAAGCTCTTGGAGCAGGCTCCCCACACCAGATGTGAAGCATCCATGAACAGCCCTTGGCAAGGAGAAGGAAACAGGAAAGGCACCACAGTATAGAGTGAAATCTGATTGATCCATAACAGAAATCCATCCATTTTGAAGGGAAAGAGAAGTATTAGGCTAACAGACGGCAAAGCTTAGTCCCAATGGACTTGAAGTACCACTGAATCTTCCTTATGTGGATTCTGGCATAAAGTATTATGGATTTCATTGATGCCGTGTATCCTAGGGCTCTCGCTCTCCTGCTGAGGTCACCTGAATGTAATGTGAGAGAAAGAGAACTTTGTCTGCGAAAAGAAAAGTTGTCCTAGAGTATGGAGTCTGTATTCTTGGAAAATCTGATCTTGGGATGGAGTTAAGCAAGACTTGAGGTTCAGAGTGAACCCCAGATTGCTTAGATTCCTAATAAAATAATCTCAGTTAAATGTGGATATGATGCTGAGAATGCTTCCTGAAAGACAGCTGCTTTTACCCATTCAGTACTTAGAAGGTATGCCTGGTTCAGGCTGCAGCCCCTCCGTGATCATGTCAAAGCCAAACTGCATGATGCACCTTTAAACAAAGATAACTTGTTTCCTCTCAGCTGTACAGATTTTTACAGAATGTCCAGATTTTTGCCTCATTTTTTTTGGTGTGTTCCTCCTTAAAATCTGTACTTTTCTGGCAAATAGTTGAGGGTTGAAGTCATTAAATAATGACAAACATTTGAGTTTGACTTCAAATCCTTCAGAAAATTCATGCTAATGCAAAACATATTCTATCAACTTTCTAAGTTTATAAGACCAATATCTAAAATCTGTCCCTATTTTGTCCCCCCCATCATTTTAGGCTTTGTCCAGATTTGTTTTGCTTTGAGGTTGAGAGGTATGCGCTGTTTCACAATTCTCCTGCTGAGGTTTTACAGGAGTTAGAGAAAAGAGGTAAAATAGTGCAAGGCTTTAAACTTCTGTCACACCCTTACAAATGGATGCTGGACTGAGAGGTCTTCCTTTAGATTGCCCATCAGTGGGAAACTCCACAAATATTTTTGCCTCCAGTCTAAACAAACGGCTCATACTGTTTTCTACCAGTGTTCCTTGCAAAGAATTTTGGGAAAACTGATATCTTTTCAGTGTGAAGGGAAATTTCTGTATGCCTTCCCTCACTTTCCACTCTTCCAAAGTTCCTTCTGAAAATTTAGAAAGGACTCAGATGTTCACAACTCCCATTTTAACTCCGCATTGGTTCTTCCTTAATTTTTACCTATCCAGGAATAATCACCACAGTTCTCCACAGGGTAGGAAGAATAAGGAAATATTTAGTTAATCTGCATGAATTTTAAAAAGGTTGCTATTGAGCAATTATTTTTTGATTACTGCAGAGCACAGAAACTTTTATCACAATGACTTCAGCAGCAGAACATAGAAATGGTTAGCAAACTTAAGGAACTATAACGAGAGAGAGAGAGCCAGAAATCACATACAGGTATTAAAGCTGTTTCTGAAATTTCATGAATTGCCTAAAGCAGAGGAATGTGAGCACCAAGAAAAAGCACAAATGAAAATGTTTATATAAGACAATTAATGACAAGATTAGAGAAAGAGGTTCAGCAGTTAATTAAGACAAGAAGATATGAAATAAAATGTATGGTGTGTAAAGTGTCTGTACTAGCTAAAAGAATGACAGAAATGTTGCTGAAATTTATAGATAATGGATCGGTGTGGTTTTGTGGAGGTGAGGCAGATATTTAACATTAATACAACTATGTTCCAGAGGGAAGCGGAGTGTAATGAATGTAAGAAAGTACTGCTGTTGTTGATGGGTCTTGATTCAGAGATTGTATTTGATAGCATCAGCTATAGACCAAGATAGTTTAGTGTTACCTGATTTGAAGAGATATTTTAGAGCTAAGCAAGACTCATTTACATAATCAAGTAGAGAGTTATAATTCATAGTGGAAAGGATTATATTTATAAGGTAGCAGAATGGATAAAGGGAGATTTTTGCCAGTATTGATGAATTTAAGAAGGGTTTTAGAAAATAGGTGGGGGTGGAATTTACTGGAGAAATTGCAAAGAAGTTAAGGTATTAGGAGCAAACAACTAGGGACGGGAATGGTAATGGAGTGGGATGAGGCCAAGTAGAAATTTGGACTGCAAGTCAGAGGCTGCCTTCCCTACCAGGGATTTAAGTACGGGCAAAGAAAGTGATAGAGTGCAAAGTGAAACACCAGCTCTTGTTGACTTTTTAGTTAAGTATGAAATAGAAGCTACTGTTAAAGGCATAATTAGTGGGGCATATTAAATATTGTCTAGGAATCCGAAGATAATAGAAAAGATTGAGAATAAAGATTGGAAAGGCAAATTGTAAACGAAGTGTGGAAGGACATCTCTGTTGTTCCCAAGTATGCAATGCGGTATAGAAGGTTTAAGAATTGTTGTATGGGAATGTTTGCATATGTATTCTTGTACACCAAGCAGACTTTGCAAATGCTGGAGCTGTGATGGGAAACAGGGAGGTAATTGGGAACATGTTTTTTGGGCATGTAATGAGTTGGCATATTTCAAAAATTCCCTGCAGAGTATTTGCTAAAAATGATAGAGCAAATTATTAAAAATAAGAAAATGATTAGTTGGTATATGAGATCTCAGTTGCCTAGATGTAGTAAGGCTTTACTAAGTTTAATCCTATTGGCTACCAAAAAATCAGTTACTAAAAAAAAATAAATCATAATCTGAACTAGCCATAACTAAAGTAAGGAGGTAAAACAATTGGAGGTGGGATCTTTAGAATGGAACAAGCAAATTCCATAAAAATAAATGGAATTTATGGGAAGGGTCCCTATCAGTTCAGCGAACGACATTTTCATTGCAATTGTATTGAACATGTAGTTCGTCAAACTGTTCATACTGAGATTGTGGTACAGTGAAGATCGGGAAATTTTCACTTTGCTCACTGTGGTGTGATCTCTGAGGTTGGTATATATAATTAACGAGGAGTGGGGGGGGGTGCAGCCACCCACATGACGGGAATTCAATGAACAGCATTTTTGATGAAACTGCTGTTGGTTCAACTGACAGTTCGCTGAAGTGATATAGACCCTGTGGGAGCACTACCTGCAGAAATGTTCAGGAGGAGGAGGAATGAAATTCAAGGGAAGTCAGGAATTTGGCAATTTATCTAATGTTGGAATGCATGAAAATTGTTAAAAAGGCAACATATATATATATGAAAGTAATAATGGAAATGTTACTGTTTTGTTTTTGTACCCATGTCAATGTTTAAAAATGCGAAGTTTAATAAATGTTAAAAAAAATGGTCAAAAAATATTGTCATGGAGTTTACGATTCAAGGTTGGAACCAGGGCATTAAGCAAATGTGTGGCAGTTGGAGCATCCCCCCAGTGGCTAATAAAGACCACTGCCTAGGTGGTGTTTTTTTTTTTTTGCTTGCCTGTTAGGGATGAGCTCATGCAGTGCATATGGTCACCAATCCGACTGCTACTTTACCTTGACATTAGAGATTTCTCTAAGTCATAGCCACAACCAGCACAATACATAGGTCTGATGTCAATCTTCACTTAATCCTTAACTGTGGGTTTGGTTCTGTATCTTGGAATCAACTCGGCCGTTATCCCAGCTCATACCTTGCAAAAACTCTTGAGCTCAGCTTTTCCCATAATGCTGCTGTCAGGATTACCTCAGATCTCATTTGCAGCTTTTAGTGCTGCACATGCTTTTCCTGTCAGTTCTCGAGCAAAGCCATTTCTTTTAAAACTAAGTGTTTTTCTTTGAAAGCGTTTAACTAGTTCTTTATCGTTATTCACTAACCCAGCTCCTATCTGGGCTCCTTCCTTAACACTTTGTGTTATTCTTCCCACTACCATTGTTGGTAGTCTCTCCTCCTTTCTTTTGACTCTATTTATCTCTACGATAAACCTTCTGTACCATTGTTGGTACTTTCTTCTGCCTAACTTTACATTAAAAAAAATCTGATGTCAATCTTCATTAATTGTTGACCAGTGGGACTCTGTTCCGATCCTTGGAACCGGCTCGGGTGTTGTACAGCTCATGCCAGCCAAAAAAAGCTCTCAAGCTAAAACTATTCACAATGCCCCACTCTCGATTACCTCAGATCTCGTTTGCCAGTAGCAAGGCATGTCAGCCGATACTCTCCAGCGAAGTCAAACTTTTTCAATTTAAATTCTTTGATTAAACTCTCTTGATTATTGATGTGAAGTTGTTAAATCTCGCCGTTTATTCTCACTGATGGGTTCGGAGCCGATCCTCGGCTCCGACACGGCCGATAGCAAGCTCAAGGTTTGCCAGTAGCTCGAGACCAAGCCCCTTAACCCACAATGCACTGCTGGAATTACCTCAGATCTAGTTTGCCGCAGCAAGAGAGATCTCTGTGATCCAGTTAGCTCGGACCATTTTCTGGGAAAAATTAACAGCAAGTCTATAAAAAGTTTTCTTTTTTGTTTAAAAAATATAGTGTGTGTGTTAGTATTAGGTCTTTTTATATTTACTCTATAGTTAAATACTTATAAATAGTTTAAAAGTTAGGGCCTTGTTGGCTTCTTTGTTGTGTGGGCCTTTAGTCCTATTAATTTTTATAATAGTTTTTTTCTGTGGCCTTCTTAGCCCTATATTTGTATCTATATATTACTGTTATAGATAGTGCCCGGATTGAACTTAGTTGCTTGTGGATCTTTCAGTCACTAAGGACTTTACTAATTGACCTTTTTGCAGTTTACTGTTTCTTTTAAAGATGTCTGATGATAAGGAGAAATCCCATCCTAAATCGGGAATCAAAAAATGCCCAGATTGTGGGCAGAAAAATGTCCGTCACTGACGGACACATTCAATCTGTCTACTGTCTGGGGGCTAAACATCTCCAAGACACCTGCAACATTTTCCACTCCTTTTTTTCAAGAGTCCTCTTGGAGAGAAGGAGGAAACTTATAGACAGGGGATTGCTGCAGCAATCTTTTTCTGAAGTTTTGAGTAGCCATGAGGGTACTAGTACATCCTCCAAATCTTCAAAAATCAAAGTCTTCAGATAAGGTCTCAAAAAAGGCTAAGATTTCAGAAAGAGGGTCATTGGTTCCACAGTCTGGAACCGACTGTACCTTTGATTTGGAGCCGGTCTCTGAAGTTCCTTCTTCACCTCTGCTCCAGTCAACACCTTCGGTGCACTCAGCTAAGTCCTCAGTTAGCCTTTCAGATATGGACGTGGATCGGCTAGTGCAGAAGCTTATACAGGCACCAGGACTTGCCAAATTTGTTATCTGCCCCGACCAGCTCATTGGTACCGAAGACCATGGAACCGGATTTGTCTACTCCTCCGAGCCTTACTGGACTCTCTGAGCTGAAGGAAAGTGAACCGATGGTGGTCGAACCCTTGGAGCAGATACCCGCACTGATGTTATCGGCTCCATCTACTTGTATGTCCTCGGCACCGACCGAGGGCTCTAGGAGCCGACGCTCTCCCGTCTGGGCCAGGGAGGATAGTCGAACCGACTTGTCGGTGCCGACTCTTCCTCTCGGGGCTTCGGCTCGGATGAGCTGTGCTCCTACCTCGGGCTCGGAGCCTAGGGTTTCGGTGCGGGAGCATTGGACGGTACTCTTGGGTCCGTCCACTCCCCCTCGTCGGAGCCATGGTGCCTTCGATGCTATGAGGAGAGTTTTGTCTCCAAAGACACCGTCAGCATCGGTTCAGCTTTCCCTCTTCCCTCAAGCTCCTGTGTCTGCTTCTTCATCTACTGGTCCCTCTAAGCATAGAGACCCCGAGCCTCAAGTACCCCCACAGGGTGTCCCCTGCTCTTCTGAGACCTCCCCAGATCCCGCCACTGAGGAGGTGCCCAGGAAGAGACTGTGCAAGAGGAGGCACTTAGACTCCCCACAGGAGTCTTTGACATCTGACACGGACTTAGATGAGTTAAAAGGGTCCCCTCGATCCCCCTCTGAGGATATCCCCTTTGCAGAGATACTAGAGATCCTTAGTCAGAGGAGCAGTTGGCAGTCCAAGACCCCTACTGAGGATGAGTCCGTGCTCTTGAAGGCTTTTGGGTCTCAACCTTCCACTTCTTGGGTGTCTCTGCCTTACGATGAGCTCATGGAACTGATCTCTCGTAAGGCGTGGGAGTGGCCGGAGGCCATGGAACCTGTCCCTCGTAGACCCAATAAATTGATATCTGCCCCAGTGGACAAGCCATTTTTGACAAAGGGAGTGCCTGTTGATGCCATGGTGGTAGCTGCAGCCACCAAAAAGGAAGCATCTGAGACATCCTCCTCTATCCATCCCCCTAACAGAGATTCTAGGGTTATGGATAGATATGGGAAGCGCATGTTTAGTTCAGCGACTTTTTCTCTGCGATCACTGAACTACTTAACCCATTTTACAAGACTACAGAGAGACCTCCTGAAAGAGCTAGGAGATGCTCTCCAGAGTACGGTAGCTGCAGGAGTGGCCGACAGTCAACGCCCAGCTCGCTACCCTAAACTCAGTGGTAAACTCGTCCATGTGACTCATATCCTGTGCAGCTGATGGTTCGAGTAGAGCCGCTAGTTCGGGCATTGCTCTTCGAAGACAAGCCTGGATGCGTCTCTGTTCCTTTGCGGAACCCTTTAAGTCTTCCTTTATTAATACCCCATTCGATGGCTCATCACTGTTTGGGCCCAAAGTAAAAGAAACTTTAACCAGGTGTGAGCAGGAAGGCAAGACCTTATCTGCCATTGGAGTCCGTTTTTCGACCCCTACTCAGCCCTACCCCAAGGGCCCTAGGGGAGGGAAAATGTGGTTCCGAAAGCTCAGGCAGCTTTTCAGGACACACGTGGAGAAAACCCCCTCTAGAGGCAGAGGAGGGGGCTATAACGGAAGATGCTGTCCCCGTGACAGAGGGGGTCCGCAACAACAGGGTGACAGGGGTCAGTTCTCTAGTCAGTCCTACTACCGCCCCTGAAAGGGGGCCCGACTGTTTGGCTCTGGAGGCAGTCAGGGGTCGCTTGTCTTTGTACCCAGAAGCCTGGCTAAATATAACATCGGATACTTGGGTACAAAGCATCATTTCCAGAGGATATTTCATACCGTTCTTTTCCCCTCCCATTCCTATAAAGAGAATTCCAGATGTTCCACCTAATCTCAGGGAACAAGCAACCGTAGAGATCCGCAGATTGCTAGAAAAAAGAGTCATCCAACCAGTCCCAGGAGACCAAGTCGGATTCGGAACTCAAGATTCTTTTGGTAGCACAGAAAACAGGGGAATGGAGACCTATCTTGGACCTCAGCAGACTCAACCAGTTCGTAAAGAAAGAGAAGTTCTGAATGGTCACGCTTCAGTCCATTCTTCCCT
The DNA here is from genome assembly GCF_019279795.1 of Protopterus annectens. Classification (NCBI taxonomy): domain Eukaryota; kingdom Metazoa; phylum Chordata; order Ceratodontiformes; family Protopteridae; genus Protopterus; species Protopterus annectens. Next base: position 1,015,719,026 of record NC_056743.1, read on the forward strand.
TCTTAGGGAAAGGCGATTGAATGTGCTCTATAGATCTCAAGGACGCGTACTATCACATAAAGATGAACAGACGCTCCAGAGATCATCTGCGCTTCCGGCTGGGAGCCAATCATTACCAGTTTCGAGCCCTGCCCTTTGGTCTCACTACAGCCCCCAGAGTGTTCACCAAATGCATGGCAGTGGTCACGGCTCACCTGAGACATCTAGGATTCCAGGTGTTTCCATACCTAGACGATTGGCTCCTCACCGCTACCACCAGGCATCAATTGGCTCAGGCAACACAGTACACTCTGACACTCTGCCATCAATTAGGCATTACAATCAACTACGAAAAGTCTGCCTTATCGCCATCGCAGCATTCCGTTTTTATAGGAGCAGAGTTAGACACCTCAGCTACCACTCTTGTCTCCCTATCGAAAGAGTCTCTCTCCTCCACCAAAACGTCAGCTCACTGGTGTCAAAGAACAAAGCTACAGCAGCGGAGGTATTGAAGATATTCGGTTTGATGGCGGCAGCAATACTGGCTATACTACTCGCAAGGATGCATATGCGAATTCTTCAATGGCTCCTCTTCGCTCAGTGGTCTTACCAGAAACTACCGATGCACCACATGATTCTTATCACGGATTCTTGCAGGAGAGACCTTCGGTGGTGGTTGACGACTGTTCATGTCACAATCGGAAGACCCTTTGTCGTCGTCCCCCCCCCAGTAGCCACTGTGACCACGGACACTTCCCTGATAGGGTGGGGGGGCATTTTCAGGGAAAGACTGCTCAAGGCACATGGACAGATCAAGAATCACATGTGCATATCAATGTTCTAGAGTTGAGAGCGGTATTTCTGGTGTTGCAGTACCTCCAGGACTCTCTCCCTCTAGGGACTATTGCAATTCAGACCGACAACATGTCAGTAGTCTGGAACTTGAACAAGCAGGGCGGAACCAAGTCTTACCCCCTTTGTTGAGAAGCCCTTGGGGTCTGGCAATGGGCTGTGTCATCCCAGCGTTTTCTGTTAGCAACGCACATCCCGGGGAAATCCAACGTGATAGCGGACAAGCTAAGCTGGGCAATATTACTCCCTCACGAGTGGTCTCTCAAACAAGTTGCGGAGTTGATTTTCTGCAAATGGGGCCAGCCTTGCTGCGACCTTTTTGCCAGCCACATCAATTCAAAATCCAGAAGCTACTTTGCCCTAATACCACCTCCCGGTCATCCCCCGAGAGATGCACTTTTACACGATTGGCCCCCGGGTCTCCTTTATGCCTTTCCACCCTTCCCATTAATACCTAGATTTTTACAGAAAGCAAAATCGCTGGGAAGGACTGTTATACACATAGCCCCCTATTGGCCTCGGCAAATTTGGTTTCCATTTCTCCACCATCATCTGTTGGAAGATCCATGGATCCTGGACCCAGTTCCGGACATTCTGACTCTCCCATCAGGGGACCTTCATCCTTCACTGCAGTCCCTGAGACTGACTGCTTGGCTAATCTACTTCCCCTATTTGCCAGGCTTCATTCAATTTCAGAAGATACAAGACAGATTCTCTTGTCTTCTCACAAGCCATCTACCAGGAAATTATATGGCAGTAAATGGAAAAGGTTCTCAATTTGGGCCAGCGCACAGAACATTGACCCTTTCCAAGCTTCGCTTTCTTCGATTTTGGAATTTTTGACAACAATTTGTAAGGAAGGGGCACCAGCTGCTACAGGTCAAGTTCAGTTAGCTGCTATCTCTAATTTTCACCTTGGTCTTTGTGGCTCAAATATTATGAGCCATAAATTATCTAAAACCTTCCTTAAAGGTGTTCTTCATATGAGACCTCCGATCAAAACTCCCTTTTCTCCCTCGAATTTAAACCTTATGCTGTCTCATATTATTCTTCCTCCTTTTGAACCAAGCATCATCTTGTGATTTAAAATTTTTATCTTGGAAAACAATATTTCTTGTAGCCATTACGTCTGTCTGCAGAGTGTTAGAACTTCAAGCATTGTCTATCAGACCACCGTACATGATTTTCCATGCTGATAGAGTATCTCTCAGAACAAATCCCTCATTTTTCCCTAAAGTCTGTTCTGAGTCAAATATCAATCAGACCGTTGAACTGCCAGTCTTTTTCCCCAACCACTCTAGCAAATTGGAATATATCCTGCACAAACTTGATGTTCACAGACAGCTCAGATTTTATCTTGACAGAACTAAGGATATTAGGAAATCAGACCAACATTTTGTATCCTCAGAAGCAAGAAAAGGCAATCCAGTGGCTAAAACCTTATCTAAATGGTTATCCGATTGTATATCCTTTGTTTATGAAAATGTGAGCATGCCTTTAACGCACAAACCAAAAGCTTATTCTAGCAGAGCTGTCTCTACCTCTTCTGCTTTTCAAGCTAAATTGCCCCTTGACAATATTTGCACTGCAGCCACTTGGTCTAAGCCTCATACCTTTATCACGCATTACAAAATAGGTAAACCTTCAAGGGACAGGTCTTCCTTTGGTTCTACGGTACTGAAGAACATACTCCCATGAGCCACCCAGGGTTGAGGGTGCTAGGGACAGTACCCATCAGTGAGAATAAATGGCGAGATTTAACAACTTCACATATAGAAGTTATGTACTTACCATAACGTTCCATGTGAGTTGTTTACCTCACCTTTATTCTCACGTCCCTCCCTCCTGGCTGACTGTTGACTTAGAGGCTAGTACCATCCTGGTTATTCATTATTTCTTTTTTCCCTTTGGGAAGAGTTCTTTGTAGATATATATAAGAAAGTATGTATATGTTTGTATATATGTATGTATGTGTGTGTATATATATATATGTATATGTATATATATATATATATATATATATATATATATATATATATATCTATATGTATATATATATATATATATATATATATATATATATATATATATATATATATATATATATATATATATGTGTGTGTGTATGTATATATATATATATATATATATATATATATATATATATATATATATATATATATATATATATATATACTATTATTCGCAGCAAACAAGATCTGAGGTAATTCCAGCAGTGCATTGCGGGTTAAGGGGCTTTGTCTCGAGCTACTGGCAAACCTTGAGCTTGCTATCGGCCGTGTCGGAGCCGAGGATCGGCTCCAAACCCATCAGTGAGAATAAAGGCTAGATAACTCACATGGAACGTTATGGTAAGTACATAACTTCTATTTATAATTTCTTCTTCTTTTACCCTTTGAAGTGACTGTTTTCCCTATCCTTAATACCTCACAGTATTTTCATTGTCATTGTTAGAAACCTTCCTTCTCGCCTTTTCTTACCTCTTAAGGTAGCTCTAAATTACCATTGTTAGTATTTCTTTCCATGTTTACCATTCTTGGTGTTTCTACAGTTGTTGGTAGAAATTTTACCCTTTGACTGCAGTGTGTGTGTGTGTGTGTGTGTGTGTGTGTGTGTGTGTGTGTGTGTGTGTGTGTGTGTGTGTGTGTGTGTGTGTGTGTGTGTGAGACCTGGTACCAGTCAATGACAAAATGTCAAAAGCAAAAGGCCACTTCTGGGTTTAACCAGTGCCAAGACTGTAGACGAAAGATGCCTAACACAGATGCTCTGTTTGGATCAAGACTGTGTGATCTACCAGGGCATTAGCAACAGGGCCTTGGTAGAGAGACGTGATAAACTGATTTTAAAAGGAATGCTAGAATCGTCCTTTGAAGAAGCATTGTCCAAGACAGATTCCTCCTCCTATAAATCCGACCACAACAAAGAGGAATCACTCGATGCTGGTTTCCCCAATGGTACTGGTGACTAAGAAACATAAATCCTCAGTTCCATCTCTCCCCTCGGAACCGAAGAGCAAGTTCATGAAGTTCACAGAAGGAGTATCCTTGGCATTGGCTTCTATTTCCACGGCACTGTTAGTGCCAGCGTCTGCACTGGCTTATTTAGTTAGTGCCAGCGTCTGCACTGGCTTATTTAGTTTCCCAGTTGGCTCTGGCTTCACCATCTGTACCACAGCAGACTCTACCTTGACCTTTGGTGCCAAAATCTGAAGTCATACATGTTCCCAGGACAAGGTACTCCCCTTCCATAGACCCCTTTGCGGGTCAACTATCCTCTCACTTTATGGAAAGGCTAGAATTTCCCTTGGGGTTGTCTGTTCGATCTTCCAGGAGTCTCTTCGAGGTAGACATTGTGAGGTTGGTGGATCATCTTTTAGCGGCCAGGGGTCTTCCTGCCCCTTCTCAGCCCTCTCTCTCCCTATTCTGGAGTTGAGGCATATTCTTCCATGATTCTTCCAGATTTTCGTTCTCTAACCTCTTCGGGAGGTTTAAAGTCCACCACTTTGATCTCCCCAGTTCCAGCTGTCCTGGTGCCATTAGGCACTTCCTCTTTGGTTCCAGGGACTGCTCTGACATTTTCTGTTTCCTCAGAACTGATAGATTACCAGGGCCGTGGTTTGGCTGTCAGTTCCAAGGGTTTCAGATCAGCTCCTATTTGTTGTTTGGAGTCATCCTTAACTCTGGGAGTACTGACAGTTGCAGGCTGTACCCTGGCTCCTGCTTTGAAAAGCGGTCTCTCAGAGCAGGTATGACATCTGTCCCGAGGTGTCCTCTGTTCTGGACTGGCATCCCTCTTCAGGAGGGCCTGCCTTCCAAGTCATGGAGAAGGCATTAGCCTCTGCAGGCTCCCAGCTGGCCTCTTATGTATTGGAGTGTCATATGTTAGTACCTTCTGGTCCAGAGGTGCCACCATCCTCCACGTTGGGACAGCGAGCACAAAAGCTACAAGTTACCTCTGTACAGGGCACCCTCTTCTTTGGAGTCTTCCTTAGAGATTCCCATTGAGGAACCACATGAAGGAAGACATGCAAGAGGAAGCATTTAGATTCCCTGGGAAGAATCTGTCACTGAAGAGACAGACTTCAGTGATGGGGAGGGTTCTTCTCGGTCACCCCCTGAAGATGTCTCCTTTGGAGACTTCCTGAAGATTCTGAAACAGAAGAGTAATTGGAAACCCAAAGACATGATCTCTGAGGAATCCGTGTACTTGCAAGCCTTTGGTGCTCGCTCTTCTTCCTGGGTAACCCCGCCCACTGACTATCTCATTAAATTGATTGCTCAGCGGGCATGGAAGGCCCTTGACTCCACAGAGCCGATTCCCCAGAGACCAGACAAAATCATATCAGCCCCTGAAGATCACCAATATTGGGCCAAGCATTTATCAGTAGATGACGTGGTGGCAGCCACCAAAAAGGAACTCTCCAATGAGTCTCCTACTGTGTCCACCCACCTAACCGAGAGTCTAGGATGATGGAGAGGTTTGGAAAGCGGGTGTATGGTTCATCGACCTTTGCCCTAAGGTTCTTGAATTTCATGGCACATTTTACTGGATTCCAGAGAGATCTGATTAAGGAGTTATCGGATACCCTTGCTTGGAGCAGTGTCTGATGAGTTGCAGGATAAAGTTGCCTCTCAGCTGGCCACCCTGGAGTCTATATCAAACTCACCCATGTGGCTCATTGCACATGCAGCCAAAGGGACGACCAGAGCAGCGGATTCAGGTGTTGCCATAAGGAGTTATGCCTGGATGCATTTGTGAGAGTTCATGGAGTCCTTCAAGTCTTCCTTCATCAGTGCTTCCTTTGACGGATCATCCTTGTTTGGACTCCGTCAAGGACGCACTGGCTGGGTGCGAAAAACATGGAAAAAACCCTTTCTGTGGTGGGCGTTCATTTTTCTATTCCTCAGTGATCTTACTCCAGGAATCAGAGGAGTGGAAAGATGTGGTTAAAGAAGTCCCAAGGGCTTTTCCAGGACACACATGATAGCTTCCCTCGAGGCAGAGGTGGGAGCACTAATGGAAGATGCCAACCCTGTGGCAGAGGTGGTTCATGAAACCAGGGTTCCAGGGCCGCCGCCTCTGAGCAACCCTACCAGCACTTCTGAAAGGAGCCCCAATTGCTTACCTTTGGAAGCAGTGGTGAGAAAACTTCTGCTGCACTCCACAGCCTGGCGACAAATAACTACCGATACATGGATACAGAAGATTAGCAGAAGTTACCATATCCCCTTTATTCTTTTCACAAGATCACAAAGAAAAATCCCAGCTGTTCCACCCAGTTAGAGGAACCAAGCAGCCTTGGAGATTCAAAAGCTGCTAGAAAGAGTCATCCAAGAAGATCCCGCCAGAACAGGTTACATCCGGATTTTATTCAAGCTTCTTTTTAGTGGCAAAAAGGCATGGAACTGGAGGCCAATACTGGACCTCAGCCTTCTGAACAACTTTGTTCAGCAAATGAAATTCCGGACGGTCAGGGTTCAGCCTGTACTTCCGTTTCTAGAGGAAAACAATTAGAAGTGCTTTATAGACCTTCAAGACTCATATTACCACGTAAAAATGGACATGCTCCAGAAGGTATCTCGGCTTTTAGCTAGGGGCAAGTAGTTTTCAGTTCAGAGTACTGTCCTTTAGTCTCACCACAGCCCCCAAAGTGTTAACCAAATGTCTGGCAGCAGTCATGGCTCACACGACTACACATATTCCAGGTGTTTCCTTATTTAGACGACTGGCTCCTCACCGCTCCCACCAGGCATCTACTGCTTCAAGCCACAAACTTCATTCTAAACTTATTCAATTGCTTGGGCATCACAGTCAACAGAGAAACATCCCAGCTGACTCCCACACAAGACCTAGAGTTCATAGGAGATTATCTCAACATGATATCTTGTGTAGCTTCTCTCCCTCTTCACAGACTACAAACGATAAGGTCTCAAGTACAACTGATTGTATCCAAAGACAAAGTCCCCACTCTTCTTGTCCTCCAAGCTTTGGGATCCATGGCAGTGGCAGTCACCTTAGTACCTCTGGCAAGATTTCTACTTCAGTGGCTCTTGGCTTCACAATGGTCCATCCTAACACATCTGATGACCTATCCCATTCTAGTAACAGGTTGTTGCAAAAAGGATTAATCCTGGTGGGTGCAGTCAGGGGAAATTCTACTGGGATGTCCCTTTATTTTTCCTCAGCCCAAGGCCATAGTGACCACGGATGCTTCCCAGATCGGGTGGGGTGGGGGGGGGGCATTATCTAGGAAGAATAGTCCAAAGCACTTGGCCTCTGCAAGAGACCAGTTTGCACATCCAGTGTCCTGGAATTGAGGGCAGTACTTTGTGTTGCAAGCGTTTCATTCTGCCCTCCCTCTGGACAGTTCCAGTTCAATCAGACGACATGTCAGTTGTATGGTTTATAAACAGAGTGGAACCAAATCTGCCCTCCTCTGCCAGGAAGCTCTGAGTGGGGCAATGGGCGATGTCCTCCAACCGTTTTCTAGTGGCAAAGCATGTCCTGGGGAGCTTCAACATAATGGACAAAACTAAGCAGATGCATTCTTCTGCCTCACGTGTGATCTCTCAATCCCAAAGTGGCGAAGGAAATTTTTTGTCGATTGGGCCAGCCTTGCTGCGACCGCTCTTTCCTTGAAGAACAACAAATGCAGCAGCTATTTTGCCCTAATCCCTCCCAGGCTTCTGCTGTCCTTAATTGGCCCTTGGGTCTCCTCTATGCCCTTCCCCCATTTCCCTTCATTCCCCTCTTTTTGAAGAAAGCCCAAAGGTTGAGAAGCAAAGTGATCCTCATTGCACCCTTTTGGCCTCGGCAATTCTGGCTCCCCTTTCTTTGGCCTCGCCTGATTCACCATCTGTGGATTCTGGACCCAGTTACAGACCTCCTGTCTCACCCACAGGGACAGGTGCACCCCAACCTTCACACCCTTAAGCTGACAGGTTGGTTCCTCCAGTTCCGTAGGCGCCAGGCAAAATAACTGCCCCAGTACAAAAAATTCATTTAGCTTCTCGTAGACCATCCACCAGGAAACTCTATCTTAGCAAATGGAAGAGATTCTCCATTTGGGCCTGTAAGAATAAATTAGGCCCCCTTTTGGCACCTGTTGAGAAAGTGTTGGAATTTTTAGCTACCATTTTTGTTCAAGGAGCTTCTGCTTCCACCATTAAAGTTCAGTTAGCGGCAATTTCTAATTTTCACAATGACTACGATAATTACTTAATATCCCATTGCTTATGCAAAGTTTTCCTTAACGGTGCTTTTATAGCTCCGTGGGATCTGACCCTGATTTTGCAATCTTTAGTACTTCCTCACTTTGAACCAGCAGCAACTTACCATCTCATGTTTCTCTAATGGAAAGCTCTTTTTTTAGTGGTCATTACTTCTGCCAGGAGAGTTTCTGAAATTAAAGTATGTGCAAAACCACAATATTTGATTTTCATAAGGATAGGGTTTCTTTGAGGACCACCTCTTCCTAAGGTGGTGTCTTAATCTGATATTAACCAAATGATTGATTTGCCTGTTTTCTTCCCCAGTTTTTCCAATAAAAGTGAATATTACTTGCATTTACTGGATTCATTCACCCTCCTTCCCCCTCTGGTAGATTTCCTGGATGGTTGGACATTTGGCTTGGGAGACTCTAGGTTTGATCTTCGATATAGCATCTACTCTGTTTATATATTCCTCTGTCTTGCTTTGGCTGCAAACTCTATCTGAGATAATGGAGAGGGGGGATTGTGGGTAGAGTCTTAGCTCGAGAGTTTTTTTGACTGTTGCGAGCTGTATAATGGCCGAGCCAGTTCCGAGGATCAGAAGAAAGTCCTGTTGGTTAAGAATGAATCGACAATACAGATGGAACGTTACCTTTCCTTTGTGTGTGTGTGTGTGTGTGTGTGTGTGTGTGTGTGTGTGTGTGTGTGTGTGTGTGTGTGTGTGTGTGTTTTGTTATTGCAGAGAAGGCTAAGGGGTACTTCTGGCTTCAAAAGATGCCAGAAGTGTGAGAGAAAATTGCCTGATTCAGATGGATGCACTAGTCTATTGCTTGGGCCAGGTGCACCTACAAAGAAGTGTGTGTTATTTGTCACTGGGTCCTTGTAGAAAGGAAAAAAATAAGTTGATTTTAATCCAGTTTCTATGAGGCCATATCTGCTTTTTCTAAATCATTAACAGATAATTTACTCCCCTTTTTCCTCTTCCTCTTCTAGTAAACATGATGGATCCAAGAAGGTGAGCCAGTCTGTTCTGACAGTCTCGTCGGCACCACCAACTAAGATGACCATAACTTCCCCGGTTCCCATACTTTGTGTGAAACCTAACTGGAAATTGCTTAAACCCTCGGTGCTGGTCTCTGCACAGATTATTTTGACACCAGCTATTGCTACACACAAAATGACTTCGGTGCCTCTTCACTCTTCGGTTCCATCTGTTTTGGAACTGAAGGGATTTTTCTTTACAGGCAGGCCCTGAACAAAATACTCTCCATCTGTAGATCCTTTTCCAGACCGACCCCCAAGCTCTTTCTTAAAAAAACCTCAATCCCAGTCAGCCTCTTCGGTCAGTTCCACCAAGAGCCTCACAGATTCTAATGTTTTGAGGCTGATGGACCAGCTCCTGGCGGCAAGGGGATTAACTACTTTGTCAGTTCCTAGTGTCCCTGGCTTTGGAACCTTACCTGTCTCTTCACCTTTTTTTGTTCCTTCTCCGACTCCAAATGAGTATTGGGAGTTTCCTGGCTCCAACAGTCCCGGTTTCGTCTGTGTTGGTGCCGATCATATCTTCATCTCCGGCACTGCTAACTACCCTGAGCTCTTTGGTTCTATCGGATCTGGAGACCTCTCGTGGTCGAGGTTGCCCAGTCAGTTCCGAGAAGCGTGGTTCCACTCCTGTGTTGTCGGAGCCATCCATGCTCTTTTGGGCATTGGCACACATGAGCTCAACTTCGGCTTCGAAGGTGGCTTCCTCAGTGAGGGGGGCGACCACCATTCCAAAGGAGTCTACCTCAGTTCCAGGCTCCTACTCCTCTGCATGGGGGGCCTGCTTTTCAGGCCATGGAGAGGGCCTTATCCACTGCGAGCACACAGTCTGTACCACTCTGAGCCAACATCCCTGTTCTTCCCCTCGCCAAGAGCTACAGTGGATATAAAAAGTGTACACACCCCTGCTAAAATGACAGGTTTTTGTGATATAAAAAATGAGACCACAATAAATCATTTGAAAACTTTTCCCACCTTTAATGTGACCTATAACCTGTAAAATTCAGTTGCAAAACAAATCTGTTAGGGGAATAAATATAAAAAAATGTACAATAAGCTGGTAGCAAAAGTGTGCACACCCTTAAACTGATTTAATTACAACATTCAATTTTCTTAGGTACATACCTGCCATCAGTTAGAGAGACTGATTAACCCCAAATAAAGTTCAGCTATCTTGGTAGGATTTTCCTGACATTTACTCAGTTGCCTGCTACAGCCAAAGCCATTGTTCACAGAGAGCTTACAAAGCATTAAAGGGATCTCATTGTTGAAATATATCTGTGAGAAGAAGGGTACAAAAAAAATTCCACAGCATTGGATATACCATGGAACACAGTGAAGACAGTCATCAAATGTGGAGAAAATATGGGACAGCAGTGACGCTGCAAAGAACTGGACTTCCATCCAACATTGATGAAAAGACCAGACGAAAACTGGTCAGGGAGGCTCCCAAGAGACCTACAACAACACTGAAGGAGCTGCAGGAATTTCTGGCAAGAACTGGTTATGTATTACATATGACAGTCTCCTGTATTCTCCATGTGTCTGGGCTATGAGGTGGGGTTGCAAGACGGAAACCTTTTCTTACACAGAAAACATCCAGGCCTGGCTAAAATTTGCAGAACAATACATAAAGCCTTCCAAAAGCATGTGGGAAAATGTGTTATGGTTTGATGAGACCAAGGTTGAACTTTTTGGCCACAATTCCAAAAGGTACTTTTGGAGCAAAAACAGTTTGCTTCACCAAAAGAACACCATCCCCACAGTGAAGCATGGTGGTGGCGGTATCGTACTTTGGGGTTACTTTTCTTCATCTGGAACAAGGGTTTTAGTCAAGGTGGATGGAATTATGAACAGTTTCATATAAGTCACTTTTGGCCCAAAACCTTCAGCCATCTGCTAGAAAGCTGAAGATGAAGAGGAATTTCACCTTTCAGCACGACAAATGACTCCAAGCATACATCCAAATCAACAAAAGAATGGCTTCACCAGAAGAAAATTAAAGTTTTGGATTGGCCCAGCTAGAACCCAGACCTAAATCCAATAGAAAATCTGTGGGGTGACCTGAAGAGGGCTCTGCACAAGCGATGCCCTCGCAATCCGACAGATTTGGAGCGCTCTTGCAAGGGAGAGTGGGCAAATATTGCCAAGTCAAGATGTGCCATGCTGATAGACTCCTATCCAAGAAGACTGACTGCTGTAATTAAATCAAAAGGTGCTTCAACAAAGTATTAGTTTAAGGGTGTGTACACTTGTGCAACCAGCTTATTGTAAATGTTTTTATTTTTTATCCCCCCTAACAGATTTGTTTTTCAATTGAATTGTACAGGTTATAGGTCACTTTAAAGGTGGGAAAAGTTTTGAAATTATTTATTGTGGTCACTTTTTTAGATCACAAAAAACTGGCATTTTAACAGGGGTGTGTGCACTTTTTATATCCACTGTACCTCCAGCATCTTCCCTGGGATAGTGGGCACAGAAACCTCAGGATTCAACCATGGTGGTTGTGTCCTCTTCAGACACCTCCCCAACCCGTCCCACTGAGGAGATGTCCCTGAAGTAGAAAGTGCAAGAGGAAGCACTTGGACTTCCCCAAAGAGTCTTGCACAGAAGGTACTGATTTCGATGAAGGGGGAAGGTTCACCAAGGTCACCCCCAAAATATATCTCATTTGGAGATGTATTATAAATCCTGAAGCAGAGGGATGGCTGGAGTTCACATCAAACTTCCTTGAAGGACTTTGTATACCTGCAGGCTTTTCATGCCTGACCATCTACCTCTTGGATCTCTCCACCCGCTGACAATCTAATTAAATTGATTTCGCAGTGGGATTAGAAGATGCCCAGTTCCGTTGAGCCAATCTCCAAGAGACCAGACTGCATTTTGTCAGCTCCTGAGGATCACCAACATTGGGCTAAAGGTATACCGGTAGGTGCTATGGTGGTTGCAGCAGCCACCAGAAGGGAACTTGCTAATAGAAGCGCTACTGTCTGTGCGTTTAACAGAGTGTCTCGGATGATGAATAGATTCAGGAAGTGCGTATACATATCATCAACCTTTGCGCTCGGGTCCTTGAACTTCATGGCATATTTTACGATACTCCCAACGGGATCTGATAAATGAGCTATGAGATACTCTGATGGGAGCTGTAGCTTAGGGAGTGCAGAATAAAGTAGATTCCCAGATGGCAACATGTGAGTAGATATCTAATTCGTCCATGAGACTCGTTGCACATGCAGCCAAAGAGAGGTCTAGGGAAGAGGGTTCTGGAGTAGCCATGAGGAGACGCACCTGGATGCGTGTGTGAATTTGCAGGCCATTCGAGTCTTCTTTTGTCAGTGTTCCTTTTGATGGAACATCCCTTTTTGGTCCCAAAGTCAGACCTTCGCCAGGTGTGAGAAGGATGGAAAGACCCTTTCTGCCATTGGCATACTCTTTTCCACTCAACAGTCTTACTCCAGGAAGCAGAGGAATGGGAAGCTATGGTTAAAAAAAAGGTCTTCCAGGACTCGCATGGCAATGATTCCCCTCGGGCCAGAGGGGAGAGTTACAATGGAAGACAACATGCATGAGGCAGAGGTGGCACACAAAATCAGGGTTCCAGGGATTTGTTCCTGGTGACTCCTATCAATGCTCTTGATTGGAGGCCCAATTGCCGTCTTGTGGAAGCAGTCATGGGACGATTATCTCTGCACCTATCTGCCTGGCTAAATATAACAATGGACAGTTGGGTGCAGAGGATTATAACCAGAGGTTACAGTATCCCATTTTCAACCAGACGTCCCACCCAGTCTCGGGATGCAATAGTCTTAAAAATTCAAAAACTGCTTAAGTGTGATCCAGGCAGTCTCACCAGTCCAAATAAGATCCGGAGTTTACTCGGATTCTTTTTAGTGCCAAAGAAAACGGGGGACTGGAGTGATTTCTGATCTGTGTGCTGAACAAGTCAGTTCAACAAACCAAATTCCTAATGGTTACAGTTCGTTCTGTACTTCCATTATTAGGAAAGATGATTGGATGTGCTCAGTAGATGTTCAGGATGCGTATTATCACACAAAAATTAACAAGCGCTCCAGAAGATTCCTACGCTTCCGGCTGGGAGCCAGTTTATCCGTTCAGAGCCCTGCTGTTTGCCCCCAGGGTGCTCACCAGATGTATGACAGTGGCAGAAGCTCACTTCAGACTGCAAGAATTCCGCATGTTTCCATACTTAGACTGGCTCATTACCGCACCCACCAGGCATCTACTGTTGCGGGCAAGGAACTATGTTCTTCAAGCTTGCTCCTGGCTGGGGATCACTGTAAACTATAAGCAGTCGCATCTAGAGCCAGCACAGAAGTTAGAAATTATAGGAGTGATATTAAACACAAACATAGGTTTTGCATCTCTTCCCCCAGAGAAACTTCAAAGAATAAAATTGCAAGTCAGCCAGATTGGTTGCAGCAAAAAAGTGACTGCAAGATTTTTACAAACTCTAGAATCAATGTCAGCCGCCATCACCTTAGTTCCCCTTGCGAGATTTCACGTGCAAATCCTACAGTGGCTCTTGGCTTCACAGTGATCTTTACTGAATCAGCCAGTGTCCCATCAGGTATTGATTACCAGTTTATGCAAGAAGGACCTGAATTGTTGGTTTCGCTCCAGCAAAATTGTCAGGCTGACCTTTTGTCCCTCATTAACCCCAAGCCTTAGTGACCAGGGACGCATCCCAGATGGAGGGTCATTATCTGGGAAAGATGCCCGAGGCACTTGGTCCCAGTTAGAGGCCAATTTGCACATCAGTGTTCTAGAGATGAGGGCAGTGATTTTGTTGTTGCAAGCATTCCAAGAAACCCTCCCCTTGGGAACGATTGCGATCAAACAGACATGTCAGTTGTTTGGTACTTCAGTAAACAAGGAGGAACCAGGTCTTACCCTCTTTGTCGAGAAGCACAAAGGGTATGGTAATGGGCATTTTCATGCAACCGCTTCCTAATTACAGCGGACATTACGGGGAACTCTGATGTGATTGCAGACAAACTAAGCAGGTGCATTCTGATGCCTTACAAGTGGTCGCTTAATCCTTTGGTGACATGATATTCCGCCAGTGGGGCAGCCCTGCTGCAATCTTTTTGCATCTCCCCTTAACAGTAAGTACACCAACAACTTTGCCTTATTTCCCACCACTGGGGGAGTTCACTATTGGCCCTCAGGTCTCCTGTATGTCAGTTATTTCCCAGTTTCTAAATAAAGTCAGCAGGTTGAAGAACAGGATAATTCTCATTGCTCCATTCTGGCCTCGACGGATATGGTTCCCCTTTCTTTGGCATCACCTAATTTGGAGACCTTGGGCCCAACTCCAGACCTCTTGTCCCATCGAGAGGGGCTCATTCATCTGAATCTTCAGAATCACAAGGTCACTGTGTGGCTCCTCCAATTCTAGTGATTTCAGGCATACTAGTCTCACTGCCCCAATTTAACAAATTGTTCTAGCCTCCCATAAACTTTTCACTAGAAGATCATACAACAGAAAGTGACGAAAAATTTCAAAATGGGTTACAGAGAATAATATTGACCCATATTCTGCGCCAGTTGATAAGGTATACGAATTCTTAGCATCACTTTTTGATATGGGAGCTTCCTCAATGGTACAAGTACATCTAGCTGCTATTTCCAACTTTAATAATGGTTTAAATGATACAACTCTAATGTCCCACAAACTTTGTAAAGCTTTTTCTGAAAGGACCTTTAATGATCTGACCTATGTACAATGATCCTTGCACACCTACGGACTTAAATCTGGTGCTGCAGTCCATAATATATTCCCCATTCGAGCCAGCTGCAAATTGCGGTTTAAAGTATTTATCTTTGAAAACTTTTTTGATTGCTATTACTTCTGCTTGTAAAATTTCAGAACTACAAGCTTTATCTTGCAAGTCTCCTTATTTAAAGATGGTGTCCTTGCAAACTAAACCATCCTTTCTATCAAAAGTAGTTTGAGACAAATAACCAGATGATGCAGCTTCCCATATCTTTTCCCAGTTTTTCATTGGTGAATGTTGTCTACAGTTGCTAGATGTTCATAGACAATTGAGTTTTTACCTTCACAGAGCAAAAAAATTCAGAAAATCTAGCCAGTTTGTTTCTTCAACTACTCTGTACAAAACAGTCTTTAAAGTTACTCTAGCTAAATGGATTAAAGATTGTATAACTTTCTTTTTTCTTTTTTTTTTAAATAAATGAAAGTGCAATTGCAAGGCACTGTAAAGGCACATTCTACATGTGCAATAGCAGCTTCTTTAGTTTTTCATTCCAGAGCTTCTACAGACTATATCTGTGCACCGGCTACTTGGGCATCCCCGCATACCTTTATTACTCATTACAAGTTGGATCTGGTCTCTAGGGGACAAGCATCATTTGGTTTGATGGTGCTCAGGAATATACTTTTGTGAGACTTCCCAAGATTTAGGTAGCTGGGGACTGTCCCACAGTCAAGGATTAAGTGAAGGTTGACAACATCAGATAGTTATAGCTTGCATAGTGTTCCATCTGTGTTGTCCATCTTCACTTATTCTGGACATTCCCACCCTTCTTCCCCCTGCCTTTCAGGTTTCTTGGAGGAACAGATCCATCCCAATAGATTGGATTTTCTTTTATGAATACAGATATGGTCTCTGATATGTTGTTTCCTGTCTGTCACTATCTTCTGCAAACTAGATCTGAGATAATCCTGAGAGGATCATTATGGGTAAAGCTGAGCTCAAGAGTTTTTGGAAGGCACGAGCTGGAATAATGGCCGAATCTGTTCCAAGATATGGAACTGAACCCACAGTCAAGGATAAGTGAAGATGGACAACACTGATTGAACATTATTGTAAGATGTAACTTTTTTTCATAGGGTGCACTGTAGAACCCAAGGTTGAGAAAGCCTTCTTACTAGACGGCAAGATTATTACCATATGAATTGCCATGAGAAACCTTATCAAGCTAAACATCTGCCACAGCAAAACTTTTGCTGAAAATTGTCCTGATATATGGCATCTACATTTTACATCATCCCTGTGCCTGTTTATATACAAGACCTGGTCACTAGGATTGTAGTGGAACCCCCAAAGACATTGATTTTCCCATTGCGTCACTGTCAATCTCATGCAAGCACCACCTTCAGTGGGGGCCTGCCTACACTCAATCTGACAGGAGGCAGACCCTTCCAGTCACAGTAGGCCAACTCCATTATTAACACTGGTCGATTCGCCCGGGGTTTGGGGGGAGATGTATCTGAAGTTAGCAACACAAGTATTGTAGTTGCCACTTGAGTTATTAATCCATATCACTGGGCTGAAGCTTTGAGCAGTACGCCTCACATTTCAGTCCTTCCAAAACAAGATCCCTCATTGTCCAGTGGCCATATGGACAGTATAGAAGACTGGTATATTATTAAACAGAGGGGTACTAATTCCAACCACTAAATGTCCTTCTATTCCCATGTTGCAGTATTCTGCATATGGGTTTACTCCTGTAGTCTCATGTACATACGGCCAGTATCCAAAAGCTTTCAGTCTCTCCAAGGTGCGTGAGACATCTGAAGTGGCCAAGAGTACATGGGCCATAAAGGTGACGTCTGCATGTAGCAGCCCTCAGAACTTTTCAGCCACCGGTCGTATACCAGGTGTTTCTGCTACCGCTGATGTCGGATTCGTTTCATAAGATAAATACCCAGTTGGAGACCTTTTCAGTCTTCCTAAAACTCAGTATTGCTTGTTCATGTCATTCAGAAAGGGTAAGTGTCAGTGCGACCGCCAGATCTCTCATAAGGACACCCATGATGTGCCTTTTCTGTTTAGGACGGTTGCACGACCACAAGGCCTGCCCTATTTGCCAGGTGCTCATACCCAAGACTCTCCATAGTCACTTGCATGCACTTAATCTTTGCCTTGCAAACCAACATCTGATGCAGCTTACTTTACAGATGGAGGGCCTCTCAGACGCCTCCGCAGAACCGCCAAAAAAGAAGGCCAAGACCTTGTCACGTTCATCTACTGCTGAGCCTCTTCTGGCCGATCCCCAACCTGTGGCAGACATCGGCCTGGTTCCAGGATCTGGACCTGGATCTGCCACTCCAGATGTCGCGGGTACCTTTAAGGACGCTGCACTATCCTTAGGCGAGAGCACGAACATAGAGGCTATTCTGACACTGAGGGGGACCTAAATTTTCTGAGGAACTGTCTGGGCCCTCCATACGATTGCGATCTCCCAATTTCTAGGCAGACGTCCACCGGACCACTTAAAAGAAGAGAAAAGAGAAAACCTATTTCTTCCACAACTGAAAGCATGCCTGATTGGCAGGCTTTCAATCAAAGCCTTTTCAGTGCCTTTATGGCACTGAGGCCTACCACTGCTGTTACTGGTTCCACATCTCCTCCTCTCCTGATCCCTAGGCATCACCCTACTGAGACAGTTACTAGGGAAGAGCAAGTCCTTTCAGATTCCTCAGAGGAATCACTGTCTTACAACTCTCAGCTATCTTCCCCCTTGGGATACTGATCCCCAGAGGAAGACTCTGTGAACCCTGACTCCCCAGTTGAAGACTTGATCTGTGGTGAAACTATTAGCCGGATGAAGGAACACTTTAAATGGGAATCCTCAGAAATGACTGATGTACAAAAGAGGTAATGTTAAGTTGTCAATCTCGCCTTCATTCTTGCTTGATGGGTTCGGAGCCGATCCCTCTGCTCCGACTCGGCACTTGCTAAGCTCGAGAGTCACTTTTACCAGCTCGAGGCAGCCCCATATCCCATGATGCAAGCCGGTAAGTACCCAGATCTCGTTTGCCGCTTCGCTTATGAGGTCCTCCTTTTACCAGCTCCTGGTAAGTGATTCACTACTTTGATATTTTAGCCCCTTTTTGCTAAAAACCCTTTAATTTTTAGTTTTAAGTTAATTATATAGATTTTCTGACAGAAAATCCCTGTCTCTACTAATTTTTTTAGTCAAACTTTACCCATCCCCCCCCTGTTAGGGTGTGTGTGTTTTTTCTAGTAATACCTTTTGGTATTTTATTTAATTTAATTCTTTGACTGGTGTGTGTGTGTGTGTTGTGAAACACCATGTCAAAGGAGAGGGTCTCAGGCTTTAAGAAGTGTGACTCATGCTGTCAGAAGATGTCTCTGACAGACGGTCACACTTCTTGCCTGTATTGCCTGGGGCCTCTTCACCTGCAGGACTCCTGTGCTATTTGTCATTCCTTCAGCCAGAGAGTCCTGCAGGAAAGACGAAACAAGCTGATACTTAGGGGCCTTCTTAAGCCGGAGGGCTCTCCGGCTAAGTCGGCTCCATCTAAATCAGCCAAATCTTCCAAGGCCCAGGCTTCTGTGTCTAAGCCTGCGGCCTCGGCTCCGACTCGTTCTGAGTCGAGATCGGCTCCAGCTGGAGCCGATTCTGGCTTAACTAAGCCTTCGGCACCGATGGCTATCGGTGCCGATTCTGCATCGACCACTTCGGTGTCGGCTCTGATCGGTTCCGACCACCATGTGGCACAGGCATCGGTGTCGGCTCCGATCGGCTCCGACACCGTTACTTTTGTGGCTGTATCGAGGCTTCCTGTCGGCTCCGATAAGTCTTCGGCTCCGACAGGATCTATAGTATCGGTTCCGATGGCTCATTCCAGGAAGAGGTCGAGGTCTCCTTCCTTGGAGCCGATACTTTCGGCTCCGGCTTCACCTCTCCTTTTGGAACGGAGCCATCGGAGCCGATCTTCAAGGTCATCCAGACTTTCAGACCATGACCTAGAGAGAGTGGTCAGCAGATTACTTAAGTCACAGGCACTGGCCCAAATGTTACATAGTCCGTCTCAACAGACGACTGTTGGTCCACACCCCGTTACAGTTCCTCCTTCAACTCTACCCCAGAGCTTGGAGTTGGAGTCTTCGGGAATGGTTACTGCTACGGCTGGAGGACAGATACCCCTTCTGTTCCTTCAGCCTCTACTCTTATCTCCTCTTCGAGACCTTCCTTAGAGGGATTCGGTGGTCGGGCTTCCATGGTCTCCTCCGAGGGGGTGAGTGGCATCGGACCCTTGTCCGAACCCGCTCTTCCCCTTGGAGCCTCGGCCTTGGTGAGCTCGGCTCCGACATCTGCCTCGGAGACTTCCCTTTCGGTGGTCCCTGGAGTTCCTAGTTCTTCGGAACGGGTTCTCTCGGACCTGCCTGGGAGGGGAGCATTCGAGGTGATGAAGAGTGTGCTGGCCACTGGTATCAGTCAGCAGTCTTTTCCCGTAGCTCCTCCCTCTATAGTGCCTGTTGACATCTCTGTCACTTCTCTTGCTACAGGACCCAGAGATCCTCCGCCTCAGGTTTCCCCATTGGGAATTTCCCCCTCTTCCGAGGATTCTCCTGATGTTTCGGGAGATCCTCCTAGGAAGAGGACTTGTAAGAGGAAACATGTAGACTCCCCCGAGTCTGTCACTTCAGATACTGACTTTGATGAGTCAGAGGGATCCCCTAGATCCCCCTCTGAGGATGTCTCCTTCTCAGACATCCTAGAACTCCTTAAACAGAGGGAAACTGGCCCACCAACAATCCCTCTGAGGATGAGTCAGTATACCTAGAGGCGTTTGGATCTCGGCCCTCCACCTCCTGGGTGTCTCCGCCTTCGACCCCTTATGCAAGTTATTGCCCGAAAGGCGTGGGCAGCTCCTGACTCTGTAGAGCCAGTCCCTAGGAGGCCTTCAAAATTTATCACTGCCCCAGGTGACAAGCAATTCCTCACTAAGGGTGTCCCCGCTGATGCCATGGTGGTGGCTGCTGCCACCAAGAAGGAACTTGCAGATCCTTCCGTACCCGTCCATCCTCCTAATAAGGACTCTAGGACCATGGATAGGTACGGTGGCGGATGTTTTCCTCAGCGACCTTTGCTATGCGTTCGCTGAATTACCTATGTCACTTCACCAGACTCCAGAGGGATATCCTCAAGGAGCTGGGTGAAGTAGTACAGGATCCTACAGCTGCAGGAGCTCAAGAAAAGATTGCTTCGCAGCTAGGAACCCTTAATTCCATTGCAAACTCCTCCATGCGGCTAATATCATATGCTGCTGATGGAGAGTAGAGCCGCAGGTACAGGTGTGGCTTTTAGACGCCAAGCCTGGATGCGGCTATGTGACTTTGCAGATCCCTTCAAGGCGTCCTTCACAAATTCTCCCTTTGATGGGTCAGCTTTGTTTGGCCCTCAGGTGAAGGAAACTTTGACCAGGTGCGAACAGGACGGCAAGACTCTTTCTGCTGTAGGAGTCCGTTTTTCCACCCCTTCTAGACCTTATCCCAAAGGACAGAAAGGTGGAAAAATGTGGTTCCGTAAATCCCAAGGAGTCACGCCGATTCACGTGGTCAGTTTACCCTAGAGGCAGAGGGGGTAACAACAACAGACGCGCTCTAGAGGCAGAGGGGTCCAAAACCAGGGAAACAGAGAGCCTCTCTCTGACAAGCCCTTTCAGCATCCCTGAGATGTTGCCCGGCTGTCCCTCCTTGGAGGCAGTCGGGAAGATTATCACTGTACCCAGAAGCCTGGCATTCCCTCACTCAAGACAGATGGGTACAGTCGATCATATCCAAGGGTTACATAATTCTTTTCGAGGAAAGTCCTTTCCCCTCAAATTCCCTTCCAGATGTACCACCCGGTCTAAGGGAAATTGCAGAGTTAGAAGTCTCAAAACTACTGCAAAAGAGCCATTCAGCCAGTTAAAACAGACGGTTCAGAGTCCGGAATCTACTCAAGGTTCTTTTTGGTCCCCAAAAAGACGGGAGACTGGAGACCAATATTGGATCTCAGCAGACTCAACAAGTCTGTGAGGAAGACAAGATTCGAATGGTCACTCTTCAGTCAATTCTGCCCTTCTTACAGAAGGACAACTGGATGTGCTCAATAGATCTTCAGGATGCGTACTATCACATCAAAATTCACAGACGCCCAGGAGATTTCTCCGCTCGGCTGGGGTCCAGTCATTTCCAGTTCAGAGCCCTGCCCTTTGGTCTCACTACAGCCCCAGAGTGTTCACCAAATGCATGGCAGTGGTCACGGCTCACCTGAGACGTCAAGGATTCCAGGTGTTTCCGTATCTCGACGACTGGCTCCTGTCAGCCACCACCAGGCATCAGCTTATACAAGCCAGGGATTACACAATAAATCTTTGTTCTCATTTGGGCATCTCGATCAACTTCGAAAAGTCATCCTTATCGCCCTGCCAGTCTATTACCTTCATAGGCGCAAACTTAAACACTGTTCGGATGTCAGCTACCCTTACAGATCAAAGAGTTTCAGACATTCAGAGTCATGTCAGGATCATTCTGGCCAACAAGAAAGTACAGGCCAGAATGGTTCTAAAGGTATTAGGCCTCATGGCTGCGGCCATTACTCTTCTTCCCCTGGCTCGATTCTACATGCGCCTTCTTCAGTGGATGCTGTTCACACAGTGGTCATACCAACAACTTCCAATGCGTCACCAGATTCTGGTGACACAGACTTGCAAAGATCATCTTGCTTGGTGGATCACATCTCCTCAGGTTCACCAAGGCAAGTACTTTGTACCCCCATCCCCGATAGCCACTGTCACCACGGATGCCTCCCTGATCGGGTGGGGGGGTCATTATCAGGGCAGGATGGTTCATGGGACGTGGCAGCCGTTCGAGTACCATCTGCACATAAATGTCCTGGAGATGAGAGCAGAGCTTTTAACGTTGCAAGCCCTCAACGACTTTCTTCCCGTAGGGACAATTGCAGTCCACACAGACAACATGTCTGTAGTTTGGTATATCAACAAACAGGGCGGAACCAAGTCCTACCCCTTGTGTCGAAGCGCTCAGACTATGGCAATGGGCGATCTCCTCTCATCGGTTTCTGGTAGCAACGCATATCCCTGGGAAAACCAACATTGTAGCGGACAGATTGAGCAGAGCTATTCTCATGCCTCACGAGTGGTCTCTCAAGCAATCTATAGCGGAAGAGATTTTTCTGGAATGGGGTCGTCCATGTTGCGATCTTTTTGCTACTCCCCAAAACAGCAAATGTCCAGACTTCTTCTGCCTCTTCCCTCTATCAGGCCATCCCCCCAGAGACGCTCTGACCCAGGATTGGCCCCAGGGACTTCTTTATGCCTTCCCTCCATTTCCTCTGATCCCTCAGGTTATCCAGAAAGCTACCGTTTTGAGAGCCAAATTGATTCTCATTGCCCCTTACTGGCCTCGACAAGTTTGGTTCCCGTTCCTCCATCATCACCTTTTGGTGCAGCCGTGGCATCTGGACCCAGTACCAGATCTTCTGATTCACCAATTGGGTCAGCTGCACCGGTCTATCCCTTCTCTCAACCTCACAGCATGGTTGCTCCACTTCCTTCCTTAGCCAGGCTTCCTTTGATCTCTAACCCAGTTAGAGACATCATAGTAACCGCTAAAATCCTCTACCAGGAGGATTTATACAAGCAAATGGAAACGTTTCTCTTTTGGGCTAAGGCCAAGAATATTGATCCTTTTACTGCCCCTGTTCAGGCAGTCCTGGACTTCTTAGCAGAGATTTTTCACGCAGGCTCCTCTTCTTCCACAGTCAGAGTTCAATTGGCTGCTATTTCCAATTTTCATGTCGGGATAGCAGATCATAATATTATGTCCCATAGGCTCTGCAGGGCCTTCTTGAAAGGAATTTTCCTACTAAAGCCTCCAATCAGGAATCCTCCTCCTCAGTGGGATCTAAATTTAGTGCTGACATCCTTGATTCTTCCCCCCTTCGAGCCAGCTGTTTCTTGTTCCCTGAAATTTCTGTCTTGGAAAACGTTATTCCTAGTGGCTATTACATCGGCCAGGAGGGTGTCTGAACTTCATGCTCTTTCGGTTCGACCCCCCTATTTGGTTTTTCACAAAGACAGAGTATCTTTGAGAACTAACCCAACCTTTTTGCCTAAGGTCGCTTCAAAGAACAATTTGAATCAATCCATTGATCTCCTGTATTTTTCCCAAACTATTCAGATAGAGCTGAACAAAAGCTACATTATCTTGATGTCCACCGTCAACTTAGATATTATTTGGACAGAACAAAAAAATTTAGAAAATCTGATCAACTTTTTGTTTCCTATGCGGATAATAAAAAGGCCTTCCTGTTTCTAAAGTGACCTTGTCCAGATGGCTTTCTTGGTCATCTCTGAAATTTATCTGCTCAGGGGAAAACAGCTGTGCTCAAAACCTAAAGCACATTCAACTAGGAGCTTAGCTACTTCTACAGCTTTTCAAGCTAGACTTCCTTTAGACACTATTTGTGCAGCGCCACTTGGGCCACTCCTCACACTTTTGTTTCCCATTACAAATTGGACTTGGCCTCCAGGGACAGAGCCAGTTTTGGCTCTACAGTCCTCAAGAGTTTGTTCCATTGAGCCACCCAGGATAGAGGTGCTAGGAGCGCGGTCCCATCAAGCAAGAATGAAGGCGAGATTGACAACTTAACATTAAGAAGTTATGTACCTACCATAATGTTCCATGTTAGTTGTCTTCTCTCGCCTTCTTTCTTGCGACCCTCCCTCCTTCCCCCTGGCCTGGACAGACCTTGTTATAAGAAACTGTTATGCTGAAGACCATTCAGACCTGGTCCTTCTTCCATCTGTAAGTTTTCTTTCTTCCTTTGGGAAGTATTTTATGCTTGGTGCTATTGCCCTTTGTCATCAAATGAGATCTGGGTACTTACCGCCTTGCATCATGGGATATGGGGCTGCCTCGAGCTGGTAAAAGTGACTCTCGAGCTTAGCAAGTGCCGAGTCGGAGCCGAGGGATCGGCTCCGAACCCATCAAGCAAGAAAGAAGGCGAGAGAAGACAACTAACATGGAACGTTATGGTAGGTACATAACTTCTTATTATGACCTCATTCAAATGGAAACCCCCAGTCCATCTGCTGTTCCTCCTATCTTGCCTGCCTTTTTAGGTGCCTTTTCTTCAGCATCTCTGAACCCTGACTCCTAACCTCCTGCTGCACGCAGACCAGACAGGCTTTACAAGGTGTCTGATACTAAGCATCTGCTTAAGTGCCCACCTGCTTATCTTGCCACTATATCAGTCTCTACGGACAAACCCTCCAAACTCCTACCTACTACTACCATTCTTCCTGATGACAGCAAGACCATGGAAAGGGTGGGCAAAAAGATATATACTTGCTACCTTGGCCTTCAAAGCCACAAACCACCAGAGTATAGCCAAGTATGCCTTGTCCTGTTTAGAATCTGCCACCAAACGTCTGGCAGATATTCCAGACTCCCCTGCCAAAGCATCACTATCCTCTCTCCTGCTTGTCTCTTCCCAGGTTACCAGACAGTCTTTCAAGTGTAGTTATGATGCTGCTTGAATCCTCAGCCAGGTCAGCAGCATCAGCATCTGCCTTAGGCTTCACCTACAACCCCTGCCAGATGATTTCAGGGCAAAGCTCATTGATGCCCCTTTGGCCAATGCTGCACTTTTTGGTTCTAAAGTAGCAGACCTTTTCACACCTCTGCACCAAAAAGGCAAAGAAATGCAGGACCATGAACATTTACTAGTTTCACCAATCCCCAAGTTTCACAGAAACTGTCCTGCAAAAACTCAGTTTTAGGAAGCACTCCCATCCTGCCCCTCCTTCAAGGTCTCGTAAGCCCAAAAGGAAACAAAGCCCTCCATATTGAGCAACCCCCTCCTTCTAGCCAGAGAACTCCCTTTCAGGACAGGGCAGGTAGCATCCAATTACCTGCCACCCTTGCCTCTCCCACCTGCTGTACCACTGTCTGCTCACCTGTCACTGTCTCCCTGTTTGGACCCATCTCACATCACCCAAGTGACTCCTGTCCATTCTTCAAAACAGTTATTTTATGTCCTGGATCTCACCTACCCATAGGGCAAGGCATACCACAACCTCCTGCTCAGCAACTTGCACCTCTTACAACCGGTAGTGCAGACTCTGTTAGATCAGGGTACCATATAGACAGTCCCCTTAACTGCAAAAGGAAGAGCATTCTTCTCAAGGCTGTTCCTGGTCCCCAGGAAGGACAAACCCTGGAGACCTATTATAGACCTTTCCTATTTCAACCTTTTTTAGAAGGTCCCTACCTTCAAAATGCTGATACTGACAGCCCTTTTCCCACTCATAATTTCCAAGGATTCCTGGCTACATTAGATATAAAGGATGCTTATCTCCACATCCCGATCAAACCCACCCACAGGAAATACTTGCAATTCTCTGCCTTGCCCTTTGGAGACTCCACACCCAGAGTCTTCACCAAACGCTTAGCACCAGTGGTGGCTTACTGCAGGACAAGGGGAATACAGATATTCCGTTACCTGGACGACATGCTGATCCAGGCTGCCAACCAAGAAACCCTCCAAGGGCACATCCACTTTGTGGAGACCTTCCTTCAATCACTGGTATTCCAGGTAAACCTCACAAAATCTCATCTTCAACCAACCCAGGACATTGTATTCCTTGGGTGCAGGATCCACGCAGATCTCATGGAGGCATACCTACCCCCCAACAAAAGTGAGTTCATTGACAAAACACCTCCTCCTGGTCCTTCACTCCTCAGAGTTGACTGCAAGGCAGTACCTCAAAATTCTGGACTGCATGGCAGCTACCATACCTTGCTTCCTTTAGCAGGATTGCACATTAGAAAGCTACAGTGGTACCTTCAGTCAGTCTGGATGCAACACAACCTCCCTCTGGAGCAATTTGTGCCCCTACTACCCTGCCTAAAAAAAGGAAATGCTGTGGTGGTTGACTCAGGCAAATCACAGCACAGGCCTTCCTCTCCAGCCACCTCAACCCACTCAGGTCATGCACACACACGTCTCAGACCTGGAGTGGGGAGTCACACTCGGCCACCGAAAGGTGCAGAGCCTGTGGCCAATTCACCATAAATCAGAACACATCAATGCCAGAGAGATGAGGGCAGTCCTTCTAGCCCTCCAGGCATTTCTCCCCTTCCTACAGCAGGGAAAACTTCTGATGTTAAGTTGTTCATTCTTGCTGGATGGGTTCGGAGCTGATCCTCAGCTCCGACTCTGCCTTCTACTAAAGCTCGAGAGCTATTTACCGGCTCGAGGCTACCCCATATCCCACAGTGCTAGGCGTCAGATACCCAGATCTCATTTGCCGCTTCAGCTACGAGGTTGCGATTTTACCGGCTCCAGGTCCTATAAATCTTTTCTTGTATTTTTGCTGTCATTATGCTCTTATTTTTGGATAATCTTCCCTCTTAGTTTAATTAGATTGTGTACCCCTTGAGATCCCACTTAGAAACTCGTTTTTTTTTTAGTAATTTCAGAGTCATCGTCCCCCCCCCCCCCCCACCCTTTAGGGTAGTGTTAGGCCTTATTAGCTATTTTACTTAGTCTTGTAGTTTATTTTTGTATTATATATATATATATATATATATATATATATATATATATTTGTTAGAAATAGTTGTGTGGTTATAGTAGTTGTTTTTACTGTTACTTTTACCTAGTGCATGTGTGTGTGTGTGCCTTGTTTTTAAGCACTAGTTACCTGTTCCCTTTGGTATCCCTTTTCTTAATATGTCTAAAGATACCAAAGTCACAGGTTTCAAGAAGTGTGACTCGTGCTGTCAGAAGATGTCTGACAGACGGTCACACTTCTTGTGTTTATTGCTTGGGCCCCATACACCTGCAGGACTCTTGTTCTGTCTGCCACGCCTTCAGTCCGAGAGTCCTGCAGGAGCGTAGGAACAAGCTCATTCTGAGGGGCTTACTTAAGCCAGAAGGATCCCCGGCTAAGCCTCCGTCGGGAAAATCCTTAAAGCCTGCCAAACTGTCGGCTCCCTGTTCGGAGCCGTCGCCGAGCGGAGCTCCTGCCTCCTCGTCGGTTCTGGCTGGAGCCGACACTTCGAGACCTCAGTCGGCTCCAACCTTGGTGTTGGAGCCTTCTCTGAGCCGAAAACGTTCGAGGTCCCCCTCTTTAGAGTCCGTTAGTTCGGCTCCGAGGTCTCCATTACTTCAATCGGAGCGGAGCCATAGGTCCCACTCCTCTCGGTCCTCCAGGCTATCCGATCATGACTTGGAGAGGGTGGTCAGTAGGCTCCTAAAGTCGCAGGCACTGGCCCAAATGTTGACCAGCCCTTCTCCACAGACTGTGGCTATCCCTGTGTCTTCAACAGTTCTTCCTCCGACTCTACCACTGTGTTCGGAGCCGGAGCTCGTTGGGGCTCGAATCGCTGGAATGTCGGAGCCGATACCACACCTTTCGGCTCCCTCATCAACTCCGATCTCTTCATTGGTTCCGTCCTTGGAGTCATCCGGGCGCCGAGACTCCCTCGTTGGCTCCTAGGGGGCGAGTGGCATCAGACCCTTGTCCGACCCCGTTCTTCCTCTCGGGACCTTAGCACAGGTGTGCTCGTCCCCATCGGCCTCGGAGCCGTCCCTCTCGGTGCCGGGAGGGGTTCACATCTCTTCGGAGCGGGGACCCTCTTCTCTGCCTGATAGGGGTGCCTTCAAGGTCATGAGGAGCGTGCTGACTCCCGTGTCAGCTCCGCGATTGGCCCCTTCGGCTCCTCCCCCCATGGTGCCTGCATCGGTCTCTGTCCACCCTCCTGACCCCAAGCGTGGAGAACAGACGCTCCAGGTTGCCCCATTGGGTGTATCCTCCTCCTCTTCCGAGGCCTCCTTTAATCATACAGAGGAGCCCCCTCGGAAGAGGAAATGTAAGAGGAAACATGTTGACTCCCCCCGAGTCAGTCACATCTGACTTGGAGGTTTCGGAAGGGTCCCCAAGGTCCCCCTCTGAGGATGTCTTCTTTTCAGACATCCTTGAGATCCTTAGGCAGAGGGGGAACTGGACTGCCCTTAACCCTTCAGAGGACGAGTCGGTGTACCTGGACGCGTTTGGTTCTCGCCCTTCCACCTCCTGGGTGTCTCCGCCTTTCGACCCGCTCATGGAAGTGGTGGCTCGGAAGGCGTGGACAGCCCCGGACACAGTGGAACCAACTCCCCACAGGCCCACTAAATTCATTACAAC
Source organism: Protopterus annectens (assembly GCF_019279795.1). NCBI lineage: Eukaryota > Metazoa > Chordata > Ceratodontiformes > Protopteridae > Protopterus > Protopterus annectens. The sequence continues at coordinate 1,015,747,133 of NC_056743.1, forward strand.
CCTATCTGACAAACAGTTTCTGACAAAGGGTGTCCCTGTTGATGCCATGGTGGTGGCAGCAGCCACTAAGAAGGAGTTGGCTGACCCTTCTGTGCCTGTCCATCCACCTAATAAAGAATCTGGGACAATGGACAGGTACGGGAAGCGGATGTTTTCTTCAGCAACCTTTTCCATGCGGTCGCTGAATTATCTGTGCCATTTCACCCGCCTTCAAAGGGATCTTCTCAAGGCACTGAGTGACACCCTTCAGAATCCATCAGCTGCGGGGTCTCCGGAAAAGATTAACTCCCAGATGGCGACCCTTAACTCTATAGTCAACTCCTTCATGCGGCTCATTTCTTATGCAGCCAATGGGGCGAGTAGGCCGCAGTTGCAGGCGTGGCTTTGAGAAGACATGCCTGGATGCGGTTATGAACTTTGCTGACCCCTTTAAGGCATCCTTCACCAATACCCCCTTCGATGGTTCGGCTTTGTTTGGACCACAGTTGAAGGATACCCTTACCAGGTGTGAGCAGGAAGGCAAGACTCTCTGCCGTGGGAGTCCGTTTTTCTACTCCCTCTAGACCATACCCTAAAGGTCAGAAGAGTGGAAAAATGTGGTTTTGGAAACCCCAGGGAGTCGTGCCTGACACACGTGGCAAGTTTCCCTCCAGGGGCAGGGGAGGGAACAATAATAGATGCCGCCCGTGGGGCAGAGGGGTCCGCAAAATCTGGGTAGCAGAGAATCTTTCTTTGACAAACCCTTTCAGCACCCCTGAGGGGCTGCCCGACTGTCCACCTTCGGAGGCAGTCGGGGGAAGATTGTCACTGTACCCAGAAGCCTGGCAGCTCCTCACACAAGACAAATGGGTACTGTCTATCATATCCGAGGGTTACAAAATCCCCTTTATCCACACCCCTGTAACAAACAGGTCCCTTCCAGATGGTCCACCCGGTCTAAGGGAACAAACAGTACTAGAAATTTCAAAACTGCTAGAAAAAAGGGCCATCCGGCCAGTCCCAGCAGACCAGCAAGGATCCGGGATTTACACCAAGTTCTTTTTGGTACCAAAAAAGACGGGACTGGAGACCCATTTTGGATCTCAGCAGATTAAACGAATATGTTCAAAGAACGAAGTTCTGGATGGTCACGCTTCAGTCCATTCTACCCTTTTTGGTTCAGGACAATTGGATGTGCTCCATAGACTTTCAGTATGCATACTACTATATCAAAATGGACAGACGCTCCAGGAGGTTTCTCCGCTTCCGGCTGGGAGCCAGTCACTATCAATTCAGAGCCCTGCCCTTTGGTCTCACCACAGCCCCCAGGGTGTTCACCAAATGCATGGCAGTGGATACGCCTCAACTGAGACGGCGAGGATTCCAGTTGTTTCCATATCTGGACGACTGGCTCCTAACTGCTTCCACCAGGCATCAGCTACTCCGAGCCAGGAATTATACCATCCAAACTTGCTCCGAGCTAGGTATCTCTATAAACTTCAAAATCCCTTCAGTCTCTCAACCTCACAGCTTGGTTGCTCCACTTCCAACCTTAGCCGGGCTTCCACATATTTCTCAGCCAGTGCGTGAAATCATCCTGTCTTCGCACTAATCTACTACCAGGAAGACTTATGCTAGTAAGTGGAAACGTTTCTCTTTCTGGGCAGAGGCTAGAAATATAGACCCCTTTACAGCTCCTGTCCATAACGTTCTAGATTTTTTGGCAGAACTTTTTAGAGCAGGTTCCTCATCTGCCACCATTAGAATCCAGTTGGCTGCTGTCGCTAATTTCCACGCTGGCCTGTCAGAGACCAGCATCATGTCCCACTAACTTTGTAAAGCTTTTCTTAAAGGGACTATTTTACTTAGGCCTCCAGTTAAAGATCCCCCACCTCCGTGGGATTTGAACCTGATATTAACTTCATTGATTCTCCCTCCTTTTGAACCTGCGGCTTCCTGTTCCTTAAAATTACTCTCCTGGAAGACTCTCTTCTTAGTAGCCATCACCTCAGCTAGAAGAGTGTCGGAACTTCAAGCCCTCTGTATTCGTCCTCCTTACCTTGTTTTTCACAAAGATAGAGTTTCACTCAGGACTAATCCTTCCTTTTTACCCAAAATACCTTCCGAGACAAATCTGAATCAGGCTATTGATCTTCCTGTCTTTTTTCCTAACTATTCGAACTGAGCTGAACAAAAGTGGCACTATTTGGACATTCACAGGCAATTACGTTTTTACTTGGATAGGACTAAACAAACAAGGAAATCGGACCAACTCTTCCTGTCCTATGCTGAGGGCAAGCAGGGCCTGCCAGTTTCTAAAGTAGCCTTGTCCAGGTGGTTGGCCTCTATTATTACTTTGATTTACCAGCTGAGACATAAAGCTCATTCCACCAGAGCATTAGCTACATCGGTAGCTTTTCAGGCAAGACTTCCAATAGAATCTATTTGTGCTGCAGCCACATGGGCCACTCTTCATACTTTCATTTCACATTACAAGTTGGATATGGCTTCCAGGAGTCGAGCTGATTTTGGTTCCACTGTGCTCAAGAGTCTGTTCCGATGAGCTACCCAGGGCTAAGGTGCTAGGGACGCTGTCCCATCCAGCAAGAATGAAGGCGAGATAGACAACTTAACATTAAGAAGTTATGTACCTACCATAACGTTCCATGTTAGTTATCTTCTTCTCACCTTCTTTCTTGTGTCCCACCCTCCATCCCCCTAGCCTGGACAGACCGAGAAGAATCCCCTTTGAGTCCTTCTTCCTCTGGTTGACTCTTTTCTAGGTTACGTCCTCCTCTGTTTTAGCACTATAGGTAAACCTTGTAGTGGGGACAGGAGTCTCCATGGTGTTAGCTCTACCAAACGAGATCTGGGTATCTGATGCCTAGCGTTGTGGGATATGGGGCAGCCTCGAGCCAGTAAATAGCTCTCGAGCTTTAGTAGAAGGCCAAGTCGGAGCCAAGGATCGGCTCCGAACCCATCCAGCAAGAAGGAAGGCGAGAAGAAGACAACTAACATGGAACGTTATGGTAGGTACATAACTTCTTAATATACACAGCACCACTGTACTGGGGTATATCAACAAACAGGGAGGGACCAAGTCCTACCCGCTCTGCAGAGTGGCCCTTTGGTTTGGGAATTGGTCACCTCACAGGGAATAACCATGCATGTGACCTACATTCCCTCACTCTGCAACTCACAGGCAGATTATTTGAGCAGAACCAGCACAAACTACCACGAATGGATGCTTCACAGAGATGTTTTCTTTCATCTGGTCCACAGGTGGGGTATACCTCAAGTAGACCTGTTTGCCTCCACCATCAACAGGCAACCTCCTGACATTTGCACCAGGACACCGGAACCACATCCACTGGCAATAGATCCCTTCTCAATTTCCTGGAAGGAAAGATATCTAAATGCATTCTCCCCCTTCCCACTCATTCAGAAGGTCCTGCTGAAAGTACAGCAGGACAATCCAAAAATCTTGTTGGTGACTCCCTACTGGCCCAGACAGCACTGGTTCCCCTCACTTCTACATTTGTCCAAGGGCAGTCACTACAAATTACCCATAGAGTGGACCTTCTCACACAGCACAAGGGGTCACTAATTCATCCACAGTGGCAGCTTCTACACCTAACCCTGTGGTTGATAGGATTCTGAACCCCTTCAGATACCTTTACAATGAGGATGTGCTCAATGTCCTGCAGGAGGCCAGGAAACCAAATACAAGAAAAATCATAATATTCAAAGTGGAAAAGATTCACTATTTGGTGTTTTAAGACAGCTGGACCCGCTTCTTAGCGAGCCCCCTCTAGTGCTGTCCTGTTTCTGTGAGCTACTACAGACTGGATTGGTCTATTCATCTGTCAAAGCCCATCTGTCTGCTATTTCTGCATGCCCGCCTCTGGATCCATCATTAGCATCCAGACGTCCTTCCAAGCTTTTCTTAAAGGGGTACTTCACCTCAGACCCCCCCCCCCCCAGGAAACCCTCTCCCCTGCCTTGAGATCTTAACTTTGTGCTCCAGAAGCTTATGCTCCCACCCTTTCAGCCAGCGGATAAAGCTTCCTTAAAGCATTGTACTTGGAAAACTGCTCTGCTAGTGGCCCTAACCTCAGCCACAAGAGTGTCTGAACTCCAAGCCCTTATGGCTATTCCTCCCTTCCTCATTTTCCACAAGGACAGGGTTACCCTCAGGACAAAGCCAGCCTTCCTGCCCAAGGTAGTCAATGACATATCCCTCAATCAAGCCATACACTTACCTGTCTTTTTTCCAAAACCCACAAGGAGACAGTGAGAGTGTGCTGCATTCCTTGGATGTACACAGACCAGTCAGATTCTATCTGCACAACACCGAGTCTATTAGACAGGCTGACCAGATTTTCATATCCTTCCACCCGAGAGCCTTGGGGAAGGCATTCTCCAAGCAGAGACTTTCTACTTGGATCTTCAGTGCCGTCACCTTCTGCTACCAGTTCCATGGTAAGTCTGCAGGGTACAGTTAAAGCTCATTCCACAAGAGCCATGGCCTCTTCGGGTGCCTTCTTTAAGGGCCTGATTACCTCCACTATCCTGGAGGCTGCTTCTTGGTTTCGTTCCACACCTTCACCAAACATTATAAACTTGACCACATCTCTAGATCCAGTGCAGAGTTCGTCAGGGCTATCCTTCATGGATTCTTGGAGTCTGCCTCTAGACCATCACCCCAATCTCAGTGAGCTTTGACACTCACTCATATGCAGAATACTGCAACATGGGAATAGACGGACATAGAAAAGTTGTGTAAAATCTTACCATAACCATAGATGTCCTTTTCTTCCATCTTGCAGTATTCCTTCCCACTCACCTTCCCCTCCTGTCAGCTAATAACTGTCCTATCTGGATGACAATGAATTGGCATTGCCCTTACTAGGACTAGCTCTGACTGGGACCTTCAGTTCTGAGGGCTGGTGTGTGCAGTCACCTTTGGCCCACGTATTCTCGGCCACGTCAGATGTCTCACGTACCTTGGAGGGACTGAAAGCTTTTGGATACTGGCCATATGTACGCAAGACTAGAGGGTGTAGATCCATATGCAGAATACTGCACCATGGAAGAGATGAACATCTATGGTTATGGTAAGATTTTACACAACTTTTCTTTCTGTGGTCACCCATCTGGAATGTCCACCCCAGAAAAGCCAAATAGATGCACTTGTAAAAGGCAGAGTCCCAGATAGGGATTTTCCTGGCCACTGGGTTCAGATCATGGTGTCCCTAATTGCCAAGGTTTGTCAGGATTTCATTCATATGTTTTATTTGGAGAAGGGAGCTAGCCCACCACTTGTACCCAAACAGAAAGACTTGTGGCACTATTGAAGACTTCCACCACGTCTGTGAAATTAACAGCTTCACTGTAGCATGAATGTCCACTACAAAAAGAAAAAGCTTTAGGGAGAAGTAATCCCAGAAGGCTGCCGTGTAGGTGGTCTCTGAGCCTTTATAGGTCTGAAGGTGTCATGTCAGTAGAGGTGCTTGTACAGCTCCTTGACCCCACCATATATTAATAACTAAAGGCCTCTGATGTTGGTTTTTGGGAGGCTGCCACACCTTCAGATAAGCACATGTTCATTTGGACTTAGTCATATCAATTCTTTCCACAGGGGATGCTGATCTTAATATGCGCAGTTCAAAGCACACAAGTAAAGTTGAGAGGAGATGTCCTTCAAGGATGCATCTGCAGTCCTTACAAATGGGTTGTCCTGTCGTCAGGCAGCCCCTCGGTCGGCCGGATTCCAAAGTCTGGGTCTGGCCTCGGCTGATGTCGCACTCCACCCGACGTCATAGCTGCAGTTATTCGGGTATAAAGGTATCAGCCGACGCCATTTTCCTCAGTCTTTCTTGCCGCGTGGCGCCCGAAGCAGAAGCTGTTCGCAAGTGCCGGTCGGTCAGAACCAGAGATTACTACTACCGAAGACTTCTAAAAAGCTAAGTACCCCGTTGGGGACTCTTTTTTGCCTCAGCTGATGTCAGAAAAAGTGAATAACTGTTTAACTTGTGGGAAACAAATACCTCATAAAGATTTCCACTCTTACTGCCTACCTTGTTTAGGCCCAGACCACGACGTAGCAGCTTGTCTAGCCTGTGCTTCTTTCAACCTTCGGATGCTTAGACGTCGCCGACGGATGCTTAGACGTCGGTCGGAATTTGCTGAGGAGTTTTTCGGCTCCGCTTTTGCTTACATTATGCCGTCGGAAACTCCGACTACGCAAATAACTAAAAAGCGCATGGAAAAGGACCGACACTAGCGGTCCGTGGTTTCGGCCGAAACCGCGGTTAAGCCAACCGCGAGTGTCTCGGTTTCGGCTGAAACCGAGTCCACGGTTCTTCCTTCGGCCGAAAGCTTACCTCCTACCGAGGCCTCATCCAACATGGCTGAATCTGCTACTGAAATCACACCTGCTCTTGCAGGTTCACAGGATTTATCTGATACTATTCCTTTAGATATTTCTACTCCTGCACGTGGATCTGCTAGGCCCCCTGCATCCATGTCGATTAAGGCTTTTGCCAGGGCTAAAGCAGCAAAATCTACCAAAACTGTGCCTGCTAAGACCCCCTCTCACAGGCCTGGCTCCAGTTCTCAAATGCTTAGTCTAGCAGAGGATCTCATTTCTTTGATCAGGGGATCCCAACCACACCCAGACAGGGCCTCTCACCCAACTCCAGAGAAGAGGCCTAGAGCAGAGCCCCCTGAGCCAGTTTCTTCAGATGACTCCTCTGATGATTCAGAAAATACAAATCCTCCAGAGGGCCCTTTTTCTCCTTATGAGGACTCTGATGCAGAAGAGTCCATTCCTTCTGCCTCTCCGCCTGAGGAATTTTCCTTTGGGGAAACCTTGCATGCAATGAGGGAACAATTTCAATGGCAGGGCCAAGATTTTTCAGACTCTAGGAAAAGGCTTAGAACCTTTTTGCATTTGCCACAGCATAGGCCTTTAGCCATTCCTCCAGTACTTACTGTTGTGGATGATGCATTTTCAACATTCAGTTACAAGCAATTTTTGTACCAGGAAAAGAAAATATACTGGCAGACATCCTAAGCATAACTACCACGGATGCCCACGAATGGATGCTGCATCCAGACATCTTCAAAACCATGACAGGGAAATGGGGACTACCAGAAATAGACTTATTTGCATCCCCACACAACCACCAATTGAAAAAATTCTGCACGAGGGCATACCACCCTCTTGCTTGGAAGGTGGACTCCCTATCTTTCAGTTGGAAAAACCTGACAGCATATGCATTCCCTCCTCTTCCTTTGATGCACAAGGTGCTATTGAAGATCAAAGAAGACCGTCCAAGGATCATCCTGATAGCTCCAGACTGGCCGAGGCAGCATTGGTACCCATTACTGAGGAGTATGTCTCGGGAACAAATATGGCCTCTGCCACTAGTTCCCTTACTGTTAACACAGAACAACTTCAAAACCTTGCATCCAAACCTAAAAACACTGCAACTGGCTGCCTGGAACATTGCATAAGACAAAATAACCCAGAATTATCTCAAAGGGTTAAGGACATTATCTTGGAGGCTCGCAGACCCTCAACAAGAAAAAAATATTCAGCAAAATGGAAAAGATACCTCATTTGGAGTGCAGCAAAAGGAGAAAATGTGTCACTGGTAAACATAGCTAACATCCTGGAATACTTGGCAGAGCTCTTCCACAATGGCCTGTCCTATTCTTCCATTAAGATTCATGCATCAGCTATTTCAGCAGAATACAGCATGGACCCTCCAGTCTTCTCACATCCTCTGCTCAGGCAGATGTTCTTCATCTCACATTGCTGCAGTCCTTACACTTGGGTAGTCCGCTGTCCTCGGTCGGCCCAAATATCAAAGTATTAGGCTGACGTCGGTCAAGGCGCTTAAGACTGACATCAGGACGTCAGGGTACAAATGCGCATGACCGACGTCATTTCCTCAGTCTTTTTTGCCGCATGGTCCGATGCAGAAGCAGCGTTGCAAGTGCCGTTCGGCGTTCTGAAATTTTTCGAATTCGGAGTTTCAGACCGAGTCAAAGTTGGCTAAGTACCCCGTTGGGGAATATTTTAGTTTTTCTTGCCTCAGTGGTTTACCGGATGTCAGAAAAAGTGAATAACTGTATTTCTTGTGGGAAACAGATACCGCATAGGGACTATCATACTTTGTGTATTCCTTGTTTGGGGCCTGAGCACGGCGTTGTTGGGTGTCGCTTTTGTGCTAGGTTCAATAAGCGCACTATTAGCGAAGGTTAGATTGTGCCAGGTTGGTCTTCGGAAGCGGTGCAATTATAATATGCCGCCGGATGCTCCGCCCGCTTCGAAGAAGCGCAAAGACAAAGCAGCTAAACCCAGGCAAGAAGAGTCGTCCGTACCGGACGCCGGTTCTTTAGAGGCGTCAGTGGAATCGGTGGTTCCGCCGGAGGCTTCTCTGGAGTCCCAGGGGGAGACTTTGATATTGCAGGATGTGGCCTCTCAGGAGGCAGGTCAGGCTGAAGGGGCTTCTCAGGTTACTGTACTCCCCGCTCTTCCTAGGGTGGATAGGCCCTCTCCTTCTGTTTCCAAGGCTTCTCCCAGAGGCAGGCCAGGTTTAGCTTCTGTTGGTGTCGCTCCTAGTTCATCCGGATCTGTGCCCAAGAAGCACATGCTTAAAATGGCAGAAGATTTAATTACTTTGATTAGCGGTTCTTTGCCCCCTCCTGATAAGAGGCCTAGGGTGGAACCAGAGTTGGGGAGTTTTGAGCAGGCTTCGGATGTTTCAAAGTCTTCGGCTGAAGACTTGCAGGAGTATTCTCCCTATTCTGATTCTGATGTAGATGATTCTACTCCTTCTGCTTCTCCTCCAGAGGATTTTTCTTTTTCAGAGACTCTTCATTCCATGAGGGAACATTTTAAGTGGGAAGGTCAGGACTTCTCTGATTCCAGGAAAAGGCTTAGGGAATTTTTGCTTTTACCCCAGCATAGGCCTTTGGCTATACCACCTGTTCTGGATGTGGTGGAAGATGTGTTTGCAGAGGCTTCACTTAATCCTGATTCTTTGCCTCCTGCTCCTGTTAAACCGGATAGGTATTACAGGGTGCCTGAGGCTCATAAATATCTTTATAAGAGTCCTAGGGCGGACCCAGAAACTGTTAGTCAGGGACCTAAGGGTGTCAAGGCCTCGGTTGTAAAAAATCCGGTTCCTCCAGATAAAGAGGCCAGAGCTTTGGATAGATGGGGAAAGAAAGTCTATACTTCTTCCACCTTAGCTATGAGGGCTTTGAATTGCCAGTTTCACATGTTGAAATATCAGAACTATCTTCTTTCTCAGTTGAAGTCTAAGGTTGATGCTCTGGCGGAAGGCATTGAGTGTAAAGAATTACAAGATTTGGTACATGTCTCTGAACAGGTGGGTAAGCATTCTTTACAATGTGGTTTTGATGCTGTACAGGCCTCGTCTAGGGTGGCTGCCACTGGGTCAGTTCTTCGCAGGCACGCCTGGCTGAGGGATCAGAATTTATCTGACCATGTTAAGACAAGGATTTTGGATGCTCCTTTACAGTCTGATGTGTTGTTTGCTTCACCTGTGGAGTCAGTCTTGAAGAAAATGCAAGACAAGGCTAAGTCTATGCAGGCTGTTAAAGATTTTTTGCAAGTTCAGCCTCCGAAGTTTAGTAGGAATTGGCCTGCTAAGGGGTGGACGTACCCTTCTTATGATTCACAGTCTAGGGGTAGATCTAGACGTGGTAGGGGCAGAGCTCACAGCTCCTTCAGACCTAGAACAGGAAGTTCACCTGCACAATCTTCGGGTGAGGGCAGGGGCCAGTCCTTTCGTAACCAGGCCCAATGACCTACCTTTTCAGCTGCCAGATCCTTCTTGCCTGGCAGCACCTTTGGGAGGAAGGTTGGCACTCTTCAAGGAAAATTGGAGTTTGATTACCCAAGACAGATGGGTATTGGATATCATACACCAAGGTTACAAGTTTTATTTCCATACCTTGCCTCCTTTCAAAGGCATGCCGGACGTTCCTCCTCAGCAAAGACTAGAGGCTCACAAACAAATTTCTCTGCTGCTTCAAATAGGGGCAATACAACCGGTCCCTCTGCCAGAAGTGGGCCTAGGATTTTATTCTCGCCTGTTCCTAGTACCAAAGAAGGGGAACACATGGAGACCAATTTTGGATTTATCCTCAACACTTATCTGGACATTCCCAAGTTCAAAATGTTGACGTTACAACAGCTTTTACCTCTGCTGGGCAAAGATCACTGGATGGTGACTCTGGATCTCAAGGAGGCTTACCTTCATGTTCCTATCAGGCTAAGTTGCAGGAAGTATCTGCGTTTTCGGGCTGGGACTTCTCATTATCAGTTCTCTGCATTGCCCTTTGGCTTATCTACTGCGCCCAGAGTGTTCACGAAGGTTCTGGCTCCAGTGATAGCTTTCTTCAGGCTGAGAGGAATACAGATCTATCCTTATTTGGACGATTGCCTGATTCTGGCCCAAGGAAGGGACGAACTTCTTCATCATTTACAATATGTGATAGCAGTGCTAAGATGCCTGGGGTATTCTGTGAACGAAATAAAGTCCAGTCTAGTACCCTCTCAGGACATGTGCTTTCTGGGTGTGAGACTGAATACAGCATCCCAGATGGCCTTTTTGACCCCGGACAAACAAAAGAATCTTTCTCTTTACTTCCATCAATTGTCTCATCAGTCCAGGCTGACTGCAAGGACAGTCCTTCAAGCCTTGGGGTTCATGGCATCTTGTATTCTGGTGCTTCCCAATGCCAAACTGCATATGAGGAAGCTGCAATGGTATCTCAAAAATGTATGGACACAGCACTGCCAAGATATGGACACTTGTCATTCAGATAATACCTTGCATTCAAAAGGAATTTTTGTGGTGGGCTCAGGAATGTCACCTAAACAAGGGACTCTCTGTGACCCGGCCAGAGGCGAGTCAGATTCTAACGACAGATGCCTCAGACAAAGCTTGGGGAGCTCATCTAAATGGAAAGTGGGTACAAGACACGTGGCCTGCCAGACTTCAACATCTACATTTCAACTTGAAGGAGATGTTAGCAGTCCAGTTTGCATTGATAGCTTTCAAGGATTTACTTCTTCCAGGACAGGTGTTGGTTCTAACAGACAACACAACTGTCATGTGGTACATCAACAAGCAAGGGGGAACACATTCTTATCCTCTATGCAGACAAGCAATGATTTTGTGGGAGACTGCTCTCAGTTTACAGCTAAATCTTCAGGCAAGGTTTCTGCCGGGAGCACAGAACTCCTTAGCAGATGTGTTGAGCAGGCGAATTATGGATCCCCACGAGTGGAAATTGGATCCTCATGTATTTCAGAAATTGACAGTGTTATGGGGAACTCCAGACATAGATCTGTTCGCTTCTCCACTAAACTACCAGCTGCCAAAGTTTTGCACAAAAGGTTTCATCCCACAGCTTGGAAAGTGGATGCTCTTTCTTTCAATTGGAGCAATCTTCATGTGTATGCCTTTCCACCTCTGCCTCTCCTCCCAAAGGTACTCCTAAAGGTCAGACAGGACAAGCCAAAGATGATTTTAATAGCTCCAGATTGGCCTCGACAGCACTGGTACCCATTACTGAGAAGTCTGGTGCAGGAGCCTCCATGGCCTTTGCCTTCGATTCCACACCTGCTGTCTCAGGAGAACAGTCATTTACTCAATGTCAAACTTCACTCTCTTCACCTAACAGCCTGGCATATTCTGTTTTAAACCCTGGAGGGTCTCAGCTTCCACAGCAAGTTTTGAATGTTATTTTGGAGGCCAGAAGGCCTAGTACAAGGAAGGTGTACGCAGATAAATGGAAGAGATTTTTATTTTGGAGTGCAGCAAAGGAATTTGATGTTTCTAAGCCTAATTTAAGTGTGGCTCTTCAATATCTTGCTGAGTTACTGGACAAAGGTTTGTCCTTCTCTTCTATTAAGGTTCATGCTGCAGCAATTTCTGCTCACTATGACTGTGACCCACCATTGTTTTCTCATCCTTTGTTTAAGCAATTCCTTAGAGGGGCAAAGAATATAAGACCCCCACGTGAGCTCCTACTCCTGCTTGGGATCTCAATTTTGTGTTGGAGAAACTCACTCTACAACCTTTTGAGCCTGCAGCTACTGCTGAGTTGAAATATTTATCATGGAAGACTGCTTTTTTGTTGGCCATTACCTCTGCGAGAAGGGTTTCTGAATTACAGGCCCTTATGGCGGTTGAGCCTTTCTTAATTTTCCATAAGGATAGGGTATCTTTACGTACTAATCCTTCCTTTATGCCTAAAGTGGTTTCTAGTGTGGCTTTAAACCAAACTATTCATTTGCCTACTTTTTATGCAAACCCCCAAAATAAAGGGGAAAAGATTTTGCACACTTTGGATATACACAGGCAGTTGCGTTATTATTTGAGCAGAACTAAAGGGTTCAGGCAGTCTCAGCAGTTATTTGTTTCATTTGCTTTGGGTTCTCAGGGCAAGCCTGTGTCAAAACAAACTATTTCTAAGTGGATTGGGTTTTGTATTGCTTTCTGTTATTCCCATCATGGTAAGGAGATTCCAGCTGGGATTAGGCCTCATTCCACTAGGGCTACTGCCACTTCTACAGCTTTTTAAGGGGTGGCAACTAAAGATATTTTGGAGGCAGCTACTTGGAGTTCAGTGCATACTTTCTCTAAGCATTACCACCTTCCACTTTACTTTAAATCTAGGGCTGGTTTTGCCACTGCAATTTTACAGGGCATTTTGGCAGCTCCTACTGCTTTATAGTTTTGCCATCCTCCCTTACCTCTGCTTTGGGATTCTACCCAAGTGTAAGGACTGCAGCAATGTGAGATGAAGAACATAGTACAGTTTTGTACCTACCATGAATGTAGATGTTCGAAGATCCACATTGCTGCAGTCCAATTACCTCCTCCTTCCCTCTGTAGTTAGACGCGGTTGTGTGGTTTGGGTTGTGAATATTGTGGATATTGTATATATTGTACATATGATTAGTGCAAGGGTGGTTGGTTGTTTTTTGCTGTCTTTTGGTTTTGACCTTTCTTTTTAGGGTCTTCTGACATCTGGGGCAAGAAAAGACTGAGGAAATGACGTCGGTCATGCGCATTTGTACCCTGACGTCCTGATGTCAGTCTTAAGCGCCTTGACCGACGTCAGCCTAATACTTTGATATTCGGGCCGACCGAGGACAGCGGACTACCCAAGTGTAAGGACTGCAGCAATGTGGATCTTCGAACATCTACATTTATGGTAGGTACAAAACTGTACTTTTCTGAGAGGAATTAAAAATGTAAAGCCACCTAGGAAGCCACCATTGCCCGCATGGGACTTGAACCAAGCTATCCACCTGCCTACATTCTTTCCCAACCCACAGAACAAGGGAGAAAGACTGTTACATACCTTGGATGTACATAGACAATACATAGACAATTGCGCTACTACCTGGACAGGACCAAGAGCAATAGAAAAACTGACCAGCTACTGGTAGCATATGCAACAGGAATGGAAGGAAAAGCAAATGTTAAGTTGTCTATCTCGCCTTCATTCTTGCTGGATGGGTTCGGAGCCGACCTCGGCTCCGACTCGGCCACTCTAAAAGCTCGAGAGTTGGTTCCACCGGCTCGAGGCTCCCCTTATATCCCACAATGCTAGGCGTGAGTTACCTCAGATCTCGTTTGCCGGTTTCTACCGGCTTCTTGGTGAGTTATTGTAGAGTAATTTTTAGTCTACTTAAACCCCTTTAGTTTAATTCTTAACAGTTATTTCCCTTAGTTTAGTGGATTTTCTCCCTTTTTCTCTTCTTTTATCCCCCTTTCCACAAAGAACTTATAAGTTCTTCCCTCGGGCCTTCGGGCCTTTTTCCATCCCCTAGTGGTGTGTGTGTGATTTTCTCAAGAATTTTAAAACTTTGATAGTGAGTTTTAAATTTTGAGTTAAACTTGTATAGGGTGTAATCAGTGTGTTTGACTGTGTGTGTGTGGTTACACTTCCTTCAATAATGTCTAAAGACTCAAAGGTCTCAGGCTTCAAGAAGTGTGACTCGTGCTGTCAGAAAATGTCTCTGACAGACGGTCACACTTCTTGTGTCTACTGCCTGGGACCTTTACACCTGCAGGACTCTTGTGCTGTATGCCATGGCTTCAGCCCCAGAGTCCTGCAGGAAAGAAAAAATAAACTTATTTTGAGAGGTTTACTTAAGCCTGAGGGTTCCCTTACTGTTCCTTCGGGAAAACCCTCCAAGGCTTCTAGGTCCTCGACTCCAGCTTCTGAGCCGAGGCCTAAGGCTTCGAAACCTCCGTCAACATCGGCTCCGGCTGGAGCCGATGAGTCTCAGACTGCAGTTTCTGTGGTTTCCTCGGCTCCGGCTGGAGCCGAGGTATTGGAAATTCCTTTGTCGGTTCCGATTAGACCTTCAGAACCGACATCTAGAAAGAGGTCCAGGTCACCGTCCCTTGGCTCCGTTCATTCGGCTCCAGCATCTCCCTTGCTGTCTGAACGGAGCCATAGATCTCACTCCTCTAGGTCATCGAGGCTTTCGGACCATGACCTTCAGAGGGTAGTGAGTCGACTTCTTAAGTCCGAGGCACTGGCCCAAATGCTTCAGAGCCCGACTCATCAGTCGATGCCTGACCCTGTCCCTCATTATGTTCCTCCTCCGACTCCGTTGAGCTCGGAGCCGGGGCGTTTCGGAACCGAGACTGTGGTAGTGTCGGAGCAGATACAAATGTCTTCGGCTCCATCGTCGGCTCCGATTTCTTCCTTAGAAGAATCTCGGCGCCGGACTTCCCTCGTCGGCTCGAGCGGGTGAGTGGCATCGGACCCTTGTCCGACCCCGCTCTCCCTCTCGGAGCTTCGGCGCTGGTGAGTTCGGCTCCGACATCGGCCGCGGAGCCATCACTGTCGGTGCCGAGGGAGGTTTTTAGCTTTTCGGAGCGGGGACCTCTGGCTCTGCCTGACAGGGGTGCGTTCGAGGTCATGCGGAGTGTGTTGGAACCTGGTTCAACTCCACAGTCGGCTCCGTCCGCCCCTCCCTCTTCGGTGCCTCAGGTCAAGTCGACTCACTCCCTCATCCCAGACCGCAGAGAGCCAGCTCCTCAGGAATCCCCTGTGGGATCTCATCCTCTTCGAGGCCTCTCCTGAATTGGCAGAAGAGCCCCCTCGGAAGAGAAAGTGTAAGAGGAAACACATAGACTCACCTGAGTCCGTCACCTCTGACACAGATTTAGAGGATTCTGAGGGTTCCCCCCGTTCCCCTTCTGAAGATGTCTCGTTTGCAGACATTCTAGAAATCCTCAAGCAGAGGGGAAATTGGCCAGCCCTCAACCCTTCGGAGGATGAATCTGTGTACCTTGAGGCGTTTGGCTCTCGCCCTTCCACCTCCTGAGTGTCTCCCCCCTTTGACCCCCTCATGCAGGTGGTAGCAAAAAAGGCATGGACGGCTCCTGACTCAGTGGACCCCACTCCCAGGAGACCCTCAAAATTTATCACGGCACCAGCGGATAAACAATTTCTGACCAAGGGAGTTTCTGTGGATGCTATGGTGGTTGCTGCTGCCACTAAGAAGGAACTAGCTGATCCTTCAGTGCCTGTCCATCCACCTAACAAGGAATCTAGGTCTATGGACAGGTACGGGAAGCGGATGTTCTCATCAGCGACCTTTGCAATGCGTTCGCTGAACTACCTATGCCATTTTACTCGTCTTCAAAGAGACTTGATCAAAGAAGCGAGTGACATGTTGAAGGATCCTACAGCTGCGGGTTTTCAGGACAAGATGAACACTCAGCTGGCTACCCTGAACTCCATAGCTAACTCCTCCATGCGCCTCCTTTCGTATGCGGCTGATGGAGCGAGCAGAGCCGCAGGGACAGGTGTAGCCTTACGCAGGCATGCCTGGATGCGGCTATGCAACTTTGTGGACCCCTTTAAAACGTCTTTCACTAATTCCCCGTTTGATGGATCATCTCTTTTTGGTCCTCAAGTGAAAGAAACCTTGACTAGGTGCGAGACGGATGGCAAGACTCTTTCTGCCGTCGGAGTCCGTTTTTCTATTCCTTCTAGGCCTTACCCCAAAGGCCAGAAAAGTGGGAAAATGTGGTTCTGCAAGCAATCTCAAGGGACTTCGCCTGACGCACAGAGTCGGTTCCCCGCCAGAGGCAGAGGGGGGAACAACAATGGTAGACGTCGCCCTAGAGGCAGGGGGGGTCCGCAGAACCAGGGCAATCGAGAAACTTTCTCCGATAAGCCTTTTCAGCATCCCTGAGGTGTTGCCCGACTGTCCACCTTCGGAGGCAGTTGGGGGAAGATTGTCACTGTACCCAGAAGCCTGGCTATCCCTAACTCGAGACAAGTGGGTACAGTCCATCATTTCCGAAGGCTATTCCATTCCCTTCGTTTGCATTCCAAACCGATCAAAAAAATCCCTTCCAGATGTTCCACCGCTCAAAGGGATCTTGCAGCTTTGGAAATTTCAAAGCTGCTTGCAAAAAGAGCAATTCAGCCAGTTCCAGCAGACCAGCAAGGATCCGGAATCTACTCCAGGTTCTTTTTAGTTCCAAAAAAAACAGGTGACTGGAGACCAATTTTGGATCTCAGTATCTTGAACAAGTCAGTCAAGAAAACACGATTTCGGATGGTCACGCTACAGTCCATTCTTCCCCTATTGGGAAGAAAAAACTGGATGTGCTCTATAGACCTTCAGGATGCGTACTATCATATAAAAATGAACAGACGCTCCAGAAGATTTCTCCGCTTCAGGGTGGGAACCAGTCATTTTCAATTCAGAGCCCTGCCCTTTGGACTCACCACTGCCCCCCGGGTGTTTACCAAATGCATGGCAGTGGTAGCCTCTCACCTGAGACGTCAGGGATTCCAGGTGTTTCCATATTTGGACGACTGGCTCCTCACAGCTCCCACCAAGCATCTTCTTCTAAGGGCCAGGGACTACACCTTTCGCATTTGTCAAAACTTAGGCATTTCAATAAATTGCGAAAAGTCTGTTTTGTCGCCTTTTCGTGTTATTACCTTCATAGGCGCAATTCTGGACACAGTCAACATGTCTGCGAGGTTAACAGATCAAAGAATAACAGACATATACAAACTGGTCTCGCTCCTCTTCAGCAGCAACAGAGTCAAAGCCAGGTTAGTTCTGAAAGTATTGGGGATTATGGCGGCTGCCATACCTCTGCTTCCATTAGCCAGATTCCACATGTGAATCCTTTAATGGATGCTCTTCACACAATGGTCATACCAGCAACTTCCGATGTCCCACACCATTATGATTACGCAAACATGCAGGAATCATCTTCTGTGGTGGATGTCTTCCCCTCAGCTCTTCGTGGGAAGACCCTTTGTTCCTCCCCCTCCGGTTGCTACTCTGACAACGGACGCCTCCCTGATCGGGTGGGGGGGGCATTATCAGGGCAGAACTGTCCAGGGCACATGGCAACCAGACGAATGCCACTTGCACATAAATGTTCTAGAGATGAGAGCAATGCTTTTAGCGTTGCAAGCCCTTCAAGACTCTCTTCCCTTGGGAACGATAGCAATCCAGACGGACAACATGTCTGTAGTGTGGTATATCAACAAACAAGGCGGAACCAGGTCCTACCCCTTGTGTCGAGAAGCACTCAGACTGTGGCAATGGGCGATTTCTTCTCAGCGGTTTCTGATAGCAACGCACATCCCCGGGAAGTCCAATCAAATCGCGGACAAGCTGAGCAGAGCTATCCTCATGCCTCACGAGTGGTCTCTGAAAGACTCTGTTGTGAGAGAAATTTTTCTTAAGTGGGGTCAGCCTTGCTGCGACCTTTTTGCTACTCCCCAAAACAGCAAGTGCAGAGATTTTTTCACCCTATTCCCTTTACCAGGCCAGCCCAGCAGAGACGCTCTAGTCCAAGTTTGGCCCCGGGGACTTCTATATGCATTTCCTCCCTTCCCACTTATCTCTCAAGTGATACAGAAAGCTATCGCTCAGAAGGCCTCGTTGATCCTCATTGCTCCTTACTGGCCTCGACAGGTTTGGTTCCCCTTTCTACATCACTTTCTGTCGGAGCGACCTTGGCATCTGGACCTAGTTCCAGATCTTTCGATCCATCAGTCGGGTCAGTTTCATCGCTCCCTTCCCTCTCTGAACCTCACTGCTTGGTTCCTCCAATTCCAACCTTAGCCAGGCTTCCTCAAATATCTCACTCTGTTCGAGATATTTTGATAGCGTCCCATAAATCTTCCACTCGAAAGATTTATTTGAGTAAGTGGAAACGTTTCGCCTATTGGGCTCAAGGAAGGGACATAGATCCTTTCACTGCCTCCATCCAAATGGTCCTTGACTTTCTAGCTGAACTCTTCCATGCAGGTTCATTCTTCTACTCTTAAAGTTCAATTGGCAGCTATTTCTAACTTTCATGTGGGCATTTCAGAATCTGCCATAATGTCCCACAAACTTTGCAAAGCCTTTTTGAAGGGAGTTTTTCTCAGACCTCCTATAAGAAATCCTCCTCCTCCTTGGGACCTAAATTTAGTTCTTAGTTCTTTGATTCTTCCCCCTTTCGAACCTGCAGCCTCCTGTTCTTTAAAATTGCTATCATGGAAGACACTTTTTCTGGTAGCTATTACTTCAGCTAGAAGAGTTTCAGAACTTCATGCACTCAACTGTCGACCTCCTTATCTGTTGTTCCATAAGGACAGGGTATCTTTACGAACCAACCCGTCTTTTTTACCTAAGATAGCCTCGGCGTCTAACCTAAATCAAAGCATTGACCTTCCTGTGTTTTTTCCAGAATATTCTAACAGGTCTGAACAAAAATTGCATTGGCTAGATGTTCATCGTCAATTAAGGTACTATTTGGATAGAACCAAACAATTCAGAAAATCTGACCAGCTGTTTGTCTCTTATGCAGAAGGCAGAAAGGGACTTTCAGTTTCAAAGGTATCATTATCTAGATGGCTAACATCTCTGATTTCCCTTGTTTATGAAATTAGACACCAAAAGCTGCCTAACAAACCTAAAGCCCATTCTACCAGAGCTTTGGCTACTTCTGTAGCCTTCCAAGACAGACTGCCTATTGACACCATTTGTGCAGCGGCTACTTGGGCTACTCCTCACACTGTCATTTCTCATTATAAGTTGGATTTAGCTTCTAGGCATAGAGCTAACTTTGGTTCCACTGTTCTCAAGAGTCTGTTCCATTAGGCCACCCAGGACAAGGTGCTAGGGACGCGGTCCCATCCAGCAAGAATGAAGGCGAGATAGACAACTTAACATATAGAAGTTATGTTCTTACCATAACGTTCCATGTTAGTTGTCTTCTTCTCGCCTTCTTCTTGCGTCCCACCCTCCTTCCCCCTGGCCTGGACAGACCTAGAGGAGTTTGATTGTGACCTCTCTTTCTACCACCTCTTTACTTTAGGTATATGCTCTGCTGTGCATATTTCCTAGATCAGGATGTAGGTCACCCTTCTCTTCACCCTTGTTTATAGAGGTGGACTTTGCTTCTAGTTATTCTGCTACTATTATAGGCTGGGCCTAGCTTACAAACGAGATCTGAGGTAACTCACGCCTAGCATTGTGGGATATAAGGGGAGTCTCGAGCCGGTGGAACCAACTCTCGAGCTTTTAGAGTGGCCGAGTCGGAGCCGAGGTCGGCTCCGAACCCATCCAGCAAGAAGAAGGCGAGAAGAAGACAACTAACATGGAATGTTATGGTAAGAACATAACTTCTATTTTCAAAACAGACAATCTCTAAGTGGATAGGAAATTGCATTAGATTTTGTTACTCTCACCATGGGAAGAAAACTCCAGAAAACATCAGACCTCACTCTACAAGAGCTACAGCCACTACCACAGCTTTTTTACGAGGAGTGGCTACCAAAGACATTTTAGAGGCTGCTACTTGGAGCTCCGTGCATACATTTGCCAAGCATTATAATCTACCCTTATACTCCAGATCCCGAGCAGGTTTTGCCACTGCTGTTTTGCAAGGGATCTTAACTACACCATAATCTTATTTCTCCTCCTCCCCCAGTTTGGCTATGGTATTCTACCCATTTGTAAGGACTGCAGATGCATCCTTGAAGGACATAGTACAGTTTTGTACCTACCATAAATGTAGATGTCCGAGAGGCATGCATCTGCAGTCAGGATTACCCACCCTCCTTCCCCTCTGTGGTACTCCTAGGGTATTTGCCCATCTTGTAGCTAGCTGGGGAATCTATTATGGTGTATTTGTTTGTATATATGTACATACATGCTTATTTTTGTTTGCTCTCTACTATTTGGAACCATTTGCATTTATCCAAATTTAGCCTTCCTAGAGGGCACCTGGCATCTGGGGCAAGAAACACTGAGGAAAATGGCGTCGGCTGATACCTTTATACCCGAATAACTGCAGCTATGACGTCGGGTGGAGTGCGACATCAGCCGAGGCCAGACCCAGACTTTGGAATCCGGCCGACCGAGGGGCTGCCTGACGACAGGACAACCCATTTGTAAGGACTGCAGATGCATGCCTCTCGGACATCTACATTTATGGTAGGTACAAAACTGTACTTTATTCCTGCCATGATAGCCATAGGATATCTGCATCCATAAATTGGGATCTAGAATCTCTCCCAAAGGCTAACAGTGTCACGGTTTGTTTTATTACTGTTTCTGTACATATTATCCCTCGAAGACCCATGCATCAAATCAAAGGTGTCTGCCATTTTGCATCAGCTGTCACCTGGCAACCATACTCTTGCTCCTCCAGCCCAGCCTTCCATTGAGCTTTTAAGCTGGCTCTGGATTTTTTACACTTCATTCAGAGTTGAGTTGATAAACCCTGACCAGCATTCCTAGTCATGAGTCTTTTCCCTTCTTTGGAGACTGAGAAGGAGAAGAAACTGGATTGTAGAGCACAATTACCTCCTGTCTTAATTATGGCCTCGATGGAGGTCATGGTGTTCTCTAGGCCTCACTTTGAGAATGTTTCTTTTGGGCATTGCACTCTGTCTTGGATGAGGGAGCATTTCAAATGGCAGTCAGAGTAGGTATCAATTTCCCAGAAGCAATAACATGGACATTGGGCTTGAGCTTCATAAGCCTGTGGCTCTCCCTTCAGTCTGAAAGCCCTGCTTGATGTTTTGAGATAGGGTTATTGGAGCAAGACTCTAACCCCTTGCTCCAAGTCTGTGTCTGCGGTGTGCCACGACCCTGATATGTTCTTGTATAACAACCCATTGGCTGATTCAGATTCTCCCTGGGGACTGCCAAAACAGCTAACCTGGCCCCAGGGCATAGTATTCTTTACAGTGACTGGAAGAGTGGACTGTTGGGCCAGTTCGAATCCTGGCCTGCAAGGCTTGAACAATTAGATCCACATGCTGATGTTACAGGACGATAACCATCCGGCAACTCGTGGAGGATTGTGATGGAGTTAAAGACAACACTCTGAAGGCTACAGTTATAGGCTAGACCCATACTGCTTTGCAAGTGAGTAGGTGTTAATAAGTTTGCATGATTTGGACAGCAGAGTGGTGCAGCAATAGCGTTGTTACCACATAGCAAGAGGTTCCCCAGTTTGATCTTCGGCTGGGGTGCCTTCTATGTGGAGTCTGCATGTCCTCCCTGCATTCATGTGGATTTCCTACGGGTGCATCGGTTTCCTCACACGTTAGAAAGACATGCGTCTGGAGTGTTTCTCCCCGGGCCTCCACTGAAAATTGCCTTCGTTGCAAGTCAGACTTTCATGGTTAACAAATGTTTAATAAATAAATGATGCTGAGTGTGCAGCACCTACAGTTGCTTACTGGAAGATTTGTTACTACGAGGCAGTTCTGGTGAGTACTCTGTCATTTTCTGATGCTGTCAGTGTCCAGTGTCTTCATGCTTGAGTTGACAAGGAGGTAGTGTTTGCACCCTCAGCTTTAGCTGTTTTTAAGAGACTGGAGAAGCAAGGGGCAGAACGTGTAGGTGGTGAAAACCCTTTCATCCTTCTGCTACAAACTGCATCAGGAATTACTGAAATCACTGACTATATTACCAGAGGCAAGGCAATGAAAACATCCTAAAAGTAAAAAGGGTGATCAGAAGAAGAGAAAGCAACAAGAAGGTGTAGAACCCTTGGCGTTCAGAATCCCTTGGAGAGCAACTGTGCCTACATCACATCCCCTCCCTATCGCCAGGAATCCCAGTCTTTGACTGTAATCCCCTCCTGTTGCACCTCCTTAAAACTTAAAAAAAAAATAAAAAATTAGTAGGTGGTCTGGACTTTTCCACTAGTACTAGTTAAATGTTGCAGATGTACGAGTTCTGCAAGTCATGCCAAAGAAATGCAAAGTGCAATTTTTGTCCTAGCCACAAATACAAGGCATCTCTCTTATCCCAAAATATTGTGAACACTTGGTGGAACCCTTTAGCCTTAAAATGTTTGCTTAGGATGCCATAGTGATGGTCCCAGTGCTCAAAGGTTTTATAGATTTCTAGTAAGGCATACTCCTAATCAAATGGAAAAAGCACTTGGAGACTTACTGTAGACTTGTCAAAGGTAAATTCCTTTACTGTAGACTTGTCAAAGGTAAATTCCTTTGGGTCCCAGCATTTAAGATGTTGACTTTGCAGGTCCTCTTGCTCCCCCTAGCCCAACAGGCCTCTAGACCTCCAGTGTGTATATCCTTACATCCCTATCCACACAAGTAAATACTTCCACAAGGATGCAGGGTCAAATTTGTATCCATCCCTTTATGGGGATGCTGTTTTCTGATTCATATGGGCCTTGCAGTAGATATATTGAGACAGCTGTTATTGTGAGTAGTAGTGGAAAGAGTGTTGGGAAAACTTGAAAGAGGAGATTTTTTTTATAATTGTCCTCCTTACCAAAGAAAGGAAGCCTGTGGAAGCCAGTACTCCTATCTATCCAGGCTGAAATTCTTAATTGTGAGTTAATTCACATCATGACCTCTGTAGCGATTCTTTCATTTGCTGTGCTGGGGCACTATGTTGGACACACACTGGATATGAAAGATGCTTATCGTATCCTAATCTATCTGAATTGTGGATGTTTCCTCAAATTCACAGCAGGGAACTGTCACTTTTGAATGAAAACCAGACCTAAAAAGTGACATATCAGCTGTGTATGTTACTTTTTTCAAGAACCTTACCAAAAAAGTAAAGGTTTAGGATAGCTCTTCACTTACTTTTCCCTAGGCTCTAACACATTTTTTGAGGAGAGGGATAGTCAAGTCCACATCAACTTTGCAGGAAGTACTCCATCCTCAAGAGAGCCAAGGGTGAGGTGGAAGACAGGGACTTAGTATTTCCAAGCAGGAAAGAGCAAGCCTGGTGGGACAGGGATCCAGTACAAAAGTTATGTATATTATGGAAACTGCTACACATTTGTCAGAATAAGGTATAGAAAACTCACTTCTACCTAAAGATGGGCTCTTCTTCCTAAGACTACTGACATGACCAAGGTGAGCACTCTAGGGAACCACTGTTATGATCAGGGCGAGCATAGCAGCAAGGTACCAAGCAACTGATTTACATGTCTTGAGAAGGTCTTCTAGAGTATGACAGAGGCTAGACATCACAGGCTTCCATCTACCTGGAGGAGTGCTGTCAGTTGGTATATTGCTGCAGAGAACTCCCAGGGCAAGTACATGGATATCTGCTAGGAGATCTCAGGCTTGTCTACCAAAAAAAACATTATTCAGTGTAAGCTTGTCCTCTAGCAGTCCAGTGCTATGCCACTTGTGTTCATTCCCCCATAGTCTACAGAGCAAAAGTTCAGCCCTTGGCTCACAAGGAACCAAATGGATCAGCCGTACACAGTGTGGGCTCAAACATCTCAGTTGAGCGAGTAAGGATGTTAATAGACTTCAGGACTAGTGACACAACAGTCATGGAGTTAGTCAAGCAAAATAGGCTTCAGAATGTCCAGTGTAATTAGGCCAAGGTTCTTGCAGTCTGTAAGGCCCCGGTCTGGGAATTCCACCTGGGATTGTTCAACCAGAAATCAGGTGACAGAATGGGCAGACCGAATGTGATAGATGCCATCGCCAAGCTCCTCAGTTACCTGCACCCAGTTTGAAAGCTAAGCCCAAAGTATGCTCCAGTCTGTGTAGCAGAGGCAGTAGTCTGACTGTACTACCCAGAAATTGTTTGACATCAGCCACTGACTCATTAACTTGGATGTTGAAATCCCCTTCTGTGTAAGCTTTCTGGGAAATGTGTGTACCATGGAAACAGTGAAATAAGTCACCTGCTGAAGGAATGTATGCTTACACTACTAAGTGTATGGCAGATGAGGAAGCTTCTGTGTTTTGCTTCTGCATTCACTGCATATTCAAAGGAGCTGGTACTCACAATTTTACTCTTTCTCAGATCTGTGGGCATCATATCACAATGGGTGCCTGTCAATCGATCAACAGCACTTTTATTGACTGCTGAACAAAAAGGAGCAAAACAATTTTCTTTAAGAACAGAGTTTTCTTTCTCCACTGTTGTGACCTTGGATTAGGCATATTTTAAGTTTGTATTGGTGGGGGATGCAAGTGCTTGCCCCTGGAAAAAAGTACCTCCGAGTCTTGATGAAAGTTGTTTTTTGCTCCTTTTCTTTGGATCGTTCAACACTTTATTATACATTTGTTGACTGGGACTGGGATAGCCCGACTAGATACATGTCCATTTTAAGTGGAGGCCCTGGGAGAAAAGCTCCAATCATACAGATAATATACGCATTAAAAAGTAAAGCATAGTTTACAGACGATCGTAGATAACATACACGTTAAAAAGACTAGTAAGATTTACAGACTATCATAGATAATAGGACATTGAGTGAAAGTCAGTATTATGTACAGTCCTATTTAGTATACAATAGTTAAGAATAAAAAAATTAAATATCCAAAAGAGCAGGTATGTAAAAGAGGCAGTTCAAGAACTAGAGGCTAGTTAAAGATGATATTGTCTAGGAACATCAGTGTGGAATAATCCCTAGTCCTTCATGTCAAGGTGTCAGATATATGGTAGGTCTTTTCAAAATAGGAAAGGGGCTAGCAACAATAGGAACAAGTATATTCAGAATACCTGGTAGTGAAAGAACAGAAATAGAGTATGGGAGACAGATAAGATGCAGTGGATGTAACGATTAGGGAGTAGGGATAGGGTATATAAAGGCGGAAGCGTAGAGGGGGTTGTGAGTCATGAGTGACTAGAGAGAGAGGTAGTGGGTTAAGTGTTGTAAGGGATGTTAAACTGGGTAGTTGAGTTAGTCTGGGTTGGAAAAGGGACATAGGCAGTATGTAGCAAAATACCCTTTAAGACTTTTTTTTTAATTGAGTTAGCGAGGGTTCTAGAGTAAGGTCAGCTGGAAGCGAGTTACAGGTTTTGCCAAAAAAAGTTGGAAAACTGTGAGTCTTTGAGTTGTTCATTTTGAGTGTTTGAACCAGCAGTTTGTTAGATGATTGAAGTGACCTGGAGTTACTGTAGGAATTAATAAAGTTTTTAAGTCCACGAGTTTTTTCAGGTTGGTTGAGGACTTTGCTACTATGAGCTGATTTATACTGAAGTAAGTCGGGGAATTCTAGCCACCCTAGTAGATTAAAGTTTTGGCAGTGATGTATGCGATATGCAGAGCCAGTAACATATCTGGCAATGTGATTGTAACAGCTTGAATGTTTGCCAAGTTCAGATTTGTTCAAGTTGGTTAAAATAGGGGAGACATGTAGAAGGGTTGAGAGTAGGTGAGTGCGGACAATGACTGTCCTTGCTATTGGAGTTAGGAAAGGTTTATTTTTATATACTCAGCCTAATTTTTTATTAATAGTTTTGATAGTTCGATTGACTTGCATATCAAATTTGAGGTTATCTACAAGTACCCGTAAGAGTTTGGTATGAGTATCAGGGGAAATAATGGTACCATTGTTAGATCATGTAGTAAAGGAGAGTGGGGTGGGGCAGAAGAGTAGTAGCTTAGTTTTGTTAGGGTTCAAAATCAGATGACTATTAGAGGGCCAGTTTTCAACTGTATTGAATGTTTTCTCGGATAAGGTCAGCAGTTCTGTCAGGGAGGAGGCTGAGCAGATCAAAGTAGAGTCATCAGCATATTGGATACACGTCGCATCTGTGATGACAGTGTAGAGATAGTTATTAAAGATTGAAAATAGAAAGGGATCTAGAATAGAGCCCTGGGGAACTCCAAGGGTGACGGGTAACAGGGTGGATAGATGTTCTTTGTGTTTCACTGTTGCAGTCATCACATTTGGGTTATCCCTGCCAGGGTAGCCCTCGACAGGACCGAATACCAGAGACTTAGTATTTCTGCATCCGGTGCTGTCGCTTGAGGACTAACGTCAGGTCATCAGTGGTGTAAAGTAAGGTAGTCGGCGCCATTACATCAGTCTTTCTTGCCGTGGAGCCCAAGCAGAAGCAGTTCACACGAGTGCCAGTTGGCCGCTACCCGAGTTTGTTTCCAAATTGAAGTTGAAGTCTTCTAAAGCTAAGTACCCCGTTGGGGATCCTTTTTTCTTGCACTAACCGATGTCAGAAAAAGTTAATTGTCTCGCCTGTGGAAAGCAAATACCACACCGAGACTTCCAGTCTTACTGCGTCACTCATCTAGTCCCAGACAACGACATCCCCAATTGTCGCTTCTGTGCTTTAACGCCAGAACTATCCATCTTTGGGCCCTTATTGTAGCCAGATATTTTCATTTACAGTCCTCGAATTCCGATATGGCTTCGGTACAGCAGATCTCCCGAAAAATCGTAAAGATAAAGACAGCACATGTCCAAACCTACAGACGACACATCCGTTAAGCTAGTCAGTCCTCCGGTATGCAGTAAGGTGCTTTCGCAGCTCCTGCTGCCCGCTTCAGTTGATTCACAGGTCGCTACCGAGACCCTTTCAGAGTCCGGTATGCTGCAAAACTCTTCTTCGTCTAAGGATCCTGCGGTCATCTCTACCTTGGATGGGTCCGAAGCAGCTGAGCAGGCACTGGCTTCCGAGCAAGTCCTTTGCACTACCGAATCTCAACACAAACCGATGTCTTCTTTCGTGACTACCATCCTTTCAAAAACAACAGAGTTCCTTTGTGCTCCAGGGTTTGAACCACACCCAAGAAACAGACTACCCACTCTCAGGCACCTGCTACCTTGCCTCAGTCTTAAATGCTTAAAGTGGCGGAAGACCTTAGCATGCTGATCAGGGGAAGCCAAGCTACTCCCTCAAAAAGGAAAAGAGGTGTGTCCCCAGTAGTTTTGTCTGAACAAGAGTTATATGAAGCTGATGCATCTGAGAATGAAGACATGCAACCCCTCACCACTTATGAGGATTCTTATACAGAGGAATCCATTCCTTCAGCCCCTCCCCCAGAGGATTTTTCCTTTGGGGAAACCCTGCATACTTAAAGGGAGCATTTCCAATGGGAGAGTGAGGACTACCCTCAGTCTAAAAACAGACTCAGGGAATTCCTAGCTCTTCCGCAACACAGACCTTTGGCCATTCCCCCAGTCCTGGATGTGGTGGATGATGTTTTCCTTGAATCCATCTCGACTCCTGACGCCCTACCTCCTGCTCCCAGAAAACCAGACAGGTACTACAGAGTCCCTGACTCGCGCAAATATCTTTTAAAAATCCAACAGCTGACCCTGAGGTAATTTCTCAAGGGCCGAAAGGGATTAAAGCAACCTCTGCTAAGAATCCCACCACCTCAGACAGGGATTCTGGGCATTGAAAGATTGGGTAAAAAAGTATAAACCTCAGCTACTCTTGCTGTCAGGGCACTAATTTGTCAGTTCCATATGCTTAAATGTCAGCAACATACCTCCTTAATCAAAAAATGTCTTCCTTTCCTGTTTGAACCGAATCTAAAGATTTACAAGACTTAATGCATTCTGCAAGTCAAATAACTAAACACACTTTGTACTGTTGTTTTGATGCCCTAGAAACTTCTTGCAGGGCAGCGGTCACTAGATCTGTCATTAGAAGACATGCATGGCTTAAGGAACAGCCCCTGCCAAACCATGTTGCATCTAAATTATTGGATGCCCCCTTGCATAAAGATAACTTATTTGGTACCAAGGCAGAAGAGGTCTTAAAGAAGAAAAAGCAAAAATCTATGCAAACAGATTTATAACCGGTCCAGCCCCGTCGGTTCAGCAAGCATTTTCCCTCCAAGCACTGGTCCTTTCCTGCTCCGAGTAAACAGGCCCAGCCGAGGCCCCATGGAAACAGACCCCCCCCCCCCCCAGACAGCAGCCCCAGGGAATGCAGAGATCTAAGCATTGGTGATATAGTGGTGAGCATAGCTGCCGTCCAAGCAGTTGGCCCAGGTCCGTTTCCCAGCCAGTGCACCAAGATTTCTACTCCAGACTTTTTTCTGGTGCCCAGGAAAGAGGGCACCTGGCGCCCGATCCTCTATCTATCCATTCTAACCACCTTCCTGGTGATCCCAAAATTCAAAATGCTCACCCTTCAGCAGCTGCTACCCATGCTGTCTCCAAGGACGCTTGGCTAGCCACCCTGGATCTAGTGGCCTACCTCCACATTCCTATCAGGGACTCATGCAGAAAATATCTCCGCTTCAAGGCAGGATCTCAACACTTTCAGTTCTGTGCGCTTCCCTTTGGCTTATCTACTGCTCCCAGAGTTTTCATAAAATGCCTGTCTCTGGACATTGCCTTTTGCAGACAAAGAAAAATTCAAATTTACTCCCTACTTAGATGACTGCCTTATTCAGGCAGACACCCAGGAAAAGCTGCTCAAGCACCTGGCCTTTGTAAAGAGCCTACTAATGTCCCTAGGGTACACAATCAATGAAAAGAAATCAAAACGAGTGTCCACCCAAAGGATAATCTTCCTGGGAGCAAGTCTGGACACAGCATCCCAGATGGGCAAACCTTACACCAGAAAAACAAATTTTCCTGTCAGCCTGCTTCTCTCAACTGGGCACCAGGCCCCAGCTTTCTGCAAGGAAAATCCTTCAAGATCTGGGGTTCATGGCATCTTGCATACTCCTCATTCCATATGCCAGACTGCGTATGAGGAACCTTTAATGGTACCTAAAGAGCCTTTGGTGTCAACACTCTCAAGACCTGGAAACTCTTCTACCTATAATTCCTTACCCCAGAAAGGAATTTTTTTGGTGGGCAACAGCATCCTCCCACAAGGGACTGCCCTTCTCCGCACACCCCTCCACCCAGACCCTCACCACAGATGCATCAGACTACGCTTGGGGGTGCACACCTGGACTGCAGGTGCATACAGGGTCAATAGAGCCCACAGCAAATCCCCCTGCACATCAGTCAAAAAGATGATGACTGTGCACCACGCTTTGATAGCTTTCAAAACCCCTTCTCTCTCCAGGGGTTCTCCTGATCAAAACAGAATGCCACTGTGATGTGGTACATCAACAAGCAGGGACTCACGCCCTACCCTCTGTGCAGTGTGAAATCCCCCTGCACATCAGTCAAAAAGATGATGACTGTGCACCACGCTTTGATAGCTTTCAAAACCCCTTCTCTCTCCAGGGGTTCTCCTGATCAAAACATAACACCACTGTAATGTGGTACATCAACAAGCAGGGACTCACGCCCTACGCTCTGTGCAGTGTGACCATGATCCTTTGGCTCACAGCCTCTTCCACGCAACTACACCGGTTAGCACAATACCTACCAGGCTCTCTCAACTCCCTGGCAGACCAATTAAGCAGAAACCTTCTGGACCCACACGAGTGGCAGATTAGGAGAAGTACTGTGCCTTTCCTCCTCTACCTCTCATCCCCAGGGCACTGCTCAAAATAAGGGAGGAAAAACCAAGGACCATTCTGATAGCTCCAGACTGGCCCCGACAGCACTGGTACCCCTTGCTGTGCAGCCTGTCCCTGCTGCCTCCATGGCATCTTCCTCAGATTCCAAACCTCCTAACCCAGAGGGAAGGGGAATTCATGCATCCCCAATTGCAGACACTCAACTTATTCCCTAACCCCAAGCCAATCTGCCATCTTCAGTTAACAGGTTTTGGATGTTATCTGTGAGGCCAGACGTTCTAGCACCAGAAAGTCTTATGCAGATAAATGGAAAAGGTTTTGCACCTGGATCCAAGCTAAGGGGGCCAATATGACACAGCTCTCCATCCCTCTCATTCTGGATTACTTAGCTGACCTAATACACAGTGGCCTCTCTTCTCCATAAAAATTCATGCCTCTGCTATTTTTGCTCATTTTCCCACTGAGCAGCCCCTTTTTCTCACACCCCTTGATCAAACAGGTACTCAGAGGGGCTAGCAACTTGAGGCCCCCCAGAAGGGCACTAACACCAACTTGGGACCTTAACTTTGTGTTGGAAAAGCTCACCCTGCCTCCTTTCGAACCAGCTTCTGCAAAGCTAAAATTTCTCTCCTGGAAGACAGCCTTCCTTCTGGCCATCACTTTAGATAGAAGAGTCTCTGAGCTGCAAGCACTCATGGCTGTGGAACCCTTCATAATCTTCCATGCAGACCGGGTATCCCTCAGAAGTAATCCGTCCTTCATGCCCAAGTTGGTGTCCACTTTGGGTCTCAACCAATCCAGTCATTTGCCCTCCTTTTTTCCTAACCCCCAGAACAAGGAGGAAAGGATTTTTTACACTAGATGTGCACAGACAGCTCAGATACTGTCTGGACAGGACTAAATCCTTCTGGAAGTCTGATCAATTGTTGGTTAGCTTTGCTACAGGGGCAAAAGGCAAAGCCATCTCCAAACCATTTCCAAACGGGATAGCACACTGCATCCATTTCTGCTACAAACAACATGGTAAGCCTCTTCCCAAGGGGGTCAGGACATAGTCCAACAGAGCAGCCGCCACCTCTGCAGTTTTTTTTCAGAGGAGTCCCCACCAGGGACATCCTGGAGGCTGCCACCTGGACATCTCTTCACACTTTTACCAAGCATTACCACCTGCCCCTCTCCTCCAAATCCAGGGCAGGGTTTGCCTCTGCAGTTTTGCAGGGCATCCTGGCCAGCCCCTAGCTTCCTTGACAGCCTCCACCCATTTCCTCAGCTTTGGGAATCTACCCAAATGTGATGACTGCAACGGTGAAACATGAAGAACATAGTACATTTGTGTGCACTTACCGTAAATGTAGATGTTCGAGTGTATTCACTGTTGCAGTCCTGGTTTCCTTCCCTCCATCCCCCTTTTTCTCTTTCTCCTTTTGTTACCATTCTTCCTTGTTCTTTTCCTTACAAGGGACATATTGGTATTTATTTTCCGCTGGTGGGGTTCTTCCCCCAGAACCTGGCCTCCTACTTTGGGGGCTCCTGACAGGTTAGGGCAAGAAAAACTGATGTAATGGTGTTGGCTGCCTTACTTAATACCACTGACGACCTGATGTTGGTCCTCAAGCAACAGATGCAGAAATACTAAGTCTTTGGTATTCAGGCCGGCCGAGGGCTGTCCTGGCAGGGATAACCCAAATGTGATGACTGCAACAGTGAATACACTCTAACATCTACATTTATTGTAAGTGTACACAACTGTACTTTTGTTCTGCCATAGGGACAGCCTGATGTCTACCATTAGGATAGAAATGGAACCATTAAATAGCTAGGCTATCAAGGGATATGGTTTTCAGAGTATGGATGAGTAGTTGGTGGTTAACCATATCAAAAACTTTGGAAAGATCAAGAAAGAGGGCTGAGGATAGTTTTTCTGTTATGGTTTATGGTGTTTGAGAAAAGAAAGTAAAGCAGAGGTGGTGCTGTGATATGGCCTGAAGCCATGCTGAGACTTGGCCAACAGATTGCTCTGAATGAGGTAGTGCAAACGTTCTTTATGGATGCACTTCTCCATTTAGTGCTGTTGATTGATGCATCACAGAATACACAGGGACACGATAGACCAAAATTATTGTTTATCTTGATAACTTTTTGGACTAGTAATTCTGGGTAAAATGGAGTTGGCCGTATATGAACAGTTAGTTTTTTGGACCCGACTATTTCAACGTCAAAAATTTCTTCCAAGGAGTTGGACTTGCAGTATGTGTAAAGTAAGTTGTAATGTGAAGGATTGGTCAAATAATCTTGTTAGATTTGGGAAAATTGAATGGGTACTAGTGTATTTTCTCATTTAAAATCCAGTTTGGGTGATGATTTTAAGTCCATATATATTAAAGCAGGAATGTTATTCATTGTCAGTATTACACATTTAAATTAAAATCTGAAAAGATTTTGGAGGAAATGAACACTTATCAGACTGTCCAATGTTTATATTAACAGATTTTGAAGCAATTAAGATGCATCAGTTGTGTGATTCGTTCTACTAGCTGGGTAGGAAAGTCTATTAATCTGTATTCTAGAATTAGACCAAAAATTGACATTTTTTTGTTGTACTACTAGGTATACTGTCATGGACAATATATTTGTTCTGTTGAGGTTTGGTCAGTTTTTCTTATTTATGTTTGTGTATTATTAATTGCAGTTTGATACGAGTGTCTGATAAACTTGCACATTTAAAAAAAAATGTTGTCCAGCCAGATTGCTGTGAAGGTCTATACTGTGCAGCAAGTCAGATAAAATACCTATCTTATGGTTAGACCCACTGTTAAAAGGTAGATTGCCAAAGCTGGTGCTTCAGGAGAGTAGGTCCTCATCTGTCTGTCTTGTATTGTAGGTGGGATGCATGGATACATCACACAA
Source organism: Protopterus annectens (assembly GCF_019279795.1). Classification (NCBI taxonomy): domain Eukaryota; kingdom Metazoa; phylum Chordata; order Ceratodontiformes; family Protopteridae; genus Protopterus; species Protopterus annectens. The sequence continues at coordinate 1,015,779,778 of NC_056743.1, forward strand.
GACAGCAGTAGGCTTGTCATTTCATCCCCTGGGAGAGACTACAGTGAACTGGCATCTCCATCCATGGGCAGTACCCATCAATGGCAGTGACCAAGTCCATCCTTATGCCTCTTGAAAAATAGTTTTTTGCAGGTACAAAAAGAGGGCTGGTGAGATTTGGAGAAATGAGTGCTTAGTGTACATGACAATTCTTTGCTGATGTGATATGCAGGTTAAAAAATATTCAGTAACCGTGTAGAATTAGAGTAAATGTATATGCGCAAGCAAGCTAACCCTGTATTAAAATTGTTAAAATGCCATACATGAGTTGAAACAGAGAGAGCATGCAAACAGAACAAGTACTTCCCAAGAAGAGAGTCCTTAGAGATTTTTGAGGGTGTATGGACTTTAAAAATGATGCACTAAGCTGAAAACAATGACTGCTCCTCAACCTTCTTGAGTCTAGGATTTTGATTCTAATCAGGCAATTTTACAAGACCCCATCCTCAGCATTTGTTTTAGCTACTGGCCTCTTTCATCCCCTATAGAAGTGGGCATGTCAGCAGTTTCTCGCACATTCTTCCAGGCCTTTTACCACTTTATAGGTTCAGCAAATTTGTGGGCTATGTTCTGTAAGGCAGTTAACGTTGACATTTGCATAACAATTTCAAGTCTAACCAGTAAGACACATGTGGCTCTTTCAACTCTGGTAGTCCACAGAACATGCACTGGGTAGAGCAGTGGTACTAAGACAGTCCTCTGAGAAAGCCCCACACAGCATATTTTGGGCGTCTATACATCCAAGTTTCATGGGAAGGAAATTAGTGTAAACAGTATTTGCTATGTTTCAAGCCTTCCATACCACAAGTCCTCCAGCTTTGCTTTGCAGGATTTAAGAAAATTGGTAGAGGTGCACTTTGCGGTATGGCAGAGCTTGCAGCAGTCCCCAAACCCTCTCCATCTTCGGGCTGTCATTGTAGTAATAAAATAAAAAAAAATTTAAAAAAGACTCCTCCAAGAGAATCTGATTCTTCCACTGATAATAAGGAAGACTTGGCATATATTTCCTAGATGCCGTTCTCGGTGTCTTATTCTGATGATGACACAATATCAGGTTGACTGCAAGGACATCTCTTTTCTGGAGATCCTCAACTTCATGGGGTAGCATTTTAAATGGGAGTTGTGAAAAGTGCCAGGGACAAAAAAGTCGCTAGACCTGTTGGGCTTGAAGGAGATTGAGCCCACCACTGTACCTCAGTGATGCAAAGAAACCTAACAGGCTTCACAGGGTGAATACATGAACCACCCATATAATAGAGTGAGGTATTGACATTTAGAAAATAGTGAAAACTTCTCTTCAAAAGGTTTCTCCACCTTTTGTCTTCACTTATCTGTTAATAAACTTGCTGTAAGTATTTTCAAGACAGCTGCCATTTATTTTGGAATTGCCAATTAATTCCCCAAAACTCAATCTTCACTTTAAAACACAAACAATGAGAGCACTGCCATAGTGTACATTTACAGATACTGTGGTCTTGAACCAATTTGTCTTACACTGACAATTAGCACAGTGGATTAAAGCTCTGGCTTGTTAATGAGCCTTTTCTTGTTCCAAGGATACAGGGTTTGAATCTTTCCATCTTCAGTTTCATACTGTGTGACCTTAAGCAAGATACTTAACCAAGCGGTGCTTTGGGGCAGTTGGGAATTTTGGCTAAAAGCCTTACTGGTCTTCTGGACTGTTTGCCTAGTCACTTCTTGCGAGTGTGTATGTAATATGTCTCCAGTCACATTAGTAAGGAATAACCAAACACGTGCCAGCCAAGAAGTAAAATGGATAAACTCAGCTTGCTGAAATTAACTGTTCAGTTCTGATGAAGTTCCATACATAAGGAATGAAAGCACTTAGCTTTTTTTGAGTAAATTATGTGGCAGTGAGTATTCTTGACTGGTCATTTTGCTAAGTTTTGAGCACATCAATAAGGAAGCCAAGGCTTGAATATGCCCTACCACTCACCTTTATCTTGTTATTCCTCCTACATCAGCAAGCTTCTGACTGCTATGTGTAGATTTATAAACTGTAAACCATGTCTAGAGCACCACTGCATCACCTTACGAAAGGCCCAGCTGTCACATTCTATCCTTCTCTTGCCCTCCCTTAGATCTAAAATGAATTACAGATGTTGCCTATCCTTGTGTAATAAAGTTGAGATTCATACATCTCCATAATTTGTCAGGTACCGAGACGGTGACAACTTAGCAACTTTTCGGACCCCCTTTTACCGACTGCTCAGGTGAAAAAAAAGCTTCAGTAAAATTATCCTGGCAAAGTGGAACCACCTACCAACTGAACTCTGACAAATTGCAGAATATTCCCCTTTCAGGGGAAGAAGACTCCTGAACACGTAAAAGAAATGTACAAATGTTAGCTTTGTTGATAAGGGATACCTTCCACCCATTTGTTCTCTGACCTTTGACTCTACCAAACATGCTGACAGTCCCTTGTCTCACATTCATTCTCTTGAACTTCTCTGCTGTATAGGGGAAACTTTCTCATTTTGCAAATATGTACAAGTTCATGTAAATATCAGACAATAGTATTCCTCATTAATCTTTTTTGAGTGTGAAATATTTAAAGAATGTTAGTATTGTATTTCTTCTTGGAATTCAGCAGTGTTGCAGATGTTCATCGTGTTTCACTGTTGCAGTCATCACTGTTGGGTTTTCCTGCCTGCAGGCAGCCCACAGTCAGCCAGAATTCCAAAGTCTAGGTCCAGCGTCGGCTGCTGTCGCTTCTTCCCTGACGTCAGTGCTAGTTGTCGGATCTGTGCTAGATTTAACCAACGCACTATAAAGCATTTGTACGACTTTGCATTTCACTATTTTGGCAGGCGATTTAACTATAAAATGTCGTCGGATAGTCATCCGACTACCAGAATTATTAAAAAGCGTAGAGAAAAGAATAAAGATAGGCTTCCGAGGTCCAAAACGGATGACAATATTTCTTCAGAGCCAGTTGCCGGTCCGGCGGCCGTCACCGAGGCGCTTTCACAGCCCCTGGCACCCGCCATTGTAGAACCGCAGGCCGATACCGACTCCCACGAGGAGCCGACGAGGCCTTCAGAGTATCAAGCGACAGGACCTTCGGACAACATTCCCTCAGATGGGTCCGGAGCCGCGGCGTCTGAGGGAGTTTTAAGGTCTACTCAACTGTATGTAAAAATGACTTCAGCATCAAAGACAAAGACTAAAGCACCAGCAAAGACAAAGAAACGAGTACAGGCCTCTACAAGACCAGGCCACCAGACCACAAAAGCAAATGCTCAAAATGGCCGAAGACCTGCTTACCTTGATTAGGGGCTCTCATCCCCCTCTTGATAAAAGGCCTAGGCAAGAGGTAGATTATGACTCTTCTGATCAGGTCTCAATTTCCTCTGTTTTCTCCTCTGAACAGGAATATTCCCTCCCCCCTTATGAAGATTCTGATGCTAAAGAATCTATCCCTTCTGCCTCTCCACCTGAGGATTTTTCTTTTGGGGAAACCTTACATGACATAAGGGAGCATTTTCACTGGGAAGGTCAGGAATATTCTGAATCTAAGAAAAGACTCGGGGATTTTCTTCTACTCCCTCAGCATAGACCCCTGGCTATCCCTCCTGTGCTAGATGTTGTAGATGATGTTTTTGCAGAGTCCAGTTTGTCTCCTGACTCCTTGCCTCCAGCCCCTGTTAAGCCAGATAGATATTACAGGGTTCCGGATACTCATAAATTCCTTTTCAAAAAACCCTCAGCTGAAGCAGAAACTATCTCACAGGGTCCCAAGGGAATAAAGGCAGCCACTGCTAAAAATCCTACCCCCTCCGACAGGGATTCCAGGGCTCTGGAAAGATGGGGAAAGAAGGTGTATACTTCTGCCACCTTGGCAATAACAGCTTTAAATTGTCATTTTCATATGCTTAAATACCAGCAATGCCTTTTGTCATTATTAAAACAAAAAATGTTGAATATTGCTGAATGTGCAGAAAACAAGGAAATGCAGGATTTAATGCATGCTACTGAACAAGTGGGAAAGCATACTTTACAATGTGGTTTTGATTCTATGGAGGCCTCCTGCAGGGCCGCTGTGACTGGTACAGTTATTAGGAGACATGCTTGGTTAAAGGAACAAAGTCTACCAGATCATGTTAAAGCAAAATTATTAAATGCTCCTCTACAGCACAATGTTTTGTTTGGTTCAAAGGTAGAGGAAGTGTTAAAGAAAGTGGAAGACAAGGCCAAGTCTGTGCAGACAGTCAAGGATTTCATGCAGGTTCAGCCACCAAGGTTTAGCAGGCATTGGCCATCTTAAGAATTGGTCCTTTCCGAATATTGACAGACCTCAAAGGGGCAGATATAGACGCACTAGGGGCAGATCCCAGCCCCAGACCTCTTACAGACCTAGGCAGTGGAGTTCTTCCACCCCCAGGGGAGGTGAAGACAGATCACAACCATACAGAAAACAGTCACAGTGACTTCCCCTTACCAGCTCCAAGCACTTATCTGCTAACAGCCCCTTTGGGGGGAAAATTAGCACTTTTTTGCAAAAATTGACTCCTCATAACTCAGGATAAATGGGTCTTAGACATAGTAGCAAAGGGCTACACATTTAATTTCCATACTTTAACAAGACCGAAAGGATGGCTGTATCTGCCAAAAAAACAGTGGGCAGAGGCACAAAACCAAGTACAATCCCTCATGTACATTAGGGCCATTCAGTTAATACCGGACGCAGAAAAAGGACAAGGATTTTACTCAAGACTTTTCCTAGTCCCTAGGAAGGAAAAAACCTGGAGACCCATCCTAGAGTTATCCATTCTAAATACCTTTCTGGATATTCCAAAATTCAAAATGCTGACACTACAGCAACTGTTACCCATGCTGGACAAGACCGCTTGGATGGTAACACTGGATCTAAAAGAGGCATATCTGCATGTCCCAATCAGACCTGCATACAGAAAATACCTAAGATTCAAAACTGGTTCGAAGCACTACCAATTTACTGTACTGCCCTTTGGCTTATCTACTGCGCCCAGAGTCTTTACCAAGTGCCTGGCACCAGTAATGGCATTCTGCAGACAGAGGGGAATACAAATATACCCCTACTTGGACAACTGCCTCATTCAGGCGGACAGCAAAGACCTTCTACTGCTGCAGCTGGCATTTGTGAAAAAACTATTAATATGCTTGGGGTACGCAGTAAACAAAAAGAAGTCAAACCAAATACCCTCGCAACAGATAACATTCCTGGGTGCAAATTTAGATACTACAACCCAGATGGCTTACCTCACGCCAGACAAACAGAGGCAACTGGCCACCTACTTCAAAATGCTGTCTACAAAACACCAACTAACTGCAAGACAAGCTCTGCAGGCCTTAGGATTCATGGCTTCCTGCATTCTACTAGTTCCATATGCAAGATTGCATATGAGGAAACTGCAATGGTACCTAAAGAGTGTTTGGTCTCAACATTGCCACAGCTTGGAGGCAATAATTGCAATTATTCCCTACCTTCAGCAGGAGTTTCTATGGTGGGCAAAGGCCTGTCATCAGAATAAGGGACAGCCTTTTTCTCTAACCCCACCCAAACAAACCTTAACTACAGATGCCTCAGATTATGCTTGGGGAGCCCATATGGAGGGAAAATGTATCCAGGGCATATGGACAGAGAGCCAACAGCATCTCCACATCAATCTGAAAGAGATGCTAGCTGTACAGAATGCCCGGACAGCCTTCAAGGATTTAATTCAACCAGGACAACTGTTGATAAGGACGGACAATACCACAGTCATGTGGTACATAAACAAACAGGGGGGCTCTCACTCTTACTCCCTGTGCAGACTAGCTATGACTCTGTGGAACACAGCATTGGTCCATCAAGTCTATCTGCAGGCCCAATTCCTGCCAAGAAAGAACAACACCTTAGCAGACAATCTCAGCAGAAACTTAATAGATATTGGATCCTCAGATTTTCAACATGATAATAGAGAAATGGGGATGCCCGGACATAGACCTATTTGCATCACCTCAAAACTGTCAGCTGAAAACTTTTTGCACAAGAACCTACCACAAACAAGCATGGAAAGTGGATGCTCTGTCCTTCACTTGGAGAAACCTGTCAGGGTACGCCTTCCCTCCACTGCCCCTTCTTCCAAAGGTGCTACTAAAAATCAGGCAGGAAAAACCAAGAATGATTCTGCTAGCCCCAGACTGGCCTCGCCAGTTCTGGTACTCAACCCTAAGGAATCTGTCTCGGGAATTAGCTTGGATTTTACCACAAATTCCACATCTGCTGTCTCAGAACAGTGGTCACATTCTGTACAGCCATCTCAGAACTCTAAACCTAGCAGCATGGCAGATTCTATAGCCATGGATAACACTGCCCTCAGCAAACTGGTTATTGATGTCATTCTGGAGGCCAGAAGGCCTAGCACTAAGAAATCTTATGCTGGAAAATGGAAAAGATTTTCCACTTGGAACCAGGCTCAGGGAATTGACGTGTCAAAACCAAATATTCCTCTGATTCTACAATACTTAACAGAGATGTTGCACAAAGGCCTATCCTTTTCATCTATAAAGATTCATGCCTCTGCAATCTCAGCTTATTACAGTACTGCTCCGCCTATGTTTTCTCATCCTTTGCTTAGGCAGTATCTCAGAGGACCAAAAAACGTAAGACCTCCTAGAAGGCTGCCAGCCCCTGCATGGGACCTTAACTATGTTCTGGAAAAGCTCACTCTACCTCCATTCGAGCCATCTGCAACTGCTGATACACAGCTTCTATCTTGGAAAACAGCCCTGCTTTTAGCAATAACCTCTGCTAGGCAAGTTTCAGAGTTACAGGCCCTCATGGCCGTGGAACCCTTCAATGTTAAGTTGTCTATCTCGCCTTCATTTCTTGCTTGTTGGGATCGGAGCCGATCCTCTGCTCCGACTCTGCCATCTTCTATAGCTCTAGAGCTGTTTACTGGCTCAAGGCTACCCCTTATCCCATGATGTCTAGCGCTAGCTACCCAGATCTCGTTTGCCACTTCAGCTGCGAGGTGAGTCTCTTACTGGCTCAGGCTTGTGTAAGTGAATTTAATAAGTTCTTAGCTCTTTAGGGGGTCTTTTTCTTCATAGTTTAGTCTACTTTTTATCGTTAGAGATCTTCTGGTAGTTTTAGCCTTATTTTAGTTTCCTATAAGAACTCGTTTAAGTTAGAGAGTTCTTCCCCTCTCCCCTTACCCCACCTTCTCTTACTTGTAGAGTTTATTTTTTATTCAAAAAAATCCCTCCCAGATGTTCCACCCAATCTGAGAGATCAAGCAGTCATATAAATTTCAAGACTGCTAGAAAAGAGTCATCCAGGAAGTCCCAGCAGACCAGCACGGATCTGGAATTTACTCAAGGTTCTTTTTGGTACCAAAAAAGACAGGGGACTGGAGACCAATTTTTGGATCTCAGCAGACTGAACAAGTCTGTTCAAAGAATAAAGTTTCGGATGGTCATTCTACCCTTTCTGGGTCAGGACAATTGGATGTGCTCTGTAGATCTTCAGGATGCGTACTGTCACATCAAAATGAACAGACGCTCCAGGAGATTCCTTCGCTTCTGGCTGGGAGCCAGTCATTACCAGTTTAGAACTCTGCCCTTTGGTCTCACCACAGCCCCCAGGGTGTTTACCAAATGTATGGCAGTGGTCTCGACTCACCTGAGACGTCAAGGATGCCAGGTGTTTCCATACCTAGATGACTGGCTCCTCACTGCTACTACCAGGCACCAACTTCTTCAAGCCAGGGACTATACAATCGCAACCTGTTCCCAATTAGGCATCACTATAAATTTCGAAAAGTCTGTCTTGTTGCCCTGTCAGTCTATTACCTACATAGGAGCAGATCTAAATACAAGAACTATGTCCACAAAACTACCTCTGGACAGGGTATCCACAATCAGACAGCAAGTTCATATCCTCATGCAATGCAAAAAAGTGCAAGTCTGGTTGGTCCTCCAAACGCTGGGTTCCATGGCAGCGGCCTTTCTTCTCATACCTCTAGCCCACTTTCACATGAGAATCCTCCAATGGCTCCTCTTCACTCAGTGGTCCTTTCAACAACTTCCCATGTCTCACATGATCATGATTACAGAAGCTGGCAAAAGACACCTTTCCTGGTGGATGGTCTCCCCGCTAGTGTCTCAGGACAGACCATTCATCCAACCCCATCCGGTTGCCGCAGTGACCACGGACGCCTCACTGATGGGGTGGGGGGCATTATCAGGGCAGGACAGTCCAAGGCATATGGCAACCTCAAGAGTACCACCTGAACATAAATGTCTTGGAGATGAGCTGTGCTACTAGCGTTGCAAGCACTTCAGGACTCCCTCCCTCCGGGAACTATTGCAGTTCAAACGGACAACATGTCTGTGGTTTGGTACATCAACAATCAGGACGGGACCAGATCCTATCCCCTATGTCAAGAAGCACTCAGACTCTGGCAGTGGGCAATTTCCTCCCAACGTTTTCTGATCGCAACGCACATCCCTGGGAAATCCAACGTCATAGCGGACAGGCTCAACAGAGCTGTTCTCATGCCTCACGAGTGGTCTCTGAATCAGGTAGTTGCGGTCCGCATATTCCGCAAATGGGGATAGCCTTGCTGCGATCTGTTTGCAACCCCCTTCAACACCAAATGCAGCAACTATTTCTCCCTTCTACCGCTTCCCGGTCATCCTCTCAGAGATGCTGTAGTCCACGATTGGCCACAGGGACTTCTTTATGCCTTCCCACCTTTTCCTCTTATACCCAAACTTATTCAGAAAGCGATATTGTTGGGTTGCAAAATGATCCTCATTGCTCCTTACTAGCTTCGACAGATTTGGTTTCCATTCCTGCACTGCTATCTTCTCGAGCAGCCCTGGACCCTGGATCCTATTCCAGACCTACTGATTCACCAATCAGGAGAACTGCATTGATCCCTTCAAACACTCCAGCTCACAGCTTGGTTGATCCAATTCCAACCCTAGCCAGGCTTCCTAGCATTTCCCCAGCAGTGCGTGAAATTATAGTATCTTCTCACAAATCGGCTACTAGGAAGACATATGCTAACAAATGGAAATGTTTCTCTTATTGGGCAGAGGCCAGAAACATAGAACCCTTCTCAGCCCCAGTTCACGAGATCTTGGAATTTTTAACTGAACTTTTTCATTCTGGGTCCGCTTCTGCTACAATCAGGGTCCAACTAGCAGCCATATCTAATTATCATGTTGGCTTCTCTGATCTGAATATTATGTCTCATAAGTTGTGTAAGGCCTTTCTTCGAAGGACTACTCTTCTTAGGCCTCCAGTGAGAGATCCCCACTCCTCCTTGGGATCTTAATTTGGTACTAACCTCATTGATTATGCCCCCGTTTGAACCAGCAGCTTCCTGCGCCCTTGGCTTTCTATCCTGGAAAACTCTCTTTCTGGTAGCTATTACCTCAACCAGACGTGTTTCGGAACTTCAGGCATTAAGTGCTCGTTCTCCATACTTAGTCTTTCACAAGGATAGGGTAACACTGAGAACTAATCCTTCTTTCATCCCTAAGATGTGCTCAGAAAATAATCTTAACCAATCCATAGACCTTCCAGTGTTCTTCCCTAACTACACCAATTAGGCAGAATACAAATTACACCTTTTGGATGTTCATAGACAACTACGTTTTTACCTCCATAGAACAAAGGACATAAGGAAGTCGGACCAGCTCTTCCTTTCTTATGCTAAGGGCAAACAAGGTCTTCCAGTCTCCAAAATGACCCTGTCAAGGTGGTTGTCTCACATCATCACCTTCATTTATCAACTGAGAAACAAACAATTATCTGCCAAACCGAAAGGACACTCTACTAGGGCCTTGGCCACCTTTGTAGCCTTCCAGTCCAGGTTACCCCTTGACACTATCTGTGCCACAGCCACATGGGCAAATCCCTCATACCTTTATTTCTCATTACAAGTTGGATATGGCTTCCAGAAATAGAGCTAACTTTGGTTCTGCTGTTCTGAAGAGTTTGTTCCAATGAGCCACCCGGGAATTAGGTGCTAGGGACGCTGTCCCAACAAACAAGAAACGAAGGCGAGATGGACAACTTAACATAAAGAAGTTATGTACCTACCATAACGTTCCATGTTAGTTGTCTTCATCTCGCCTTCTTTCTTGCGTCCCACCCTCCATCCCCCTATCCTATTGGATCGAGAGGAGTTTACTTTCACCAGCTGAGTACTTTCTGATTTGTTTCCTCCTTTAAGTTTAAGGGCATTACAGATATGTCCAAATAAACTGCTAGTTGGGCTAGTTTATTCTTGCTATGTCTGGGGTTAGCTATTACAAACGAGATTTGGGTAGCTAGCGCTAGGCATCATGGGATAAGGGGTAGCCTCGAGCCAGTAAACAGCTCTCGAGCTATAGAAGATGGCTGAGTCGGAGCCAAGGATCGGCTCCGATCCCAACAAGCAAGAAAGAAGGCGAGATGAAGACAACTAACATGGAACGTTATGGTAGGTACATAACTTTTTTTATTTTTCATCAAGACAGGGTTTCTCTAAGGACAAATCCAACCTTCATGCCTAAAGTATTATCAAAAGTAGCCCTCAATCAGACCATTCATCCGCCTACCTTCTATCCTAACCCACAGAATAAAGGGGAAAGGATCCTGCATACTTTGGACATTCACAGACAGCTGCGCTTCTACTTGGACAGGACTAAAGCTTTCAGGAAGACAGAGCAATTGTTAGTGGCATATGCTGCAAATGCACAGGGAAAGGCTGTCACAAAGCAAACTATTTCTAAATGGATTGGCCACTGCATCCGATTCTGCTATTCTCATCATGGCAAACCAGTTCTAGCAACATCAGGTCACACACTACAAGGGCAGCAGCAACCTCAGCAGCCTTCCTCAGAGGAGTCCCAACCAAAGACATACTAGAGGCTGCTACATGGAGTTCAGTGCACACCTTCACCAGGCACTACAACTTACCTCAATACTCAAGCCCAGGGCAGGCTTTGCCACTACAGTTTTGCAGGGCCTCATAGCCGCTCCTAATGTATTATAACCATCCTCAGCTTTGGGATTCAACCCAACAGTGATGACTGCAACAGTGAAACACGAACATAGTACAGTTGTGTACACTTACCATAAATGTAGATGTTCGAGTGTTTTCACTGTTGCAGTCTGGGTTACCCTCCCTCCATCCCCCATACTCTATCCTGGGACTTCTCTATGACTTTCTCCCTCTCTCTTTTCTACTGCCTATGGGGTGTATTTGCAGATAAAAAGAGAAAACTGTTTAATTTGGTGCAGGCATATGTATTTGGCAATGTTAGCCTTTATTGAGCACCTGACATCTGGAGCAAGAAAGACTGAAGACAATGGCGTCGGCTGTAACCTAAATACCCCTGGCGCACTGACATCAGGGAAGAAGCGAAAGCAGCCGACGCCGGACCTAGACATTGGAATTCTGTCCGACTAAGGGCTGCCTGCAGGCAGGAGAACCCAACAGTGATGACTGCAACAGTGAATACACTCGAACATCTACATTTATGGTAAGTGTGCACAACTGTACTTATTGCATAACCTTAATCCATTTAATTCTGTGCAATTATTCAGATGTGTAACCATTTAGTAGAAGTCATTGTCAGTTGCATTTCATCTATTTGGACATCTGTGCATTGGCACCCGAGTCGTGGCTGAAAAGGTTCCTTGGACCAGCCCACTTTACCCTGAAAACAAAGAAAAATAAAATTGGGCAAAAGTCCTTCCCTAGATGTTGCAGTATTCCAGTACTGGTGGGTTACCTTGCTGAGGTAACTTGTTGTGCAAATGGCATTTTTAAAGCCAAAAGCCTAGTTAAGGCTGAGTGAAGAGGACAGTGACATCCCTTGATCTAGGCACAATTCCTTTGTTTATAAGCTGTGCAGTGTACACGTACTTTCTTATAACAATGGACACAAAAGTTAGCTCACTGTCTGCAAAAGTTCCTGATTCCCAAATAACTGGGTCAGCTCTTTGGGGTGTATTGTTAATGTGCTTGTTCCCTGGAATTAGATGACTTCCCAAAGGATACAATAATGCATTTTTTGGCATCTCTGTATAGTCTACTTTTTATTCAGTGTTGTTTTTTTTTTTTTTTTCTTTTCACGTTCACTATGGGGGATAAGGCGAAGAGCTTTAAGAAGTGCCCAAAATGTGGCTATAAAATAGCCCCCCAAAATAGCCACAACCTGTGCATTCATTGTTTTGAGGTAGATCATTTGAATGTGGAGTGCTGTGTGTGCAAGTCTTTTGGGGAAAGAGCCTTTTCCTATAGAAGGAATAAATTGGTGATAAAGGACAGTCTTCCTCCTGAATCTAAGGGTGATAAGTCCAGGAAAACTTCTGCCAAACTAAAGCCCCAAGATATGTGGGACAAAGTGAAAGAGTCAAAGAAAAGCTGACTGGGGCTCTGTGTTTGAGTCTTGACAGTGATGAAATGGGTCTCTTCATCAAGGTTTAAGTCAGAACCCCACATACAGGTCCAATCCCCTTAGAGCCTGTTCTAATTGTAGACAAGTTACAGACTGTGGCCAAGCAGACTGTCATCTTTGAGTTGGAGAGTTCATGTATTCCATTGAGACCTTCTTTGATTTCCTCATTTTAGATCCTTTAAGTCCATCACAAGTGCTTCAAAGTTGGAGTTGAATTATATGATGAGGGCATTCTTGAAGAAGCAAATAGAAATGGTTGTCTTGCCTGACCCCCCCCCCCCCAAAAGATGTCAAGGATGGAGTGGGCAGGCCCTTCTTCCCACAGTTAAGCTCCTTCCCTGACCTATACTTTGGGGGAGTATCTGTTTCTTAATTCCATCATTTCTCACCAGATGTCACACAATGCAAACCTTGAAATGAAGTCCCAGTTACTAGGCTATTGGCCCTGAGGCCCTTACAAGCCTAACCAAGAACTTAGCCCGTGTTCCAACAAGTCAATACCCTATGCCACTGTCCAGCAGGGACACATGTGGAATCCCAGGGGTGTATTTTCTGTTCCCCATCCAGTTATCCAGGTTTGGCTTAAAAGGGGTTAATGAGGTACTCTGCTTGACATGGAGAGGGAGTCTGTTCCACAAAAGGGGGAGTCTCTGGGACACAAGTCTGTCCCTCCAACAAAGCCTATTGATGTCACAGATCAGGCTGACGCCGCGCATGAGGAGCTTGACCTGTGGATATGCAGTAGTCCCATCAAGGCAGGGTCTGAGATTGCTTTTTTGTCAAACAGAGGTCACCTCTGTGGAGTCTGTAGAATGAGTAGAGGGATGGGGCCTTTAGTCCTTATGTTTGAGGCCCTGGATTCTCATGGTGAGGCACCTCTGTGGTCTCTCCAGCTGCTGCTTGTGCTTTGTGAGGTACATGCCGAAGGGGGTATTGTACTCATTAGTCTTGTAAGGGAAGATTACAGGAATGTTATGACCACCTTGTCCCTGGATGAGATACCCTTACTAATGAGGTGGGCCATGTTGAAAGCTTTCCGTACAGCGAAGGCAATATGGTGGTCAAAATTCAGTTTGCCATCAACCTGGGTGCCGAAGTCCCTCAGGACTGATTGTGTGCTTGGGACCTTATTAATGTGATAGTTTATGGGGACATCACTCTCCCCAAAGGAGGTGATGCAGTTTTGGCATTCAATTTGAGGTCATGTTTCTGGCATCAGTCATTTGTTTGGGTGAGACCGTCTTGGAGGATGTCCACATCACTAGGGGAATTGATGACAGCACCCAGCTTGCAGTCATCTGCAAACCTGGTTAGCCATAACCCACTGGTTTTGGCCTGCACCTCAGAAAAGTATATCTCAAACAGCAGAGCCCCCAAAACCCATCCCTGGGATACACTGCTCATTACAGGTCTACTGCTTGAGGTGGCTTTCCCTATTTTAACTAGGTGGGTTCTATCAGTGAGCTAGTTTGCTCACTCAGTTACTACATTATAACCCAATTATAGTTCCTCATCTGTGACCCCTTCTGAGCATACAGAGTACCTTAACCAGTTATAACTGGCATGCTGATTGTAATTAGTGTTTATCCACCCTTGTTTACAGCACACTTCCCCCTGTCCTATTGTATGGTTACATGTCCTTGCCAAACTCCTCTCAAGCCTGCATGTCTTGTACTTTGGGGACTGCCGCAGATGATGTCTGACCTATTTGTACATAGAGACAATACCATCCTCCTAGATATGAGCACTGGAGTCCTTTTTCTTTTTGGTAATGGATTCAGTGTTTTCAGCAGGTGCTGGAGAAGACTGAAGCAGCTATGCAGGTGTGGAAAAAGTTTAGTGAGGTATTTGAAGACAAGCAGAGTACACATTCACGATTTCCACTGTATTGCATGCACCTTCTCGGCAGGTTTGTTGCCCTTGAGGGACTTAATATAGACAGGTTGTAGAAGCAATACTGGACCTTCTCCTTGATTGGTCTTTTGCTACAGTACTGTCAGCAACCTCCTAGGATGGTGAGCCATCTTTGGCCTCTTACTGGTTTGCTACTTCATTGCCTAGGTTACTAGCTGAATATTGCTTTCTGGGGTATACTCAGGTCTTCACCCCTTTTTAAAGTCAGAGTTGGCTTGGCCACAGCTCCTTGGCCATTGCCAAGCTACTGCGATCTTGAACAGGGTCAGTTTATCCTTTGTATTTCTAACTCTTCTTGGTAGTATGGTAGGAGTTCTTGTGGTTCAGCTTTTCCTACATGAAAACATTTGCTAGGCTTTTCCCAAGGCAGCGTGTCCCTTCACTTTTCCATTTCCCAGGTCTGTCCATCTAGCTCTCCAGCTGTTTGCAATCCAGCTGCTAAATAGTGATCAGTTGACAAAGCACTGCTCTTGAGTGTCCCTCTTGAGTGTCCAAACCATATGGCCTCAAGTTTGATGTGAGCAGAAAGTTGATAATTAGTCTTGGGTTCAAGGTGCTCCTTTACCAAGTGTATTTACGAGCAGGTTTGTGGGTTCAAACTTTGTGCTCATCATAAGCAAATCATGATTAGCACAGATGTCTAAAAGATCCCATTTGGGTTCATATCACTCCATTTCAGTTATTTTCCATCATTCCCCAAGACTTCAGAGAGTTGGCAGTACCTTTTCGGGCACTACATCACTGGTTTGCAAGTAGTCAGTACTTTGAATACTTTTTAGGGGCATTTGTACAGCTTTCCCTTCTGCAGCTTGCATTTCTTTCGATGTGACCCTTGTATTGGCACAGACTCCAGCTGTATGACACCTTGCTCTGGTAGCTTGAACATCCCACAAATGCCCCAGGCATCCCTAAAGGTGATGACAGTTCATTCAGTAAGTTTGATTGTAGACAATATAACACTATTATGCAGAGGTGAGACCAGCTTCTATCTGTGCAGTACATTTCAACTTTTTACACAAGCTCTGGCTTCTTCTCAATGTACTAGGCATTAGTTTCCATGCTTGGACTAGACTCCTCTGTATTGTCTGCCTGAGAGTTGACTGACATTGCATTGGATGCCACCCTTCATTTTGCAGGTGTTGAGTCTAGAGGGCTCAATGCATCTTTCTTGTGTTGAATCTTGAGTAGGTTACCAGAGTTATCCTGCTAGAAGGTACTCCGCCTCAATCACCCTATTGTCTGTTTGAGGGTTGGCTCACAGAGTCCTTATTCAGTCAAGCCTTTGGAAGTGAAACATCATGGAAGGAGTACATGTTGTATAGCTCTTTGTTTGGCTTTTCCTGTTAACAATAATGGTGACCCTACAAACTTGAAGTTACAAACAGAATAGGTGTAACAGAACAGGAGAAAAAAGGTGCCAAATGGTTCAGTCAGGGATTAGTTGGTGAATGCATTTTTCTAGTGTGAATTTAACTTGGATTTTTTTTTTCTGAACAAGTCTAGATTTTTCCCCAGGGTATTATTGAAATCTGTGTAGTACAGGTGGTTAGTATGATTAATTTTTGTTTGAGTGAGATTG